>NW_027017000.1:0-300000 GCF_036013445.1 Caloenas nicobarica
GGGCTCTGTCGGTCTCTGTCGTGCCCTGTCGGGCTCTACTGGGCCCTGTCGGGCCCTGTCGGGCCCTGTCGGCTCTGTCGGGCCCTGTCGGGCCCTGTCGGGCCCTGTCGGGCTCTGTCGGGCTCTGTCGGGCTCTATCGGGCCCTGCCGGGCCCTGTCGGGCCCTGTCGGGCTCTGTCGGGCTCTGTCGGGCCCTGTCGGGCTCTATCGGGCCCTGTCGGGCCCTGTCGGGCCCTGTCGTGCCCTGTCGGGCTCTGTCGGGCCCTGTCGTGCCCTGTCGGGCCCTGTCGGGCTCTGTCGGGCCCTGTCGGGCCCTGTCGGGCTCTGTCGGGCCCTGTCGGGCCCTGTCGGGCTCTGTCGGGCCCTGTCGGGCCCTGTCGGGATCTGTCGGGCCCTGTCGGGCCCTGTCGGGCTCTGTCGGGCTCTGTCGGGCTCTGTCGGGCTCTACTGGGCCCTGTCGGGCTCTGTCGGGCTCTGTCGGGCTCTGTCGGGCTCTGTCGGGCTCTACTGGTCTCTACTGGGCCCTGTCGGGCTCTGTCGGGCTCTGTCGGGCTCTGTCGGGCTCTACTGGGCTCTGTCGGGCCCTGTCGGGCCCTGTCGGGCTCTGTCGGGCTCTGTCGGGCCCTGTCGGGCTCTGTCGGGCTCTGTCGGGCTCTACTGGCCTCTGTCGGGCTCTGTCGGGCCCTGTCGGGCTCTGTCGGGCTCTGTCGGGCCCTGTCGGGCTCTGTCGGGCTCTGTCGGGCTCTGTCGGGCTCTACTGGGCTCTGTCGGGTTCTACTGGGCTCTACTGGGCCCTGTCGGGCTCTGTCGGGCTCTGTCGGGCTCTGTCGGGCCCTGTCGGGCTCTGTCGGGCTCTGTCGGGCCCTGTCGGGCCCTGTCGGGCTCTGTCGGGCTCTGTCGGGCCCTGTCGGGCCCTGTCGGGCTCTGTCGGGCTCTGTCGGGCTCTGTCGGGCTCTACTGGGCCCTGTCGGGCTCTGTCGGGCTCTGTCGGGCCCTGTCAGGCTCTGTCGGGCTCTGTCGGGCCCTGTCGGGCTCTGTCGGGCTCTACTGGGCCCTGTCGGGCCCTGTCTGGCTCTGTCGGGCTCTGTCGGGCTCTGTCGGGCTCTACTGGGCCTGTCGGGCCCTATCGGGCTCTGTCGGGCTCTGTCGGGCTCTGTCGGGCTCTACTGGGCTCTACTGGGCTCTGTCGGGCTCTGTCGGGCTCTGTCGGACTCTGTCGGGCTCTGTCGGGCCCTGTCGGGCCCTGTCGGGCTCTGTCGGGCCCTGTCGGGCCCTGTCGGGCTCTGTCGGGCCCTGTCGGGCTCTGTCGGGCTCTGTCGGGCTCTGTCGGGCTCTACTCGGCCCTGTCGGGCCCTGTCGGGCTGTGTCGGGCTCTGTCGGGCCCTGTCGGGCCCTCTCGGGCTCTGTCGGGCTCTGTCGGGCTCTACTGGGCTCTGTCGGTCTCTGTCGGGCTCTGTCGGGCTCTGTCGGGCTGTGTCGGGCTCTGTCGGGCCCTGTCGGGCCCTGTCGGGCTCTGTCGGGCTCTGTCGGGCCCTGTCGGGCTCTGTCGGGCTCTGTCGGGCTCTACTGGGCCCTGTCGGGCCCTGTCGGGCCTGTCGGGCTCTGTCGGGCCCTGTCAGGCTCTGTCGGGCTCTGTCGGGCCCTGTCGGGCTCTGTCGGGCTCTACTGGGCCCTCTCGGGCCCTGTCGGGCTCTGTCGGGCTCTGTCGGGCCCTGTCGGGCTCTGTCGGGCTCTGTCGGGCCCTGTCGGGCTCTGTCGGGCTCTACTGGGCTCTACTGGGCTCTGTCGGGCTCTGTCGGGCTCTGTCGGGCACTGTCGGGCTCTACTGGGCCCTGTCGGGCCCTGTCGGGCTCTGTCAGGCTCTGTCGGGCCCTGTCGGGTCCTGTCGGGCTCTGTCGGGCCCTGTCGGGCCCTGTCGGGCTCTGTCGGGCTCTGTCGGGCCTCTGTCGGGCTCTACTGGGCCCTGTCGGGCCCTGTCGGGCTCTGTCGGGCTCTGTCGGGCTCTGTTGGGCTCTGTCGGGCTCTACTGGGCCCTGTCGGGCGCTGTCGGGCTCTGTCGGGCTCTGTCGGGCCCTGTCGGGCCCTGTCGGGCTCTGTCGGGCTCTGTCGGGCTCTACTGGGCTCTGTCGGGCCCTGTCGGGCCCTGTCGGGCTCTGTCGGGCTCTGTCGGGCCCTGTCGGGCTCTGTCGGGCTCTACTGGGCCCTGTCGGGCCCTGTCGGGCCCTGTCGGGCTCTGTCGGGCTCTACTGGGCTCTACTGGGCTCTGTCGGGCTCTACTGGGCCCTGTCGGGCCCTGTCGGGCTCTGTCGGGCTCTGTCGGGCCCTGTCGGGCCCTGTCAGGCTCTGTCGGGCTCTGTCGTGCCCTGTCGGGCTCTGTCGGGCTCTGTCGGGCCCTGTCGGGCTCTATCGGGCCCTGTCGGGCCCTGTCGGGCTCTGTCGGGCTCTGTCGGGCCCTGTCGGGCTCTGTCGGGCTCTGTCGGGCCCTGTCGGGCTCTGTCGGGCTCTGTCGGGCTCTATCGGGCTCTGCTGGGCCCTGTCGGGCCCTGTCGGGCCCTGTCGGGCCCTGTCGGGCTCTGTCGGGCTCTACTGGGCCCTGTCGTGCCCTGTCGGGCCCTGTCGGGCTCTGTCGGGCCCTGTCGGGCCCTGTCGGGCTCTGTCGGGCCCTGTCGGGCCCTGTCGGGCTCTGTCGGGCCCTGTCGGGCCCTGTCGGGATCTGTCGGGCCCTGTCGGGCCTGTCGGGCTCTGTCGGGCTCTGTCGGGCTCTGTCGGGCTCTACTGGGCCCTGTCGGGCTCTGTCGGGCTCTGTCGGGCTCTGTCGGGCTCTGTCGGGCTCTACTGGTCTCTACTGGGCCCTGTCGGGCTCTGTCGGGCTCTGTCGGGCTCTGTCGGGCTCTGTCGGGCTCTACTGGGCTCTGTCGGGCCCTGTCGGGCCCTGTCGGGCTCTGTCGGGCTCTGTCGGGCCCTGTCGGGCTCTGTCGGGCTCTGTCGGGCTCTACTGGCCTCTGTCGGGCTCTGTCGGGCCCTGTCGGGCTCTGTCGGGCTCTGTCGGGCCCTGTCGGGCTCTGTCGGGCTCTGTCGGGCTCTGTCGGGCTCTACTGGGCTCTGTCGGGTTCTACTGGGCTCTACTGGGCCCTGTCGGGCTCTGTCGGGCTCTGTCGGGCTCTGTCGGGCCCTGTCGGGCTCTGTCGGGCTCTGTCGGGCCCTGTCGGGCCCTGTCGGGCTCTGTCGGGCTCTGTCGGGCCCTGTCGGGCCCTGTCGGGCTCTGTCGGGCTCTGTCGGGCTCTGTCGGGCTCTACTGGGCCCTGTCGGGCTCTGTCGGGCTCTGTCGGGCTCTACTGGGCTCTGTCGGGTTCTACTGGGCTCTACTGGGCCCTGTCCGGGCTCTGTCGGGCTCTGTCGGGCTCTGTCGGGCCCTGTCGGGCTCTGTCGGGCCCTGTCGGGCCCTGTCGGGCTCTGTCGGGCTCTGTCGGGCTCTACTGGGCTCTGTCGGGCCCTGTCGGGCCCTGTCGGGCTCTGTCGGGCTCTGTCGGGCCCTGTCGGGCTCTGTCGGGCTCTACTGGGCCCTGTCGGGCCCTGTCGGGCCCTGTCGGGCTCTGTCGGGCTCTACTGGGCTCTACTGGGCTCTGTCGGGCTCTACTGGGCCCTGTCGGGCCCTGTCGGGCTCTGTCGGGCTCTGTCGGGCCCTGTCGGGCCCTGTCAGGCTCTGTCGGGCTCTGTCGTGCCCTGTCGGGCTCTGTCGGGCTCTGTCGGGCCCTGTCGGGCTCTATCGGGCCCTGTCGGGCCCTGTCGGGCTCTGTCGGGCTCTGTCGGGCCCTGTCGGGCTCTGTCGGGCTCTGTCGGGCCCTGTCGGGCTCTGTCGGGCTCTGTCGGGCTCTATCGGGCTCTGCTGGGCCCTGTCGGGCCCTGTCGGGCCCTGTCGGGCCCTGTCGGGCTCTGTCGGGCTCTACTGGGCCCTGTCGTGCCCTGTCGGGCCCTGTCGGGCTCTGTCGGGCCCTGTCGGGCCCTGTCGGGCTCTGTCGGGCCCTGTCGGGCCCTGTCGGGCTCTGTCGGGCCCTGTCGGGCCCTGTCGGGATCTGTCGGGCCCTGTCGGGCCCTGTCGGGCTCTGTCGGGCTCTGTCGGGCTCTGTCGGGCTCTACTGGGCCCTGTCGGGCTCTGTCGGGCTCTGTCGGGCTCTGTCGGGCTCTGTCGGGCTCTACTGGTCTCTACTGGGCCCTGTCGGGCTCTGTCGGGCTCTGTCGGGCTCTGTCGGGCTCTACTGGGCTCTGTCGGGCCCTGTCGGGCCCTGTCGGGCTCTGTCGGGCTCTGTCGGGCCCTGTCGGGCTCTGTCGGGCTCTGTCGGGCTCTACTGGCCTCTGTCGGGCTCTGTCGGGCCCTGTCGGGCTCTGTCGGGCTCTGTCGGGCCCTGTCGGGCTCTGTCGGGCTCTGTCGGGCTCTGTCGGGCTCTACTGGGCTCTGTCGGGTTCTACTGGGCTCTACTGGGCCCTGTCGGGCTCTGTCGGGCTCTGTCGGGCTCTGTCGGGCCCTGTCGGGCTCTGTCGGGCTCTGTCGGGCCCTGTCGGGCCCTGTCGGGCTCTGTCGGGCTCTGTCGGGCCCTGTCGGGCCCTGTCGGGCTCTGTCGGGCTCTGTCGGGCTCTGTCGGGCTCTACTGGGCCCTGTCGGGCTCTGTCGGGGCTCTGTCGGGCCCTGTCAGGCTCTGTCGGGCTCTGTCGGGCCCTGTCGGGCTCTGTCGGGCTCTACTGGGCCCTGTCGGGCCCTGTCTGGCTCTGTCGGGCTCTGTCGGGCTCTGTCGGGCTCTACTGGGCCTGTCGGGCCCTATCGGGCTCTGTCGGGCTCTGTCGGGCTCTGTCGGGCTCTACTGGGCTCTACTGGGCTCTGTCGGGCTCTGTCGGGCTCTGTCGGACTCTGTCGGGCTCTGTCGGGCCCTGTCGGGCCCTGTCGGGCTCTGTCGGGCCCTGTCGGGCCCTGTCGGGCTCTGTCGGGCCCTGTCGGGCTCTGTCGGGCTCTGTCGGGCTCTGTCGGGCTCTACTCGGCCCTGTCGGGCCCTGTCGGGCTGTGTCGGGCTCTGTCGGGCCCTGTCGGGCCCTCTCGGGCTCTGTCGGGCTCTGTCGGGCTCTACTGGGCTCTGTCGGTCTCTGTCGGGCTCTGTCGGGCTCTGTCGGGCTGTGTCGGGCTCTGTCGGGCCCTGTCGGGCCCTGTCGGGCTCTGTCGGGCTCTGTCGGGCCCTGTCGGGCTCTGTCGGGCTCTGTCGGGCTCTACTGGGCCCTGTCGGGCCCTGTCGGGCCCTGTCGGGCTCTGTCGGGCCCTGTCAGGCTCTGTCGGGCTCTGTCGGGCCCTGTCGGGCTCTGTCGGGCTCTACTGGGCCCTCTCGGGCCCTGTCGGGCTCTGTCGGGCTCTGTCGGGCCCTGTCGGGCTCTGTCGGGCTCTGTCGGGCCCTGTCGGGCTCTGTCGGGCTCTACTGGGCTCTACTGGGCTCTGTCGGGCTCTGTCGGGCTCTGTCGGGCACTGTCGGGCTCTACTGGGCCCTGTCGGGCCCTGTCGGGCTCTGTCAGGCTCTGTCGGGCCCTGTCGGGTCCTGTCGGGCTCTGTCGGGCCCTGTCGGGCCCTGTCGGGCTCTGTCGGGCTCTGTCGGGCTCTGTCGGGCTCTACTGGGCCCTGTCGGGCCCTGTCGGGCTCTGTCGGGCTCTGTCGGGCTCTGTTGGGCTCTGTCGGGCTCTACTGGGCCCTGTCGGGCCCTGTCGGGCTCTGTCGGGCTCTGTCGGGCCCTGTCGGGCCCTGTCGGGCTCTGTCGGGCTCTGTCGGGCTCTACTGGGCTCTGTCGGGCCCTGTCGGGCCCTGTCGGGCTCTGTCGGGCTCTGTCGGGCCCTGTCGGGCTCTGTCGGGCTCTACTGGGCCCTGTCGGGCCCTGTCGGGCCCTGTCGGGCTCTGTCGGGCTCTACTGGGCTCTACTGGGCTCTGTCGGGCTCTACTGGGCCCTGTCGGGCCCTGTCGGGCTCTGTCGGGCTCTGTCGGGCCCTGTCGGGCCCTGTCAGGCTCTGTCGGGCTCTGTCGTGCCCTGTCGGGCTCTGTCGGGCTCTGTCGGGCCCTGTCGGGCTCTATCGGGCCCTGTCGGGCCCTGTCGGGCTCTGTCGGGCTCTGTCGGGCCCTGTCGGGCTCTGTCGGGCTCTGTCGGGCCCTGTCGGGCTCTGTCGGGCTCTGTCGGGCTCTATCGGGCTCTGCTGGGCCCTGTCGGGCCCTGTCGGGCCCTGTCGGGCCCTGTCGGGCTCTGTCGGGCTCTACTGGGCCCTGTCGGGCTCTGTCGGGCTCTGTCGGGCTCTGTCGGGCTCTGTCGGGCTCTACTGGGCTCTGTCGGGCCCTGTCGGGCTCTGTCGGGCTCTGTCAGGCTCTGTCGGGCTCTGTCGGGCTCTACTGGGCTCTGTCGGGCTCTGTCGGGCCCTGTCGGGCTCTGTCGGGCTCTGTCGGGCTCTGTCGGGCTCTGTCGGGCTCTACTGGGCCCTGTCGGGCTCTGTCGGGCTCTGTCGGGCCCTGTCGGGCTCTGTCGGGCTCTGTCGGGCCCTGTCGGGCCCTGTCGGGCTCTGTCGGGCTCTGTCGGGCTCTGTCGGGCTCTACTGGGCTCTGTCGGTCTCTACTGGTCTCTACTGGGCCCTGTCGGGCTCTGTCGGGCTCTGTCGGGCTCTGTCGGGCTCTACTGGGCTCTGTCGGGCCCTGTCGGGCCCTGTCGGGCTCTGTCGGGCTCTGTCGGGCCCTGTCGGGCTCTGTCGGGCTCTGTCGGGCTCTGTCGGGCTCTACTGGGCCCTGTCGGGCTCTGTCGGGCCCTGTCGGGCTCTGTCGGGCTCTACTGGGCCCTGTCGGGCTCTGTCGGGCTGTGTCGGGCTCTGTCGGGCTCTACTGGGCTCTACTGGGCTCTGTCCGGCTCTGTCGGGCTCTGTCGGGCTCTGTCGGGCTCTACTGGGCCCTGTCGGGCCCTGTCGGGCTCTGTCGGGCTCTGTCGGGCTCTGTCGGGCTCTACTGGGCCTGTCGGGCCCTGTCGGGCTCTGTCGGGCTCTGTCGGGCTCTGTCGGGCTCTACTGGGCTCTACTGGGCTCTGTCGGGCTCTGTCGGGTTCTGTCGGGCTCTGTCGGTCTCTGTCGGGCCCTGTCGGGCTCTGTCGGGCTCTGTCGTGCCCTGTCGGGCCCTGTCGGGCTCTGTCGGGCCCTGTCGGGCCCTGTCGGGCTCTGTCGGGCCCTGTCGGGCTCTGTCGGGCTCTGTCGGGCTCTGTCGGGCCCTGTCGGGCTCTGTCGGGCTCTGTCGGGCTCTACTGGGCTCTGTCGGGCTCTGTCGGGCTCTACTGGGCCCTGTCGGGCTCTGTCGGGCTCTGTCGGGCTCTGTCGGGCCCTGTCGGGCTCTGTCGTGCTCTGTCGGGCTCTGTCGGGCTCTGTCGGGCTCTACTGGGCTCTACTGGGCCCTGTCGGGCTCTGTCGGGCCCTGTCGGGCTCTGTCGGGCCCTGTCGGGCTCTGTCGGGCTCTACTGGGCCCTGTCGGGCTCTGTCGGGCTCTGTCGGGCCCTGTCGGGCCCTGTCGGGCTCTGTCGGGCTCTGTCGGGCCCTGTCGGGCTCTGTCGGGCTCTGTCGGGCCCTGTCGGGCTCTGTCAAGCTCTGTCGGGCTCTGTCGGGCTCTGCTGGGCTCTGTCGGGCTCTGTCGGGCTCTGTCGGGCTCTGTGGGGCCCTGTCGGGCTCTGTCGGGCTCTGTGGGGCCCTGTCGGGCTCTGTCGGGCTCTGTCGGGCCCTGTCGGGCCCTGTCGGGCCCTGTCGGGCTCTGTCGGGCCCTGTCGGGCCCTGTCGGGCTCTGTCGGGCTCTGTTGGGCTCTGTAGGGCTCTACTGGGCCCTGTCGGGCTCTGTCGGGCTCTGTTGGGCCCTGTCGGGCTCTGTCGGGCTCTGTCGGGCTCTGTCGGGCTCTACTGGGCCCTGTCGGGCCCTGTCGGGCTCTGTCGGGCTCTGTCGGGCTCTGTCGGGCTCTACTGGGCTCTACTGGGCTCTGTCGGGCTCTACTGGGCCCTGTCGGGCCCTGTCGGGCTCTGTCGGGCTCTGTGGGGCCCTGTCGGGCTCTGTCGGGCTCTGTCGGGCCCTGTCGGGCCCTGTCGGGCTCTGTCGGGCTCTGTCGGGCCCTGTCGGGCCCTGTCGGGCTCTGTCGGGCTCTGTCGGGCTCTGTAGGGCTCTACTGGGCCCTGTCGGGCTCTGTCGGGCTCTGTCGGGCCCTGTCGGGCTCTGTCGGGCTCTGTCGGGCTCTGTCGGGCTCTACTGGGCCCTGTCGGGCCCTGTCGGGCCCTGTCGGGCTCTGTCGGGCTCTGTCGGGCTCTGTCGGGCTCTACTGGGCTCTACTGGGCTCTGTCGGGCTCTACTGGGCCCTGTCGGGCCCTGTCGGGCTCTGTCGGGCTCTGTCGGGCCCTGTCGTGCCCTGTCGGGCTCTGTCGGGCTCTGTCGGGCCCTGTCGGGCTCTATCGGGCCCTGTCGGGCTCTGTCGGGCCCTGTCGGGCTCTGTCGGGCTCTGTCGGGCTCTGTCGGGCTCTGTCGGGTTCTACTGGGCTCTGTCGGGCTCTACTGGGCTCTACTGGGCCCTGTCGGGCCCTGTCGGGCTCTGTCGGGCTCTGTCGGGCCCTGTCGGGCCCTGTCGGGCTCTGTCGGGCTCTGTCGGGCTCTACTGGGCCCTGTCGGGCTCTGTCGGGCTCTGTCGGGCTCTGTCGGGCTCTACTGGGCCCTGTCGGGCTTTGTCGGGCTCTGTCGGGCCCTGTCGGGCCCTGTCGGGCTCTGTCAGGCTCTGTCGGGCTCTGTCGGGCTCTACTGGGCCCTGTCGGGCTCTGTCGGGCTCTGTCGGGCTCTGTCGGGCTCTACTGGGCCCTGTCGGGCCCTGTCGGGCTCTGTCGGGCTCTGGCGGGCTCTGGCGGGCTCAACTGGTCTCTGTCGGGCTCTGTCGGGTTCTGTCGGGCTCTGTCGGGCTCTGTCGGGCTCTACTGGGCCTGTCGGGCCCTGTCGGGCTCTGTCGGGCTCTGTCGGGCTCTGTCGGGTTCTGTCGGGCTCTGTCGGGCTCTGTCGGGCTCTACTGGGCCCTGTCGGGCCCTGTCGGGCCCTGTCGGGCTCTGTCGGGCTCTGTCGGGCTCTGTCGGGCTCTACTGGGCTCTGTCGGGCTCTGTCGGGCTCTGTCGGGCTCTGTCGGGCTCTACTGGGCTCTGTCGGGCCCTGTCGGGCTCTGTCGGGCCCTGTCGGGTCCTGTCGGGCTCTGTCGGGCTCTGTCGGGATCTGTCGGGCTCTGTCGGGCTCTACTGGTCCCTGTCGGGCCCTGTCGGGCCCTGTCGGGCTCTGTCGGGCTCTGTCGGGCCCTGTCGGGCTCTGTCGGGCCCTGTCGGGCTCTGTCGGGCTCTGTCGGGCTCTACTGGGCTCTGTCGGGCCCTGTCGGGCTCTGTCGGGCTCTGTCAGGCTCTGTCGGGCCCTGTCGGGCTATGTCGGGCTCTGTCGGGCTCTGTCGGGCTCTACTGGGCTCTGTCGGGCTCTGTCGGGCTCTGTCGGGCTCTGTCGGGCTCTACTGGGCCCTGTCGGGCCCTGTCGGGCTCTGTCGGGCTCTGTCGGGCTCTGTCGGGCTCTACTGGGCCCTGTCGGGCCCTGTCGGGCCCTGTCGGGCTCTGTCGGGCCCTGTCAGGCTCTGTCGGGCTCTGTCGGGCCCTGTCGGGCTCTGTCGGGCTCTACTGGGCCCTCTCGGGCCCTGTCGGGCTCTGTAGGGCTCTGTCGGGCCCTGTCTGGCTCTGTCGGGCTCTGTCGGGCTGTGTCGGGCTCTGTCGGGCTCTACTGGGCTCTACTGGGCTCTGTCGGGCTCTGTCGGGCTCTGTCGGGCACTGTCGGGCTCTACTGGGCCCTGTCGGGCCCTGTCGGGCTCTGTCAGGCTCTGTCGGGCTCTGTCGGGCTCTGTCGGGCTCTACTGGGCCCTGTCGGGCCCTGTCGGGCTCTGTCGGGCTCTACTGGGCTCTGTCGGGCTCTGTCGGGCTCTGTCGGGCTCTGTCGTGCCCTGTCGGGCCCTGTCGGGCCCTGTCGGGTCCTGTCGGGCTCTGTCGGGCCCTGTCGGGCCCTGTCGGGCTCTGTCGGGCTCTGTCGGGCTCTGTCGGGCTCTACTGGGCTTTGTCGGGCCCTGTCGGGCCCTGTCGGGCTCTGTCGGGCTCTGTCGGGCCCTGTCGGGCCCTGTCGGGTTCTGTTGGGCTCTGTCGGGCTCTACTGGGCTCTGTCGGGCCCTGTCGGGCCCTGTCGGGCTCTGTCGGGCCCTGTCGGGCTCTGTCGGGCTCTGTCGGGCCCTGTCGGGCTCTGTCGGGCTCTACTGGGCCCTGTCGGGCCCTGTCGGGCCCTGTCGGGCTCTGTCGGGCTCTACTGGGCTCTACTGGGCTCTGTCGGGCTCTGTCAGGCCCTGTCGGGCCCTGTCGGGCTCTGTCGGGCTCTGTCGGTCTCTGTCGGGCCCTGTCGGGCTCTGTCGGGCTCTGTCGTGCCCTGTCGGGCTCTGTCGGGCTCTGTCGGGCCCTGTCGGGCTCTATCGGGCCCTGTCGGGCCCTGTCGGGCTCTGTCGGGCCCTGTCGGGCCCTGTCGGGCTCTGTCGGGCTCTGTCGCGCCCTGTCGGGCTCTGTCGGGCTCTGTCGGGCTCTACTGGGCCCTGTCGGGCCCTGTCGGGCCCTGTCGGGCTCTGTCGGGCTCTGTCGGGCTCTGTCGGGCTCTACTGGGCCCTGTCGGGCTCTGTCGGGCTCTGTCGGGCTCTGTCGGGCTCTGTCGGGCTCTACTGGGCTCTGTCGGGCCCTGTCGGGCCCTGTCGGGCTCTGTCAGGCTCTGTCGGGCTCTGTCGGGCTCTACTGGGCTCTGTCGGGCTCTGTCGGGCCCTGTCGTGCTCTGTCGGGCTCTGTCGGGCTCTGTCGGGCTCTACTGGGCCCTGTCGGGCTCTGTCGGGCTCTGTCGGGCCCTGTCGGGCTCTGTCGGGCTCTGTCGGGCCCTGTCGGGCCCTGTCGGGCTCTGTCGGGCTCTGTCGGGCTCTGTCGGGCTCTACTGGGCTCTGTCGGTCTCTACTGGTCTCTACTGGGCCCTGTCGGGCTCTGTCGGGCTCTGTCGGGCTCTGTCGGGCTCTACTGGGCTCTGTCGGGCCCTGTCGGGCCCTGTCGGGCTCTGTCGGGCCCTGTCGGGCTCTGTCGGGGTCTGTCGGGCCCTGTCGGGCTCTGTCGGGCTCTGTCGGGCTCTACTGGGCTCTGTCGGGCTCTGTCGGGCCCTGTCGGGCTCTGTCGGGCTCTGTCGGGCCCTGTCGGGCTCTGTCGGGCTCTGTCGGGCTCTACTGGGCTCTGTCGGGTTCTACTGGGCTCTACTGGGCCCTGTCGGGCTCTGTCGGGCTCTGTCGGGCCCTGTCGGGCCCTGTCGGGCTCTGTCGGGCTCTGTCGGGCCCTGTCGGGCTCTGTCGGGCTCTGTCGGGCTCTGTCGGGCTCTACTGGGCCCTGTCGGGCTCTGTCGGGCCCTGTCGGGCTCTGTCGGGCTCTACTGGGCCCTGTCGGGCTCTGTCGGGCTGTGTCGGGCTCTGTCGGGCTCTACTGGGCTTTACTGGGATCTGTCCGGCTCTGTCGGGCTCTGTCGGGCTCTGTCGGGCTCTACTGGGCCCTGTCGGGCCCTGTCGGGCTCTGTCGGGCTCTGTCGGGCTCTGTCGGGCTCTACTGGGCCTGTCGGGCCCTGTCGGGCTCTGTCGGGCTCTGTCGGGCTCTGTCGGGCTCAACTGGGCTCTGTCGGGCTCTGTCGGGTTCTGTCGGGCTCTGTCGGGCTCTGTCGGGCTCTACTGGGCCCTGTCGGGCCCTGTCGGGCTCTGTCGGGCTCTGTCGGGCTCTGTCGGGTTCTGTCGGGCTCTGTCGGGCTCTGTCGGGCTCTACTGGGCCCTGTCGGGCCCTGTCGGGCCCTGTCGGGCTCTGTCGGGCTCTGTCGGGCTCTGTCGGGCTCTACTGGGCTCTGTCGGGCTCTGTCGGGCTCTGTCGGGCTCTGTCGGGCTCTACTGGGCTCTGTCGGGCCCTGTCGGGCTCTGTCGGGCCCTGTCGGGTCCTGTCGGGCTCTGTCGGGCTCTGTCGGGATCTGTCGGGCTCTGTCGGGCTCTACTGGTCCCTGTCGGGCCCTGTCGGGCCCTGTCGGGCTCTGTCGGGCCCTGTCAGGCTCTGTCGGGCTCTGTCGGGCCCTGTCGGGCTCTGTCGGGCTCTACTGGGCCCTCTCGGGCCCTGTCGGGCTCTGTAGGGCTCTGTCGGGCCCTGTCTGGCTCTGTCGGGCTCTGTCGGGCTGTGTCGGGCTCTGTCGGGCTCTACTGGGCTCTACTGGGCTCTGTCGGGCTCTGTCGGGCTCTGTCGGGCACTGTCGGGCTCTACTGGGCCCTGTCGGGCCCTGTCGGGCTCTGTCAGGCTCTGTCGGGCTCTGTCGGGCTCTGTCGGGCTCTACTGGGCCCTGTCGGGCCCTGTCGGGCTCTGTCGGGCTCTACTGGGCTCTGTCGGGCTCTGTCGGGCTCTGTCGGGCTCTGTCGTGCCCTGTCGGGCCCTGTCGGGCCCTGTTGGGTCCTGTCGGGCTCTGTCGGGCCCTGTCGGGCCCTGTCGGGCTCTGTCGGGCTCTGTCGGGCTCTGTCGGGCTCTACTGGGCTCTGTCGGGCCCTGTCGGGCCCTGTCGGGCTCTGTCGGGCTCTGTCGGGCCCTGTCGGGCCCTGTCGGGCTCTGTCGGGCTCTGTCGGGCTCTACTGGGCTCTGTCGGGCCCTGTCGGGCCCTGTCGGGCTCTGTCGGGCCCTGTCGGGCTCTGTCGGGCTCTGTCGGGCCC
Organism: Caloenas nicobarica; assembly: GCF_036013445.1. NCBI lineage: Eukaryota > Metazoa > Chordata > Aves > Columbiformes > Columbidae > Caloenas > Caloenas nicobarica. Next base: position 12,822 of record NW_027017000.1, read on the forward strand.
TGTCGGGCTCTGTCGGGCTCTACTGGGCCCTGTCGGGCCCTGTCGGGCCCTGTCGGGCTCTGTCGGGCTCTACTGGGCTCTACTGGGCTCTGTCGGGCTCTGTCAGGCCCTGTCGGGCCCTGTCGGGCTCTGTCGGGCTCTGTCGGTCTCTGTCGGGCCCTGTCGGGCTCTGTCGGGCTCTGTCGGGCCCTGTCGGGCTCTATAGGGCCCTGTCGGGCCCTGTCGGGCTCTGTCGGGCCCTGTCGGGCCCTGTCGGGCTCTGTCGGGCTCTGTCGGGCTCTACTGGGCCCTGTCGGGCCCTGTCGGGCCCTGTCGGGCTCTGTCGGGCTCTGTCGGGCTCTGTCGGGCTCTACTGGGCCCTGTCGGGCTCTGTCGGGCTCTGTCGGGCTCTGTCGGGCTCTGTCGGGCTCTACTGGGCTCTGTCGGGCCCTGTCGGGCCCTGTCGGGCTCTGTCAGGCTCTGTCGGGCTCTGTCGGGCTCTACTGGGCTCTGTCGGGCTCTGTCGGGCCCTGTCGGGCTCTGTCGGGCTCTGTCGGGCTCTGTCGGGCTCTACTGGGCCCTGTCGGGCTCTGTCGGGCTCTGTCGGGCCCTGTCGGGCTCTGTCGGGCTCTGTCGGGCCCTGTCGGGCCCTGTCGGGCTCTGTCGGGCTCTACTGGGCTCTACTGGGCTCTGTCGGGCTCTACTGGGCCCTGTCGGGCCCTGTCGGGCTCTGTCGGGCTCTGTCGGGCCCTGTCGGGCCCTGTCAGGCTCTGTCGGGCTCTGTCGTGCCCTGTCGGGCTCTGTCGGGCTCTGTCGGGCCCTGTCGGGCTCTATCGGGCCCTGTCGGGCCCTGTCGGGCTCTGTCGGGCTCTGTCGGGCCCTGTCGGGCTCTGTCGGGCTCTGTCGGGCCCTGTCGGGCTCTGTCGGGCTCTGTCGGGCTCTATCGGGCTCTGCTGGGCCCTGTCGGGCCCTGTCGGGCCCTGTCGGGCCCTGTCGGGTTCTGTCGGGCTCTACTGGGCCCTGTCGGGCTCTGTCGGGCTCTGTCGGGCTCTGTCGGGCTCTGTCGGGCTCTACTGGGCTCTGTCGGGCCCTGTCGGGCTCTGTCGGGCTCTGTCAGGCTCTGTCGGGCTCTGTCGGGCTCTACTGGGCTCTGTCGGGCTCTGTCGGGCCCTGTCGGGCTCTGTCGGGCTCTGTCGGGCTCTGTCGGGCTCTACTGGGCCCTGTCGGGCTCTGTCGGGCTCTGTCGGGCCCTGTCGGGCTCTGTCGGGCTCTGTCGGGCCCTGTCGGGCCCTGTCGGGCTCTGTCGGGCTCTGTCGGGCTCTGTCGGGCTCTACTGGGCTTTGTCGGTCTCTACTGGTCTCTACTGGGCCCTGTCGGGCTCTGTCGGGCTCTGTCGGGCTCTGTCGGGCTCTACTGGGCTCTGTCGGGCCCTGTCGGGCCCTGTCGGGCTCTGTCGGGCTCTGTCGGGCCCTGTCGGGCTCTGTCGGGCTCTGTCGGGCTCTGTCGGGCTCTACTGGGCCCTGTCGGGCTCTGTCGGGCCCTGTCGGGCTCTGTCGGGCTCTACTGGGCCCTGTCGGGCTCTGTCGGGCTGTGTCGGGCTCTGTCGGGCTCTACTGGGCTCTACTGGGCTCTGTCCGGCTCTGTCGGGCTCTGTCGGGCTCTGTCGGGCTCTACTGGGCCCTGTCGGGCCCTGTCGGGCTCTGTCGGGCTCTGTCGGGCTCTGTCGGGCTCTACTGGGCCTGTCGGGCCCTGTCGGGCTCTGTCGGGCTCTGTCGGGCTCTGTCGGGCTCTACTGGGCTCTACTGGGCTCTGTCGGGCTCTGTCGGGTTCTGTCGGGCTCTGTCGGTCTCTGTCGGGCCCTGTCGGGCTCTGTCGGGCTCTGTCGTGCCCTGTCGGGCCCTGTCGGGCTCTGTCGGGCCCTGTCGGGCCCTGTCGGGCTCTGTCGGGCCCTGTCGGGCTCTGTCGGGCTCTGTCGGGCTCTACTGGGCTCTGTCGGGCCCTGTCGGGCCCTGTCGGGCTCTGTCGGGCCCTGTCGGGCTCTGTCGGGCTCTGTCGGGCCCTGTCGGGCTCTGTCGGGCTCTACTGGGCCCTGTCGGGCCCTGTCGGGCCCTGTCGGGCTCTGTCGGGCTCTACTGGGCTCTACTGGGCTCTGTCGGGCTCTGTCAGGCCCTGTCGGGCCCTGTCGGGCTCTGTCGGGCTCTGTCGGTCTCTGTCGGGCCCTGTCGGGCTCTGTCGGGCTCTGTCGTGCCCTGTCGGGCTCTGTCGGGCTCTGTCGGGCCCTGTCGGGCTCTATCGGGCCCTGTCGGGCCCTGTCGGGCTCTGTCGGGCCCTGTCGGGCCCTGTCGGGCTCTGTCGGGCTCTGTCGGGCTCTACTGGGCCCTGTCGGGCCCTGTCGGGCCCTGTCGGGCTCTGTCGGGCTCTGTCGGGCTCTGTCGGGCTCTACTGGGCCCTGTCGGGCTCTGTCGGGCTCTGTCGGGCTCTGTCGGGCTCTGTCGGGCTCTACTGGGCTCTGTCGGGCCCTGTCGGGCCCTGTCGGGCTCTGTCAGGCTCTGTCGGGCTCTGTCGGGCTCTACTGGGCTCTGTCGGGCTCTGTCGGGCCCTGTCGGGCTCTGTCGGGCTCTGTCGGGCTCTGTCGGGCTCTACTGGGCCCTGTCGGGCTCTGTCGGGCTCTGTCGGGCCCTGTCGGGCTCTGTCGGGCTCTGTCGGGCCCTGTCGGGCCCTGTCGGGCTCTGTCGGGCTCTACTGGGCTCTACTGGGCTCTTTCGGGCTCTACTGGGCCCTGTCGGGCCCTGTCGGGCTCTGTCGGGCTCTGTCGGGCCCTGTCGGGCCCTGTCAGGCTCTGTCGGGCTCTGTCGTGCCCTGTCGGGCTCTGTCGGGCTCTGTCGGGCCCTGTCGGGCTCTATCGGGCCCTGTCGGGCCCTGTCGGGCTCTGTCGGGCTCTGTCGGGCCCTGTCGGGCTCTGTCGGGCTCTGTCGGGCCCTGTCGGGCTCTGTCGGGCTCTGTCGGGCTCTATCGGGCTCTGGTGGGCCCTGTCGGGCCCTGTCGGGCCCTGTCGGGCCCTGTCGGGCTCTGTCGGGCTCTACTGGGCCCTGTCGGGCTCTGTCGGGCTCTGTCGGGCTCTGTCGGGCTCTGTCGGGCTCTACTGGGCTCTGTCGGGCCCTGTCGGGCTCTGTCGGGCTCTGTCAGGCTCTGTCGGGCTCTGTCGGGCTCTACTGGGCCCTGTCGGGCTCTGTCGGGCCCTGTCGGGCTCTGTCGGGCTCTGTCGGGCTCTGTCGGGCTCTACTGGGCCCTGTCGGGCTCTGTCGGGCTCTGTCGGGCCCTGTCGGGCTCTGTCGGGCTCTGTCGGGCCCTGTCGGGCCCTGTCGGGCTCTGTCGGGCTCTGTCGGGCTCTGTCGGGCTCTACTGGGCTTTGTCGGTCTCTACTGGTCTCTACTGGGCCCTGTCGGGCTCTGTCGGGCTCTGTCGGGCTCTGTCGGGCTCTACTGGGCTCTGTCGGGCTCTGTCGGGCCCTGTCGGGCTCTGTCGGGCTCTGTCGGGCTCTGTCGGGCTCTACTGGGCCCTGTCGGGCTCTGTCGGGCCCTGTCGGGCTCTGTCGGGCTCTACTGGGCCCTGTCGGGCTCTGTCGGGCTGTGTCGGGCTCTGTCGGGCTCTACTGGGCTCTACTGGGCTCTGTCCGGCTCTGTCGGGCTCTGTCGGGCTCTGTCGGGCTCTACTGGGCCCTGTCGGGCCCTGTCGGGCTCTGTCGGGCTCTGTCGGGCTCTGTCGGGCTCTACTGGGCCTGTCGGGCCCTGTCGGGCTCTGTCGGGCTCTGTCGGGCTCTGTCGGGCTCTACTGGGCTCTACTAGGCTCTGTCGGGCTCTGTCGGGTTCTGTCGGGCTCTGTCGGTCTCTGTCGGGCCCTGTCGGGCTCTGTCGGGCTCTGTCGTGCCCTGTCGGGCCCTGTCGGGCTCTGTCGGGCCCTGTCGGGCTCTGTCGGGCCCTGTCGGGCCCTGTCGGGCTCTGTCGGGCCCTGTCGGGCTCTGTCGGGCTCTGTCGGGCTCTGTCGGGCTCTACTCGGCCCTGTCGGGCCCTGTCGGGCCCTGTCGGGCTCTGTCGGGCTCTGTCGGGCTCTGTCGGGCTCTACTGGGCTCTGTCGGGCCCTGTCGGGCCCTGTCGGGCTCTGTCGGGCTCTGTCGGGCCCTGTCGGGCCCTCTCGGGCTCTGTCGGGCTCTGTCGGGCTCTACTGGGCTCTGTCGGTCTCTGTCGGGCTCTGTCGGGCTCTGTCGGGCTCTACTGGGCCCTGTCGGGCTCTGTCGGGCTCTGTCGGGCCCTGTCGGGCCCTGTCGGGCTCTGTCAGGCTCTGTCGGGCTCTGTCGGGCTCTGTCGGGCCCTGTCGGGCCCTGTCGGGCTCTGTCGGGCCCTGTCGGGCTCTGTCGGGCCCTGTCGGGCCCTGTCGGGCTCTGTCGGGCTCTGTCGGGCTCTGTCGGGCTCTACTGGGCTCTGTCGGGCTCTGTCGGGCTCTGTCGGGCCCTGTCGGGCTCTGTCGGGCTCTGTCGGGCCCTGTCGGGCTCTGTCGGGCTCTGTCGGGCTCTACTGGGCTCTGTCGGGCTCTGTCGGGCTCTACTGGGCCCTGTCGGGCTCTGTCGGGCTCTGTCGGGCTCTGTCGGGCCCTGTCGGGCTCTGTCGTGCTCTGTCGGGCTCTGTCGGGCTCTGTCGGGCTCTACTGGGCTCTACTGGGCCCTGTCGGGCTCTGTCGGGCCCTGTCGGGCTCTGTCGGGCTCTACTGGGCCCTGTCGGGCTCTGTCGGGCTCTGTCGGGCCCTGTCGGGCCCTGTCGGGCTCTGTCGGGCTCTGTCGGGCCCTGTCGGGCTCTGTCGGGCTCTGTCGGGCCCTGTCGGGCTCTGTCAAGCTCTGTCGGGCTCTGTCGGGCTCTGCTGGGCTCTGTCGGGCTCTGTCGGGCTCTGTCGGGCTCTGTGGGGCCCTGTCGGGCTCTGTCGGGCTCTGTGGGGCCCTGTCGGGCTCTGTCGGGCTCTGTCGGGCCCTGTCGGGCCCTGTCGGGCCCTGTCGGGCTCTGTCGGGCCCTGTCGGGCCCTGTCGGGCTCTGTCGGGCTCTGTTGGGCTCTGTAGGGCTCTACTGGGCCCTGTCGGGCTCTGTCGGGCTCTGTTGGGCCCTGTCGGGCTCTGTCGGGCTCTGTCGGGCTCTGTCGGGCTCTACTGGGCCCTGTCGGGCCCTGTCGGGCTCTGTCGGGCTCTGTCGGGCTCTACTGGGCTCTACTGGGCTCTGTCGGGCTCTACTGGGCCCTGTCGGGCCCTGTCGGGCTCTGTCGGGCTCTGTGGGGCCCTGTCGGGCTCTGTCGGGCTCTGTCGGGCCCTGTCGGGCCCTGTCGGGCTCTGTCGGGCTCTGTCGGGCCCTGTCGGGCCCTGTCGGGCTCTGTCGGGCTCTGTCGGGCTCTGTAGGGCTCTACTGGGCCCTGTCGGGCTCTGTCGGGCTCTGTCGGGCCCTGTCGGGCTCTGTCGGGCTCTGTCGGGCTCTGTCGGGCTCTACTGGGCCCTGTCGGGCCCTGTCGGGCCCTGTCGGGCTCTGTCGGGCTCTGTCGGGCTCTGTCGGGCTCTACTGGGCTCTACTGGGCTCTGTCGGGCTCTACTGGGCCCTGTCGGGCCCTGTCGGGCTCTGTCGGGCTCTGTCGGGCCCTGTCGTGCCCTGTCGGGCTCTGTCGGGCTCTGTCGGGCCCTGTCGGGCTCTATCGGGCCCTGTCGGGCTCTGTCGGGCCCTGTCGGGCTCTGTCGGGCTCTGTCGGGCTCTGTCGGGCTCTGTCGGGTTCTACTGGGCTCTGTCGGGCTCTACTGGGCTCTACTGGGCCCTGTCGGGCCCTGTCGGGCTCTGTCGGGCTCTGTCGGGCCCTGTCGGGCTCTGTCGGGCTCTGTCGGGCTCTACTGGGCCCTGTCGGGCTCTGTCGGGCTCTGTCGGGCTCTGTCGTGCTCTACTGGGCCCTGTCGGGCTTTGTCGGGCTCTGTCGGGCCCTGTCGGGCCCTGTCGGGCTCTGTCAGGCTCTGTCGGGCTCTGTCGGGCTCTACTGGGCCCTGTCGGGCTCTGTCGGGCTCTGTCGGGCTCTGTCGGGCTCTACTGGGCCCTGTCGGGCCCTGTCGGGCTCTGTCGGGCTCTGGCGGGCTCTGGCGGGCTCAACTGGTCTCTGTCGGGCTCTGTCGGGTTCTGTCGGGCTCTGTCGGGCTCTGTCGGGCTCTACTGGGCCCTGTCGGGCCCTGTCGGGCCCTGTCGGGCTCTGTCGGGCTCTGTCGGGCTCTGTCGGGTTCTGTCGGGCTCTGTCGGGCTCTGTCGGGCTCTACTGGGCCCTGTCGGGCCCTGTCGGGCCCTGTCGGGCTCTGTCGGGCTCTGTCGGGCTCTGTCGGGCTCTACTGGGCTCTGTCGGGCTCTGTCGGGCTCTGTCGGGCTCTGTCGGGCTCTACTGGGCTCTGTCGGGCCCTGTCGGGCTCTGTCGGGCCCTGTCGGGTCCTGTCGGGCTCTGTCGGGCTCTGTCGGGATCTGTCGGGCTCTGTCAGGCTCTACTGGTCCCTGTCGGGCCCTGTCGGGCCCTGTCGGGCTCTGTCGGGCTCTGTCGGGCCCTGTCGGGCTCTGTCGGGCCCTGTCGGGCTCTGTCGGGCTCTGTCGGGCTCTACTGGGCTCTGTCGGGCCCTGTCGGGCCCTGTCGGGCTCTGTCAGGCTCTGTCGGGCCCTGTCGGGCTATGTCGGGCTCTGTCGGGCTCTGTCGGGCTCTACTGGGCTCTGTCGGGCTCTGTCGGGCTCTGTCGGGCTCTGTCGGGCTCTACTGGGCCCTGTCGGGCCCTGTCGGGCTCTGTCGGGCTCTGTCGGGCTCTGTCGGGCTCTACTGGGCCCTGTCGGGCCCTGTCGGGCCCTGTCGGGCTCTGTCGGGCCCTGTCAGGCTCTGTCGGGCTCTGTCGGGCCCTGTCGGGCTCTGTCGGGCTCTACTGGGCCCTCTCGGGCCCTGTCGGGCTCTGTAGGGCTCTGTCGGGCCCTGTCTGGCTCTGTCGGGCTCTGTCGGGCTGTGTCGGGCTCTGTCGGGCTCTACTGGGCTCTACTGGGCTCTGTCGGGCTCTGTCGGGCTCTGTCGGGCACTGTCGGGCTCTACTGGGCCCTGTCGGGCCCTGTCGGGCTCTGTCAGGCTCTGTCGGGCTCTGTCGGGCTCTGTCGGGCTCTACTGGGCCCTGTCGGGCCCTGTCGGGCTCTGTCGGGCTCTACTGGGCTCTGTCGGGCTCTGTCGGGCTCTGTCGGGCTCTGTCGTGCCCTGTCGGGCCCTGTCGGGCCCTGTCGGGTCCTGTCGGGCTCTGTCGGGCCCTGTCGGGCCCTGTCGGGCTCTGTCGGGCTCTGTCGGGCTCTGTCGGGCTCTACTGGGCTCTGTCGGGCCCTGTCGGGCCCTGTCGGGCTCTGTCGGGCTCTGTCGGGCCCTGTCGGGCCCTGTCGGGCTCTGTCGGGCTCTGTCGGGCTCTACTGGGCTCTGTCGGGCCCTGTCGGGCCCTGTCGGGCTCTGTCGGGCCCTGTCGGGCTCTGTCGGGCTCTGTCGGGCCCTGTCGGGCTCTGTCGGGCTCTACTGGGCCCTGTCGGGCCCTGTCGGGCCCTGTCGGGCTCTGTCGGGCTCTACTGGGCTCTACTGGGCTCTGTCGGGCTCTGTCAGGCCCTGTCGGGCCCTGTCGGGCTCTGTCGGGCTCTGTCGGTCTCTGTCGGGCCCTGTCGGGCTCTGTCGGGCTCTGTCGTGCCCTGTCGGGCTCTGTCGGGCTCTGTCGGGCCCTGTCGGGCTCTATCGGGCCCTGTCGGGCCCTGTCGGGCTCTGTCGGGCCCTGTCGGGCCCTGTCGGGCTCTGTCGGGCTCTGTCGCGCCCTGTCGGGCTCTGTCGGGCTCTGTCGGGCTCTACTGGGCCCTGTCGGGCCCTGTCGGGCCCTGTCGGGCTCTGTCAGGCTCTGTCGGGCTCTGTCGGGCTCTACTGGGCTCTGTCGGGCTCTGTCGGGCCCTGTCGGGCTCTGTCGGGCTCTGTCGGGCTCTGTCGGGCCCTGTCGGGCTCTGTCGGGCTCTGTCGGGCCCTGTCGGGCCCTGTCGGGCTCTGTCGGGCTCTGTCGGGCTCTGTCGGGCTCTACTGGGCTCTGTCGGTCTCTACTGGTCTCTACTGGGCCCTGTCGGGCTCTGTCGGGCTCTGTCGGGCTCTGTCGGGCTCTACTGGGCTCTGTCGGGCCCTGTCGGGCCCTGTCGGGCTCTGTCGGGCTCTGTCGGGCCCTGTCGGGCTCTGTCGGGCTCTGTCGGGCTCTACTGGGCTCTGTCGGGCTCTGTCGGGCCCTGTCGGGCTCTGTCGGGCTCTGTCGGGCCCTGTCGGGCTCTGTCGGGCTCTGTCGGGCTCTACTGGGCTCTGTCGGGTTCTACTGGGCTCTACTGGGCCCTGTCGGGCTCTGTCGGGCTCTGTCGGGCTCTGTCGGGCCCTGTCGGGCCCTGTCGGGCTCTGTCGGGCTCTGTCGGGCCCTGTCGGGCTCTGTCGGGCTCTGTCGGGCTCTGTCGGGCTCTACTGGGCCCTGTCGGGCTCTGTCGGGCCCTGTCGGGCTCTGTCGGGCTCTACTGGGCCCTGTCGGGCTCTGTCGGGCTGTGTCGGGCTCTGTCGGGCTCTACTGGGCTCTACTGGGCTCTGTCCGGCTCTGTCGGGCTCTGTCGGGCTCTGTCGGGCTCTACTGGGCCCTGTCGGGCCCTGTCGGGCTCTGTCGGGCTCTGTCGGGCTCTGTCGGGCTCTACTGGGCCTGTCGGGCCCTGTCGGGCCCTGTCGGGCCCTGTCGGGCTCTGTCGGGCTCTGTCGGGCTCTGTCGGGCTCAACTGGTCTCTGTCGGGCTCTGTCGGGTTCTGTCGGGCTCTGTCGGGCTCTGTCGGGCTCTACTGGGCCCTGTCGGGCTCTGTCGGGCTCTGTCGGGCTCTGTCGGGCTCTGTCGGGTTCTGTCGGGCTCTGTCGGGCTCTGTCGGGCTCTACTGGGCCCTGTCGGGCCCTGTCGGGCCCTGTCGGGCTCTGTCGGGCTCTGTCGGGCTCTGTCGGGCTCTACTGGGCTCTGTCGGGCTCTGTCGGGCTCTGTCGGGCTCTGTCGGGCTCTACTGGGCTCTGTCGGGCCCTGTCGGGCTCTGTCGGGCCCTGTCGGGTCCTGTCGGGCTCTGTCGGGCTCTGTCGGGATCTGTCGGGCTCTGTCGGGCTCTACTGGTCCCTGTCGGGCCCTGTCGGGCCCTGTCGGGCTCTGTCGGGCCCTGTCAGGCTCTGTCGGGCTCTGTCGGGCCCTGTCGGGCTCTGTCGGGCTCTACTGGGCCCTCTCGGGCCCTGTCGGGCTCTGTAGGGCTCTGTCGGGCCCTGTCTGGCTCTGTCGGGCTCTGTCGGGCTGTGTCGGGCTCTGTCGGGCTCTACTGGGCTCTACTGGGCTCTGTCGGGCTCTGTCGGGCTCTGTCGGGCACTGTCGGGCTCTACTGGGCCCTGTCGGGCCCTGTCGGGCTCTGTCAAGCTCTGTCGGGCTCTGTCGGGCTCTGTCGGGCTCTACTGGGCCCTGTCGGGCCCTGTCGGGCTCTGTCGGGCTCTACTGGGCTCTGTCGGGCTCTGTCGGGCTCTGTCGGGCTCTGTCGTGCCCTGTCGGGCCCTGTCGGGCCCTGTCGGGTCCTGTCGGGCTCTGTCGGGCCCTGTCGGGCCCTGTCGGGCTCTGTCGGGCTCTGTCGGGCTCTGTCGGGCTCTACTGGGCTCTGTCGGGCCCTGTCGGGCCCTGTCGGGCTCTGTCGGGCTCTGTCGGGCCCTGTCGGGCCCTGTCGGGCTCTGTCGGGCTCTGTCGGGCTCTACTGGGCTCTGTCGGGCTCTGTCGGGCCCTGTCGGGCTCTGTCGGGCCCTGTCGGGCTCTGTCGGGCTCTGTCGGGCCCTGTCGGGCTCTGTCGGGCTCTACTGGGCCCTGTCGGGCCCTGTCGGGCCCTGTCGGGCTCTGTCGGGCTCTACTGGGCTCTACTGGGCTCTGTCGGGCTCTGTCAGGCCCTGTCGGGCCCTGTCGGGCTCTGTCGGGCTCTGTCGGTCTCTGTCGGGCCCTGTCGGGCTCTGTCGGGCTCTGTCGTGCCCTGTCGGGCTCTGTCGGGCTCTGTCGGGCCCTGTCGGGCTCTATCGGGCCCTGTCGGGCCCTGTCGGGCTCTGTCGGGCCCTGTCGGGCCCTGTCGGGCTCTGTCGGGCTCTGTCGGGCTCTACTGGGCCCTGTCGGGCCCTGTCGGGCCCTGTCGGGCTCTGTCGGGCTCTGTCGGGCTCTGTCGGGCTCTACTGGGCCCTGTCGGGCTCTGTCGGGCTCTGTCGGGCTCTGTCGGGCTCTGTCGGGCTCTACTGGGCTCTGTCGGGCCCTGTCGGGCCCTGTCGGGCTCTGTCAGGCTCTGTCGGGCTCTGTCGGGCTCTACTGGGCTCTGTCGGGCTCTGTCGGGCCCTGTCGGGCTCTGTCGGGCTCTGTCGGGCTCTGTCGGGCTCTACTGGGCCCTGTCGGGCTCTGTCGGGCTCTGTCGGGCCCTGTCGGGCTCTGTCGGGCTCTGTCGGGCCCTGTCGGGCCCTGTCGGGCTCTTTCGGGCTCTGTCGGGCTCTGTCGGGCTCTACTGGGCTCTGTCGGTCTCTACTGGTCTCTACTGGGCCCTGTCGGGCTCTGTCGGGCTCTGTCGGGCTCTGTCGGGCTCTACTGGGCTCTGTCGGGCCCTGTCGGGCCCTGTCGGGCTCTGTCGGGCCCTGTCGGGCTCTGTCGGGCTCTGTCGGGCCCTGTCGGGCTCTGTCGGGCTCTGTCGGGCTCTACTGGGCTCATCGGGCTCTGTCGGGCCCTGTCGGGCTCTGTCGGGCTCTGTCGGGCCCTGTCGGGCTCTGTCGGGCTCTGTCGGGCTCTACTGGGCTCTGTCGGGTTCTACTGGGCTCTACTGGGCCCTGTCGGGCTCTGTCGGGCTCTGTCGGGCTCTGTCGGGCCCTGTCGGGCCCTGTCGGGCTCTGTCGGGCTCTGTCGGGCCCTGTCGGGCTCTGTCGGGCTCTGTCGGGCTCTGTCGGGCTCTACTGGGCCCTGTCGGGCTCTGTCGGGCCCTGTCGGGCTCTGTCGGGCTCTACTGGGCCCTGTCGGGCTCTGTCGGGCTGTGTCGGGCTCTGTCGGGCTCTACTGGGCTCTACTGGGCTCTGTCCGGCTCTGTCGGGCTCTGTCGGGCTCTGTCGGGCTCTACTGGGCCCTGTCGGGCCCTGTCGGGCTCTGTCGGGCTCTGTCGGGCTCTGTCGGGCTCTACTGGGCCTGTCGGGCCCTGTCGGGCCCTGTCGGGCCCTGTCGGGCTCTGTCGGGCTCTGTCGGGCTCTGTCGGGCTCAACTGGTCTCTGTCGGGCTCTGTCGGGTTCTGTCGGGCTCTGTCGGGCTCTGTCGGGCTCTACTGGGCCCTGTCGGGCCCTGTCGGGCCCTGTCGGGCTCTGTCGGGCTCTGTCGGGCTCTGTCGGGTTCTGTCGGGCTCTGTCGGGCTCTGTCGGGCTCTACTGGGCCCTGTCGGGCCCTGTCGGGCCCTGTCGGGCTCTGTCGGGCTCTGTCGGGCTCTGTCGGGCTCTACTGGGCTCTGTCGGGCTCTGTCGGGCTCTGTCGGGCTCTGTCGGGCTCTACTGGGCTCTGTCGGGCCCTGTCGGGCTCTGTCGGGCCCTGTCGGGTCCTGTCGGGCTCTGTCGGGCTCTGTCGGGATCTGTCGGGCTCTGTCGGGCTCTACTGGTCCCTGTCGGGCCCTGTCGGGCCCTGTCGGGCTCTGTCGGGCTCTGTCGGGCCCTGTCGGGCTCTGTCGGGCCCTGTCGGGCTCTGTCGGGCTCTGTCGGGCTCTACTGGGCTCTGTCGGGCCCTGTCGGGCCCTGTCGGGCTCTGTCAGGCTCTGTCGGGCCCTGTCGGGCTATGTCGGGCTCTGTCGGGCTCTGTCGGGCTCTACTGGGCTCTGTCGGGCTCTGTCGGGCTCTGTCGGGCTCTGTCGGGCTCTACTGGGCCCTGTCGGGCCCTGTCGGGCTCTGTCGGGCTCTGTCGGGCTCTGTCGGGCTCTACTGGGCCCTGTCGGGCCCTGTCGGGCCCTGTCGGGCTCTGTCGGGCCCTGTCAGGCTCTGTCGGGCTCTGTCGGGCCCTGTCGGGCTCTGTCGGGCTCTACTGGGCCCTCTCGGGCCCTGTCGGGCTCTGTAGGGCTCTGTCGGGCCCTGTCTGGCTCTGTCGGGCTCTGTCGGGCTGTGTCGGGCTCTGTCGGGCTCTACTGGGCTCTACTGGGCTCTGTCGGGCTCTGTCGGGCTCTGTCGGGCACTGTCGGGCTCTACTGGGCCCTGTCGGGCCCTGTCGGGCTCTGTCAGGCTCTGTCGGGCTCTGTCGGGCTCTGTCGGGCTCTACTGGGCCCTGTCGGGCCCTGTCGGGCCCTGTCGGGCCCTGTCGGGCTCTGTCGGGCTCTGTCGGGCTCTACTGGGCTCTGTCGGGCTCTGTCGGGCTCTGTCGGGCTCTGTCGGGCTCTACTGGGCTCTGTCGGGCCCTGTCGGGCTCTGTCGGGCCCTGTCGGGTCCTGTCGGGCTCTGTCGGGCTCTGTCGGGATCTGTCGGGCTCTGTCGGGCTCTACTGGTCCCTGTCGGGCCCTGTCGGGCCCTGTCGGGCTCTGTCGGGCCCTGTCAGGCTCTGTCGGGCTCTGTCGGGCCCTGTCGGGCTCTGTCGGGCTCTACTGGGCCCTCTCGGGCCCTGTCGGGCTCTGTAGGGCTCTGTCGGGCCCTGTCTGGCTCTGTCGGGCTCTGTCGGGCTGTGTCGGGCTCTGTCGGGCTCTACTGGGCTCTACTGGGCTCTGTCGGGCTCTGTCGGGCTCTGTCGGGCACTGTCGGGCTCTACTGGGCCCTGTCGGGCCCTGTCGGGCTCTGTCAGGCTCTGTCGGGCTCTGTCGGGCTCTGTCGGGCTCTACTGGGCCCTGTCGGGCCCTGTCGGGCTCTGTCGGGCTCTACTGGGCTCTGTCGGGCTCTGTCGGGCTCTGTCGGGCTCTGTCGTGCCCTGTCGGGCCCTGTCGGGCCCTGTCGGGTCCTGTCGGGCTCTGTCGGGCCCTGTCGGGCCCTGTCGGGCTCTGTCGGGCTCTGTCGGGCTCTGTCGGGCTCTACTGGGCTCTGTCGGGCCCTGTCGGGCCCTGTCGGGCTCTGTCGGGCTCTGTCGGGCCCTGTCGGGCCCTGTCGGGCTCTGTCGGGCTCTGTCGGGCTCTACTGGGCTCTGTCGGGCCCTGTCGGGCCCTGTCGGGCTCTGTCGGGCCCTGTCGGGCTCTGTCGGGCTCTGTCGGGCCCTGTCGGGCTCTGTCGGGCTCTACTGGGCCCTGTCGGGCCCTGTCGGGCCCTGTCGGGCTCTGTCGGGCTCTACTGGGCTCTACTGGGCTCTGTCGGGCTCTGTCAGGCCCTGTCGGGCCCTGTCGGGCTCTGTCGGGCTCTGTCGGTCTCTGTCGGGCCCTGTCGGGCTCTGTCGGGCTCTGTCGTGCCCTGTCGGGCTCTGTCGGGCTCTGTCGGGCCCTGTCGGGCTCTATCGGGCCCTGTCGGGCCCTGTCGGGCTCTGTCGGGCCCTGTCGGGCCCTGTCGGGCTCTGTCGGGCTCTGTCGGGCTCTACTGGGCCCTGTCGGGCCCTGTCGGGCCCTGTCGGGCTCTGTCGGGCTCTGTCGGGCTCTGTCGGGCTCTACTGGGCCCTGTCGGGCTCTGTCGGGCTCTGTCGGGCTCTGTCGGGCTCTGTCGGGCTCTACTGGGCTCTGTCGGGCCCTGTCGGGCCCTGTCGGGCTCTGTCAGGCTCTGTCGGGCTCTGTCGGGCTCTGTCGGGCTCTGTCGGGCTCTGTCGGGCTCTACTGGGCTCTGTCGGGCCCTGTCGGGTCCTGTCGGGCTCTGTCGGGCCCTGTCGGGCTCTGTCGGGCTCTGTCGGGCTCTGTCGGGCTCTGTCGGGCCCTGTCGGGCCCTGTCGGGCTCTGTCAGGCTCTGTCGGGCTCTGTCGGGCTCTACTGGGCTCTGTCGGGCTCTGTCGGGCCCTGTCGGGCTCTGTCGGGCTCTGTCGGGCTCTGTCGGGCTCTACTGGGCCCTGTCGGGCTCTGTCGGGCTCTGTCGGGCCCTGTCGGGCTCTGTCGGGCTCTGTCGGGCCCTGTCGGGCCCTGTCGGGCTCTTTCGGGCTCTGTCGGGCTCTGTCGGGCTCTACTGGGCTCTGTCGGTCTCTACTGGTCTCTACTGGGCCCTGTCGGGCTCTGTCGGGCTCTGTCGGGCTCTGTCGGGCTCTACTGGGCTCTGTCGGGCCCTGTCGGGCCCTGTCGGGCTCTGTCGGGCCCTGTCGGGCTCTGTCGGGCTCTGTCGGGCCCTGTCGGGCTCTGTCGGGCTCTGTCGGGCTCTACTGGGCTCATCGGGCTCTGTCGGGCCCTGTCGGGCTCTGTCGGGCTCTGTCGGGCCCTGTCGGGCTCTGTCGGGCTCTGTCGGGCTCTACTGGGCTCTGTCGGGTTCTACTGGGCTCTACTGGGCCCTGTCGGGCTCTGTCGGGCTCTGTCGGGCTCTGTCGGGCTCTGTCGGGCCCTGTCGGGCCCTGTCGGGCTCTGTCGGGCTCTGTCGGGCCCTGTCGGGCTCTGTCGGGCTCTGTCGGGCTCTGTCGGGCTCTACTGGGCCCTGTCGGGCTCTGTCGGGCCCTGTCGGGCTCTGTCGGGCTCTACTGGGCCCTGTCGGGCTCTGTCGGGCTGTGTCGGGCTCTGTCGGGCTCTACTGGGCTCTACTGGGCTCTGTCCGGCTCTGTCGGGCTCTGTCGGGCTCTGTCGGGCTCTACTGGGCCCTGTCGGGCCCTGTCGGGCTCTGTCGGGCTCTGTCGGGCTCTGTCGGGCTCTACTGGGCCTGTCGGGCCCTGTCGGGCCCTGTCGGGCCCTGTCGGGCTCTGTCGGGCTCTGTCGGGCTCTGTCGGGCTCAACTGGTCTCTGTCGGGCTCTGTCGGGTTCTGTCGGGCTCTGTCGGGCTCTGTCGGGCTCTACTGGGCCCTGTCGGGCCCTGTCGGGCCCTGTCGGGCTCTGTCGGGCTCTGTCGGGCTCTGTCGGGTTCTGTCGGGCTCTGTCGGGCTCTGTCGGGCTCTACTGGGCCCTGTCGGGCCCTGTCGGGCCCTGTCGGGCTCTGTCGGGCTCTGTCGGGCTCTGTCGGGCTCTACTGGGCTCTGTCGGGCTCTGTCGGGCTCTGTCGGGCTCTGTCGGGCTCTACTGGGCTCTGTCGGGCCCTGTCGGGCTCTGTCGGGCCCTGTCGGGTCCTGTCGGGCTCTGTCGGGCTCTGTCGGGATCTGTCGGGCTCTGTCGGGCTCTACTGGTCCCTGTCGGGCCCTGTCGGGCCCTGTCGGGCTCTGTTGGGCTCTGTCGGGCCCTGTCGGGCTCTGTCGGGCCCTGTCGGGCTCTGTCGGGCTCTGTCGGGCTCTACTGGGCTCTGTCGGGCCCTGTCGGGCCCTGTCGGGCTCTGTCAGGCTCTGTCGGGCCCTGTCGGGCTATGTCGGGCTCTGTCGGGCTCTGTCGGGCTCTACTGGGCTCTGTCGGGCTCTGTCGGGCTCTGTCGGGCTCTGTCGGGCTCTACTGGGCCCTGTCGGGCCCTGTCGGGCTCTGTCGGGCTCTGTCGGGCTCTGTCGGGCTCTACTGGGCCCTGTCGGGCCCTGTCGGGCCCTGTCGGGCTCTGTCGGGCCCTGTCAGGCTCTGTCGGGCTCTGTCGGGCCCTGTCGGGCTCTGTCGGGCTCTACTGGGCCCTCTCGGGCCCTGTCGGGCTCTGTAGGGCTCTGTCGGGCCCTGTCTGGCTCTGTCGGGCTCTGTCGGGCTGTGTCGGGCTCTGTCGGGCTCTACTGGGCTCTACTGGGCTCTGTCGGGCTCTGTCGGGCTCTGTCGGGCACTGTCGGGCTCTACTGGGCCCTGTCGGGCCCTGTCGGGCTCTGTCAGGCTCTGTCGGGCTCTGTCGGGCTCTGTCGGGCTCTACTGGGCCCTGTCGGGCCCTGTCGGGCTCTGTCGGGCTCTACTGGGCTCTGTCGGGCTCTGTCGGGCTCTGTCGGGCTCTGTCGTGCCCTGTCGGGCCCTGTCGGGCCCTGTCGGGTCCTGTCGGGCTCTGTCGGGCCCTGTCGGGCCCTGTCGGGCTCTGTCGGGCTCTGTCGGGCTCTGTCGGGCTCTACTGGGCTCTGTCGGGCCCTGTCGGGCCCTGTCGGGCTCTGTCGGGCTCTGTCGGGCCCTGTCGGGCCCTGTCGGGCTCTGTCGGGCTCTGTCGGGCTCTACTGGGCTCTGTCGGGCCCTGTCGGGCCCTGTCGGGCTCTGTCGGGCCCTGTCGGGCTCTGTCGGGCTCTGTCGGGCCCTGTCGGGCTCTGTCAGGCTCTACTGGGCCCTGTCGGGCCCTGTCGGGCCCTGTCGGGCTCTGTCGGGCTCTACTGGGCTCTACTGGGCTCTGTCGGGTTCTACAGGGCCCTGTCGGGCCCTGTCGGGCTCTGTCGGGCTCTGTCGGTCTCTGTCGGGCCCTGTCGGGCTCTGTCGGGCTCTGTCGTGCCCTGTCGGGCTCTGTCGGGCTCTGTCGGGCCCTGTCGGGCTCTGTCGGGCTCTGTCGGGCCCTGTCGGGCTCTGTCGGGCCCTGTCGGGCTCTGTCGGGCTCTGTCGGGCTCTACTGGGCTCTGTCGGGCCCTGTCGGGCCCTGTCGGGCTCTGTCAGGCTCTGTCGGGCCCTGTCGGGCTATGTCGGGCTCTGTCGGGCTCTGTCGGGCTCTACTGGGCTCTGTCGGGCTCTGTCGGGCTCTGTCGGGCTCTGTCGGGCTCTACTGGGCCCTGTCGGGCCCTGTCGGGCTCTGTCGGGCTCTGTCGGGCTCTGTCGGGCTCTACTGGGCCCTGTCGGGCCCTGTCGGGCCCTGTCGGGCTCTGTCGGGCCCTGTCAGGCTCTGTCGGGCTCTGTCGGGCCCTGTCGGGCTCTGTCGGGCTCTACTGGGCCCTCTCGGGCCCTGTCGGGCTCTGTAGGGCTCTGTCGGGCCCTGTCTGGCTCTGTCGGGCTCTGTCGGGCTGTGTCGGGCTCTGTCGGGCTCTACTGGGCTCTACTGGGCTCTGTCGGGCTCTGTCGGGCTCTGTCGGGCACTGTCGGGCTCTACTGGGCCCTGTCGGGCCCTGTCGGGCTCTGTCAGGCTCTGTCGGGCTCTGTCGGGCTCTGTCGGGCTCTACTGGGCCCTGTCGGGCCCTGTCGGGCTCTGTCGGGCTCTACTGGGCTCTGTCGGGCTCTGTCGGGCTCTGTCGGGCTCTGTCGTGCCCTGTCGGGCCCTGTCGGGCCCTGTCGGGTCCTGTCGGGCTCTGTCGGGCCCTGTCGGGCTCTGTCGGGCTCTGTCGGGCTCTGTCGGGCTCTGTCGGGCCCTGTCGGGCCCTGTCGGGCTCTGTCGGGCTCTGTCGGGCTCTACTGGGCTCTGTCGGGCCCTGTCGGGCCCTGTCGGGCTCTGTCGGGCTCTGTCGGGCTCTGTCGGGCCCTGTCGGGCCCTGTCGGGCTCTGTCGGGCTCTGTCGGGCTCTACTGGGCTCTGTCGGGCCCTGTCGGGCCCTGTCGGGCTCTGTCGGGCCCTGTCGGGCTCTGTCGGGCTCTGTCGGGCCCTGTCGGGCTCTGTCGGGCTCTACTGGGCCCTGTCGGGCCCTGTCGGGCCCTGTCGGGCTCTGTCGGGCTCTACTGGGCTCTACTGGGCTCTGTCGGGCTCTACAGGGCCCTGTCGGGCCCTGTCGGGCTCTGTCGGGCTCTGTCGGTCTCTGTCGGGCCCTGTCGGGCTCTGTCGGGCTCTGTCGTGCCCTGTCGGGCTCTGTCGGGCTCTGTCGGGCCCTGTCGGGCTCTATCGGGCCCTGTCGGGCCCTGTCGGGCTCTGTCGGGCTCTGTCGGGCCCTGTCGGGCCCTGTCGGGCTCTGTCGGGCTCTGTCGCGCCCAGTCGGGCTCTGTCGGGCTCTGTCGGGCTCTACTGGGCCCTGTCGGGCCCTGTCGGGCCCTGTCGGGCTCTGTCGGGCTCTGTCGGGCTCTGTCGGGCTCTACTGGGCCCTGTCGGGCTCTGTCGGGCTCTGTCGGGCTCTGTCGGACTCTGTCGGGCTCTACTGGGCTCTGTCGGGCCCTGTCGGGCCCTGTCGGGCTCTGTCAGGCTCTGTCGGGCTCTGTCGGGCTCTACTGGGCTCTGTCGGGCTCTGTCGGGCCCTGTCGGGCTCTGTCGGGCTCTGTCGGGCTCTGTCGGGCTCTACTGGGCCCTGTCGGGCTCTGTCGGGCTCTGTCGGGCCCTGTCGGGCTCTGTCGGGCTCTGTCGGGCCCTGTCGGGCCCTGTCGGGCTCTGTCGGGCTCTGTCGGGCTCTGTCGGGCTCTACTGGGCTCTGTCGGTCTCTACTGGTCTCTACTGGGCCCTGTCGGGCTCTGTCGGGCTCTGTCGGGCTCTGTCGGGCTCTACTGGGCTCTGTCGGGCCCTGTCGGGCCCTGTCGGGCTCTGTCGGGCCCTGTCGGGCTCTGTCGGGCTCTGTCGGGCCCTGTCGGGCTCTGTCGGGCTCTGTCGGGCTCTACTGGGCTCTGTCGGGCTCTGTCGGACCCTGTCGGGCTCTGTCGGGCTCTGTCGGGCCCTGTCGGGCTCTGTCGGGCTCTGTCGGGCTCTGTCGGGCTCTACTGGGCTCTGTCGGGTTCTACTGGGCTCTACTGGGCCCTGTCGGGCTCTGTCGGGCTCTGTCGGGCTCTGTCGGGCCCTGTCGGGCCCTGTCGGGCTCTGTCGGGCTCTGTCGGGCCCTGTCGGGCTCTGTCGGGCTCTGTCGGGCTCTGTCGGGCTCTACTGGGCCCTGTCGGGCTCTGTCGGGCCCTGTCGGGCTCTGTCGGGCTCTACTGGGCCCTGTCGGGCTCTGTCGGGCTGTGTCGGGCTCTGTCGGGCTCTACTGGGCTCTACTGGGCTCTGTCCGGCTCTGTCGGGCTCTGTCGGGCTCTGTCGGGCTCTACTGGGCCCTGTCGGGCCCTGTCGGGCTCTGTCGGGCTCTGTCGGGCTCTGTCGGGCTCTACTGGGCCTGTCGGGCCCTGTCGGGCTCTGTCGGGCTCTGTCGGGCTCTGTCGGGCTCTACTGGGCTCTACTGGGCTCTGTCGGGCTCTGTCGGGTTCTGTCGGACTCTGTCGGGCTCTGTCGGTCTCTGTCGGGCCCTGTCGGGCCCTGTCGGGCCCTGTCGGGCTCTGTCGGGCTCTGTCGGGCTCTGTCGGGCTCAACTGGTGTCTGTCGGGCTCTGTCGGGTTCTGTCGGGCTCTGTCGGGCTCTGTCGGGCACTACTGGGCCCTGTCGGGCCCTGTCGGGCCCTGTCGGGCTCTGTCAGGCTCTGTCGGGCTCTGTCGGGTTCTGTCGGGCTCTGTCGGGCTCTGTCGGGCTCTACTGGGCCCTGTCGGGCCCTGTCGGGCCCTGTCGGGCTCTGTCGGGCTCTGTCGGGCTCTGTCGGGCTCTACTGGGCTCTGTCGGGCTCTGTCGGGCTCTGTCGGGCTCTGTCGGGCTCTACTGGGCTCTGTCGGGCCCTGTCGGGCTCTGTCGGGCCCTGTCGGGTCCTGTCGGGCTCTGTCGGGCTCTGTCGGGATCTGTCGGGCTCTGTCGGGCTCTACTGGTCCCTGTCGGGCCCTGTCGGGCCCTGTCGGGTTCTGTCGGGCTCTGTCGGGCCCTGTCGGGCTCTGTCGGGCCCTGTCGGGCTCTGTCGGGCTCTGTCGGGCTCTACTGGGCTCTGTCGGGCCCTGTCGGGCCCTGTCGGGCTCTGTCAGGCTCTGTCGGGCCCTGTCGGGCTATGTCGGGCTCTGTCGGGCTCTGTCGGGCTCTACTGGGCTCTGTCGGGCTCTGTCGGGCTCTGTCGGGCTCTGTCGGGCTCTACTGGGCCCTGTCGGGCCCTGTCGGGCTCTGTCGGGCTCTGTCGGGCTCTGTCGGGCTCTACTGGGCCCTGTCGGGCCCTGTCGGGCCCTGTCGGGCTCTGTCGGGCCCTGTCAGGCTCTGTCGGGCTCTGTCGGGCCCTGTCGGGCTCTGTCGGGCTCTACTGGGCCCTCTCGGGCCCTGTCGGGCTCTGTAGGGCTCTGTCGGGCCCTGTCTGGCTCTGTCGGGCTCTGTCGGGCTGTGTCGGGCTCTGTCGGGCTCTACTGGGCTCTACTGGGCTCTGTCGGGCTCTGTCGGGCTCTGTCGGGCACTGTCGGGCTCTACTGGGCCCTGTCGGGCCCTGTCGGGCTCTGTCAGGCTCTGTCGGGCTCTGTCGGGCTCTGTCGGGCTCTACTGGGCCCTGTCGGGCCCTGTCGGGCTCTGTCAGGCTCTACTGGGCTCTGTCGGGCTCTGTCGGGCTCTGTCGGGCTCTGTCGTGCCCTGTCGGGCCCTGTCGGGCCCTGTCGGGTCCTGTCGGGCTCTGTCGGGCCCTGTCGGGCCCTGTCGGGCTCTGTCGGGCTCTGTCGGGCTCTGTCGGGCTCTACTGGGCTCTGTCGGGCCCTGTCGGGCCCTGTCGGGCTCTGTCGGGCTCTGTCGGGCCCTGTCGGGCCCTGTCGGGCTCTGTCGGGCTCTGTCGGGCTCTACTGGGCTCTGTCGGGCCCTGTCGGGCCCTGTCAGGCTCTGTCGGGCCCTGTCGGGCTCTGTCGGGCTCTGTCGGGCCCTGTCGGGCTCTGTCGGGCTCTACTGGGCCCTGTCGGGCCCTGTCGGGCCCTGTCGGGCTCTGTCGGGCTCTACTGGGCTCTACTGGGCTCTGTCGGGCTCTGTCAGGCCCTGTCGGGCCCTGTCGGGCTCTGTCGGGCTCTGTCGGTCTCTGTCGGGCCCTGTCGGGCTCTGTCGGGCTCTGTCGTGCCCTGTCGGGCTCTGTCGGGCTCTGTCGGGCCCTGTCGGGCTCTATCGGGCCCTGTCGGGCCCTGTCGGGCTCTGTCGGGCTCTGTCGGGCCCTGTCGGGCCCTGTCGGGCTCTGTCGGGCTCTGTCGCGCCCAGTCGGGCTCTGTCGGGCTCTGTCGGGCTCTACTGGGCCCTGTCGGGCCCTGTCGGGCCCTGTCGGGCTCTGTCGGGCTCTGTCGGGCTCTGTCGGGCTCTACTGGGCCCTGTCGGGCTCTGTCGGGCTCTGTCAGGCTCTGTCGGGCTCTACTGGGCTCTGTCGGGCCCTGTCGGGCCCTGTCGGGCTCTGTCAGGCTCTGTCGGGCTCTGTCGGGCTCTACTGGGCTCTGTCGGGCTCTGTCGGGCCCTGTCGGGCTCTGTCGGGCTCTGTCGGGCTCTGTCGGGCTCTACTGGGCCCTGTCGGGCTCTGTCGGGCTCTGTCGGGCCCTGTCGGGCTCTGTCGGGCTCTGTCGGGCCCTGTCGGGCCCTGTCGGGCTCTGTCGGGCTCTGTCGGGCTCTGTCGGGCTCTACTGGGCTCTGTCGGTCTCTACTGGTCTCTACTGGGCCCTGTCGGGCTCTGTCGGGCTCTGTCGGGCTCTGTCGGGCTCTACTGGGCTCTGTCGGGCCCTGTCGGGCCCTGTCGGGCTCTGTCGGGCCCTGTCGGGCTCTGTCGGGCTCTGTCGGGCCCTGTCGGGCTCTGTCGGGCTCTACTGGGCTCTGTCGGGCTCTGTCGGACCCTGTCGGGCTCTGTCGGGCCCTGTCGGGCTCTGTCGGGCCCTGTCGGGCCCTGTCGGGCCCTGTCGGGCTCTGTCGGGCTCTGTCGGGCTCTACTGGGCTCTGTCGGGCTCTGTCGGGCTCTGTCGGGCTCTGTCGGGCTCTGTCGGGCCCTGTCGGGCCCTGTCGGGCTCTGTCGGGCTCTGTCGGGCCCTGTCGGGCTCTGTCGGGCTCTGTCGGGCTCTGTCGGGCTCTACTGGGCCCTGTCGGGCTCTGTCGGGCCCTGTCGGGCTCTGTCGGGCTCTACTGGGCCCTGTCGGGCTCTGTCGGGCTGTGTCGGGCTCTGTCGGGCTCTACTGGGCTCTACTGGGCTCTCTCCGGCTCTGTCGGGCTCTGTCGGGCTCTGTCGGGCTCTACTGGGCCCTGTCGGGCCCTGTCGGGCTCTGTCGGGCTCTGTCGGGCTCTGTCGGGCTCTACTGGGCCTGTCGGGCCCTGTCGGGCTCTGTCGGGCTCTGTCGGGCTCTGTCGGGCTCTACTGGGCTCTACTGGGCTCTGTCGGGCTCTGTCGGGTTCTGTCGGACTCTGTCGGGCTCTGTCGGTCTCTGTCGGGCCCTGTCGGGCTCTGTCGGGCTCTGTCGGGCCCTGTCGGGCCCTGTCGGGCTCTGTCGGGCCCTGTCGGGCCCTGTCGGGCTCTGTCGGGCCCTGTCGGGCTCTGTCGGGCTCTGTCGGGCTCTGTCGGGCTCTACTCGGCCCTGTCGGGCCCTGTCGGGCCCTGTCGGGCTCTGTCGGGCTCTGTCGGGCTCTGTCAGGCTCTACTGGGCTCTGTCGGGCCCTGTCGGGCCCTGTCGGGCTCTGTCGGGCTCTGTCGGGCCCTGTCGGGCCCTCTCGGGCTCTGTCAGGCTCTGTCGGGCTCTACTGGGCTCTGTCGGTCTCTGTCGGGCTCTGTCGGGCTCTGTCGGGCTCTACTGGGCCCTGTCGGGCTCTGTCGGGCTCTGTCGGGCCCTGTCGGGCCCTGTCGGGCTCTGTCAGGCTCTGTCGGGCTCTGTCGGGCTCTGTCGGGCCCTGTCGGGCCCTGTCGGGCTCTGTCGGGCCCTGTCGGGCTCTGTCGGGCCCTGTCGGGCCCTGTCGGGCCCTGTCGGGCTCTGTCGGGCTCTGTCGGGCTCTACTGGGCTCTGTCGGGCTCTGTCGGGCTCTACTGGGCCCTGTCGGGCTCTGTCGGGCTCTGTCGGGCCCTGTCGGGCTCTGTCGGGCCCTGTCGGGCTCTGTCGGGCTCTGTCGGGCTCTGTCGGGCTCTGTCGGGCTCTACTGGGCTCTGTCGGGTTCTACTGGGCTCTACTGGGCCCTGTCGGGCTCTGTCGGTCCCTGTCGGGCTCTGTCGGGCCCTGTCGGGCTCTGTCGGGCTCTGTCGGTTTCTGTCGGGCTCTGTCGGGCTCTGTCGGGCCCTGTCGGGCCCTGTCGGGCTCTGTCGGGCTCTGTCGGGCCCTGTCGGGCTCTGTCGGGCTCTGTCGGGCCCTGTCGGGCTCTGTCGGGCCCTGTCGGGCTCTGTCGGGCTCTACTGGGCTCTGTTGGGCTATGTCGGGCTCTGTCGGGCTCTGTCGGGCTCTGTGGGGCCCTGTCGGGCTCTGTCGGGCTGTGTGGGGCCCTGTCGGGCTCTGTCGGGCTCTGTCGGGCTCTGTCGGGCCCTGTCGGGCTCTGTCGGGCCCTGTCGGGCCCTGTCGGGCTCTGTCGGGCTCTGTCGGGCCCTGTCGGGCCCTGTCGGGCTCTGTCGGGCTCTGTCGGGCTCTGTAGGGCTCTACTGGGCCCTGTCGGGCTCTGTCGGGCTCTGTCGGGCCCTGTCGGGCTCTGTCGGGCTCTGTCGGGCTCTGTCGGGCTCTGTCGGGCTCTACTGGGCCCTGTCGGGCCCTGTCGGGCCCTGTCGGGCTCTGTCGGGCTCTACTGGGCTCTACTGGGCCCTGTCGGGCCCTGTCGGGCCCTGTCGGGCTCCGTCGGGCCCTGTCGGGCTCTGTCGGGCTCTGTGGGGCCCTGTCGGGCTCTGTCGGGCCCTGTCGGGCCCTGTCGGGCTCTGTCGGGCTCTGTGGGGCCCTGTCGGGCTCTGTCGGGCTCTGTCGGGCTCTGTCGGGCCCTGTCGGGCTCTGTCGGGCCCTGTCGGGCCCTGTCGGGCTCTGTCGGGCTCTGTCGGGCCCTGTCGGGCCCTGTCGGGCTCTGTCGGGCTCTGTCGGGCTCTGTCGGGCTCTACTGGGCTCTGTCGGGTTCTACTGGGCTCTACTGGGCCCTGTCGGGCTCTGTCGGGCTCTGTCGGTTTCTGTCGGGCTCTGTCGGGCTCTGTCGGGCCCTGTCGGGCCCTGTCGGGCTCTGTCGGGCTCTGTCGGGCCCTGTCGGGCTCTGTCGGGCTCTGTCGGGCCCTGTCGGGCTCTGTCAAGCTCTGTCGGGCTCTGTCGGGCTCTGCTGGGCTCTGTCGGGCTCTGTCGGGCTCTGTCGGGCTCTGTGGGGCCCTGTCGGGCTCTGTCGGGCTCTGTGGGGCCCTGTCGGGCTCTGTCGGGCTTTGTCGGGCTCTGTCGGGCCCTGTCGGGCTCTGTCGGGCCCTGTCGGGCCCTGTCGGGCTCTGTCGGGCTCTGTCGGGCCCTGTCGGGCCCTGTCGGGCTCTGTCGGGCTCTGTCGGGCTCTGTAGGGCTCTACTGGGCCCTGTCGGGCTCTGTCGGGCTCTGTCGGGCCCTGTCGGGCTCTGTCGGGCTCTGTCGGGCTCTGTCGGGCTCTACTGGGCCCTGTCGGGCCCTGTCGGGCCCTGTCGGGCTCTGTCGGGCTCTGTCGGGCTCTGTTGGGCTCTACTGGGCTCTACTGGGCTCTGTCGGGCTCTACTGGGCCCTGTCGGGCCCTGTCGGGCTCTGTCGGGCTCTGTGGGGCCCTGTCGGGCTCTGTCGGGCTCTGTCGGGCCCTGTCGGGCCCTGTCGGGCCCTGTCGGGCTCTGTCGGGCTCTGTCGGGCGCTGTCGGGCCCTGTCGGGCTCTGTCGGGCTCTGTCGGGCTCTGTAGGGCTCTACTGGGCCCTGTCGGGCTCTGTCGGGCTCTGTCGGGCCCTGTCGGGCTCTGTCGGGCTCTGTCGGGCTCTGTCGGGCTCTACTGGGCCCTGTCGGGCCCTGTCGGGCCCTGTCGGGCTCTGTCGGGCTCTGTCGGGCTCTGTCGGGCTCTACTGGGCTCTACTGGGCTCTGTCGGGCTCTACTGGGCCCTGTCGGGCCCTGTCGGCCTCTGTCGGGCTCTGTCGGGCCCTGTCGTGCCCTTTCGGGCTCTGTCGGGCTCTGTCGGGCCCTATCGGGCCCTGTCGGGCTCTGTCGGGCTCTGTCGGGCTCTGTCGGGCTCTGTCGGGTTCTACTGGGCTCTGTCGGGCTCTACTGGGCTCTACTGGGCCCTGTCGGGCCCTGTCGGGCTCTGTCGGGCTCTGTCGGGCCCTGTCGGGCTCTGTCGGGCTCTGTCGGGCTCTACTGGGCCCTGTCGGGCTCTGTCGGGCTCTGTCGGGCTCTGTCGGGCTCTGTCGGGCTCTAGTGGGCCCTGTCAGGCTCTGTCGGGCTCTGTCGGGCCCTGTCGGGCCCTGTCGGGCTCTGTCAGGCTCTGTTGGGCTCTGTCGGGCTCTACTGGGCCCTGTCGGGCTCTGTCGGGCTCTGTCGGGCTCTGTCGGGCTCAAGTGGTCTCTGTCGGGCTCTGTCGGGTTCTGTCGGGCTCTGTCGGGCTCTGTCGGGCTCTACTGGGCCCTGTCGGGCTCTGTCGGGCCCTGTCGGGCCCTGTCGGGCTCTGTCGGGCTCTGTCGGGCTCTGTCAAGTTCTGTCGGGCTCTGTCGGGCTCTGTCGGGCTCTACTGGGCCCTGTCGGGCCCTGTCGGGCCCTGTCGGGCTCTGTCGGGCTCTGTCGGGCTCTGTCGGGCTCTACTGGGCTCTGTCGGGCTCTGTCGGGCTCTGTCGGGCTCTACTGGGCTCTGTCGGGCCCTGTCGGGCTCTGTCGGGCCCTGTCGGGCCCTGTCGGGCTCTGTCGGGCTCTGTCGGGATCTGTCGGGCTCTGTCGGGCTCTACTGGGCCCTGTCGGGCCCTGTCGGGCCCTGTCGGGCTCTGTCGGGCTCTGTCGGGCCCTGTCGGGCTCTGTCGGGCTCTGTCGGGCTCTGTCGGGCTCTACTGGGCTCTACTGGACTCTGTCGGGCTCTGTCGGGCCCTGTCGGGCCCTGTCGGGCCCTGTCGGGCTCTGTCGGGCTCTACTGGGCTCTGTCGGGCTCTGTCGGGCTCTACTGGGCCCTGTCGGGCTCTGTCGGGCTCTGTCGGGCTCTACTGGGCTCTGTCGGGCTCTGTCGGGCTCTGTCGGGCTCTGTCGGGCTCTACTGGGCCCTGTCGGGCCCTGTCGGGCTCTGTCAGGCTCTGTCGGGCTCTGTCGGGCTCTGTCGGGCCCTGTCGGGCCCTGTCGGGCTCTGTCGGGCCCTGTCGGGCTCTGTCGGGCTCTGTCGGGCCCTGTCGGGCCCTGTCGTTCTCTGTCGGGCTCTGTCGGGCTCTGTCGGGCTCTACTGGGCTCTGTCGGGCTCTGTCGGGCTCTGTCGGGCCCTGTCGGGCTCTGTCGGGCTCTGTCGGGCCCTGTCGGGCTCTGTCGGGCTCTGTCGGGCTCTACTGGGCTCTGTCGGGCTCTGTCGGGCTCTACTGGGCCCTGTCGGGCTCTGTCGGGCCCTGTCGGGCTCTGTCGGGCTCTGTCGGGCCCTGTCGGGCTCTGTCGGGCCCTGTCGGGCTCTGTCGGGCTCTGTCGGGCTCTGTGGGGCCCTGTCGGGCTCTGTCGGGCTCTGTGGGGCCCTGTCGGGCTCTGTCGGGCTCTGTCGGGCTCTGTCGGGCCCTGTCGGGCTCTGTCGGGCCCTGTCGGGCCCTGTCGGGCTCTGTCGGGCTCTGTCGGGCCCTGTCGGGCCCTGTCGGGCTCTGTCGGGCTCTGTCGGGCTCTACTCGGCCCTGTCGGGCCCTGTCGGGCCCTGTCGGGCTCTGTCGGGCTCTGTCGGGCTCTGTCAGGCTCTACTGGGCTCTGTCGGGCCCTGTCGGGCCCTGTCGGGCTCTGTCGGGCTCTGTCGGGCCCTGTCGGGCCCTCTCGGGCTCTGTCGGGCTCTGTCGGGCTCTACTGGGCTCTGTCGGTCTCTGTCGGGCTCTGTCGGGCTCTGTCGGGCTCTACTGGGCCCTGTCGGGCTCTGTCGGGCTCTGTCGGGCCCTGTCGGGCCCTGTCGGGCTCTGTCAGGCTCTGTCGGGCTCTGTCGGGCTCTGTCGGGCCCTGTCGGGCCCTGTCGGGCTCTGTCGGGCCCTGTCGGGCTCTGTCGGGCTCTGTCGGGCCCTGTCGGGCTCTGTCGGGCTCTGTCGGGCTCTACTGGGCTCTGTCGGGCTCTGTCGGGCTCTACTGGGCCCTGTCGGGCTCTGTCGGGCTCTGTCGGGCCCTGTCGGGCTCTGTCGGGCTCTGTCGGGCTCTGTCGGGCTCTGTCGGGCTCTACTGGGCTCTGTCGGGTTCTACTGGGCTCTACTGGGCCCTGTCGGGCTCTGTCGGGCCCTGTCGGGCTCTGTCGGGCCCTGTCGGGCTCTGTCGGGCTCTGTCGGTTTCTGTCGGGCTCTGTCGGGCTCTGTCGGGCCCTGTCGGGCCCTGTCGGGCTCTGTCGGGCTCTGTCGGGCCCTGTCGGGCTCTGTCGGGCTCTGTCGGGCCCTGTCGGGCTCTGTCGGGCCCTGTCGGGCTCTGTCGGGCTCTACTGGGCTCTGTCGGGCTATGTCGGGCTCTGTCGGGCTCTGTCGGGCTCTGTGGGGCCCTGTCGGGCTCTGTCGGGCTCTGTGGGGCCCTGTCGGGCTCTGTCGGGCTCTGTCGGGCTCTGTCGGGCCCTGTCGGGCTCTGTCGGGCCCTGTCGGGCCCTGTCGGGCTCTGTCGGGCTCTGTCGGGCCCTGTCGGGCCCTGTCGGGCTCTGTCGGGCTCTGTCGGGCTCTGTAGGGCTCTACTGGGCCCTGTCGGGCTCTGTCGCGCTCTGTCGGGCCCTGTCGGGCTCTGTCGGGCTCTGTCGGGCTCTGTCGGGCTCTGTCGGGCTCTACTGGGCCCTGTCGGGCCCTGTCGGGCCCTGTCGGGCTCTGTCGGGCTCTGTCGGGCTCTGTCGGGCTCTACTGGGCTCTGTCGGGCTCTGTCGGGCTCTGTCGGGCCCTGTCGGGCCCTGTCGGGCTCTGTCGGGCTCTGTCGGGCTCTGTCGGGCTCTACTGGGCTCTGTCGGGTTCTACTGGGCTCTACTGGGCCCTGTCGGGCTCTGTCGGGCCCTGTCGGGCTCTGTCGGGCCCTGTCGGGCTCTGTCGGGCTCTGTCGGTTTCTGTCGGGCTCTGTCGGGCTCTGTCGGGCCCTGTCGGGCCCTGTCGGGCTCTGTCGGGCTCTGTCGGGCCCTGTCGGGCTCTGTCGGGCTCTGTCGGGCCCTGTCGGGCTCTGTCAAGCTCTGTCGGGCTCTGTCGGGCTCTGCTGGGCTCTGTCGGGCTCTGTCGGGCTCTGTCGGGCTCTGTGGGGCCCTGTCGGGCTCTGTCGGGCTCTGTGGGGCCCTGTCGGGCTCTGTCGGGCTTTGTCGGGCTCTGTCGGGCCCTGTCGGGCTCTGTCGGGCCCTGTCGGGCCCTGTCGGGCTCTGTCGGGCTCTGTCGGGCCCTGTCGGGCCCTGTCGGGCTCTGTCGGGATCTGTCGGGCTCTGTAGGGCTCTACTGGGCCCTGTCGGGCTCTGTCGGGCTCTGTCGGGCCCTGTCGGGCTCTGTCGGGCTCTGTCGGGCTCTGTCGGGCTCTACTGGGCCTTGTCGGGCCCTGTCGGGCCCTGTCGGGCTCTGTCGGGCTCTGTCGGGCTCTGTTGGGCTCTACTGGGCTCTACTGGGCTCTGTCGGGCTCTACTGGGCCCTGTCGGGCCCTGTCGGGCTCTGTCGGGCTCTGTCGGGCTCTGTCGGGCCCTGTCGGGCCCTGTCGGGCCCTGTCGGGCTCTGTCGGGCTCTGTCGGGCCCTGTCGGGCCCTGTCGGGCTCTGTCGGGCTCTGTCGGGCTCTGTAGGGCTCTACTGGGCCCTGTCGGGCTCTGTCGGGCTCTGTCGGGCCCTGTCGGGCTCTGTCGGGCTCTGTCGGGCTCTGTCGGGCTCTACTGGGCCCTGTCGGGCCCTGTCGGGCCCTGTCGGGCTCTGTCGGGCTCTGTCGGGCTCTGTCGGGCTCTACTGGGCTCTACTGGGCTCTGTCGGGTTCTACTGGGCTCTACTGGGCCCTGTCGGGCTCTGTCGGGCCCTGTCGGGCTCTGTCGGGCCCTGTCGGGCTCTGTCGGGCTCTGTCGGTTTCTGTCGGGCTCTGTCGGGCTCTGTCGGGCCCTGTCGGGCCCTGTCGGGCTCTGTCGGGCTCTGTCGGGCCCTGTCGGGCTCTGTCGGGCCCTGTCGGGCCCTGTCGGGCTCTGTCGGGCCCTGTCGGGCTCTGTCGGGCTCTACTGGGCTCTGTCGGGCTATGTCGGGCTCTGTCGGGCTCTGTCGGGCTCTGTGGGGCCCTGTCGGGCTCTGTCGGGCTCTGTGGGGCCCTGTCGGGCTCTGTCGGGCTCTGTCGGGCTCTGTCGGGCCCTGTCGGGCTCTGTCGGGCCCTGTCGGGCCCTGTCGGGCTCTGTCGGGCTCTGTCGGGCCCTGTCGGGCCCTGTCGGGCTCTGTCGGGCTCTGTCGGGCTCTGTAGGGCTCTACTGGGCCCTGTCGGGCTGTGTCGGGCTCTGTCGGGCCCTGTCGGGCTCTGTCGGGCTCTGTCGGGCTCTGTCGGGCTCTGTCGGGCTCTACTGGGCCCTGTCGGGCCCTGTCGGGCCCTGTCGGGCTCTGTCGGGCTCTGTCGGGCTCTGTCGGGCTCTACTGGGCTCTACTGGGCCCTGTCGGGCCCTGTCGGGCCCTGTCGGGCTCTGTCGGGCCCTGTCGGGCCCTGTCGGGCTCTGTGGGGCCCTGTCGGGCTCTGTCGGGCCCTGTCGGGCCCTGTCGGGCTCTGTCGGGCTCTGTGGGGCCCTGTCGGGCTCTGTCGGGCTCTGTCGGGCTCTGTCGGGCCCTGTCGGGCTCTGTCGGGCCCTGTCGGGCCCTGTCGGGCTCTGTCGGGCTCTGTCGGGCCCTGTCGGGCCCTGTCGGGCTCTGTCGGGCTCTGTCGGGCTCTGTCGGGCTCTACTGGGCTCTGTCGGGTTCTACTGGGCTCTACTGGGCCCTGTCGGGCTCTGTCGGGCTCTGTCGGGCTCTGTCGGGCCCTGTCGGGCTCTGTCGGGCTCTGTCGGTTTCTGTCGGGCTCTGTCGGGCTCTGTCGGGCCCTGTCGGGCCCTGTCGGGCTCTGTCGGGCTCTGTCGGGCCCTGTCGGGCTCTGTCGGGCTCTGTCGGGTCCTGTCGGGCTCTGTCAAGCTCTGTCGGGCTCTGTCGGGCTCTGCTGGGCTCTGTCGGGCTCTGTCGGGCTCTGTCGGGCTCTGTGGGGCCCTGTCGGGCTCTGTCGGGCTCTGTGGGGCCCTGTCGGGCTCTGTCGGGCTTTGTCGGGCTCTGTCGGGCCCTGTCGGGCTCTGTCGGGCCCTGTCGGGCCCTGTCGGGCTCTGTCGGGCTCTGTCGGGCCCTGTCGGGCCCTGTCGGGCTCTGTCGGGCTCTGTCGGGCTCTGTAGGGCTCTACTGGGCCCTGTCGGGCTCTGTCGGGCTCTGTCGGGCCCTGTCGGGCTCTGTCGGGCTCTGTCGGGCTCTGTCGGGCTCTACTGGGCCCTGTCGGGCCCTGTCGGGCCCTGTCGGGCTCTGTCGGGCTCTGTCGGGCTCTGTTGGGCTCTACTGGGCTCTACTGGGCTCTGTCTGGCTCTACTGGGCCCTGTCGGGCCCTGTCGGGCTCTGTTGGGCTCTGTGGGGCCCTGTCGGGCTCTGTCGGGCTCTGTCGGGCCCTGTCGGGCCCTGTCGGGCCCTGTCGGGCCCTGTCGGGCCCTGTCGGGCTCTGTCGGGCTCTGTCGGGCTCTGTAGGGCTCTACTGGGCCCTGTCGGGCTCTGTCGGGCTCTGTCGGGCCCTGTCGGGCTCTGTCGGGCTCTGTCGGGCTCTGTCGGGCTCTACTGGGCCCTGTCGGGCCCTGTCGGGCCCTGTCGGGCTCTGTCGGGCTCTGTCGGGCTCTGTCGGGCTCTACTGGGCTCTACTGGGCTCTGTCGGGCTCTACTGGGCCCTGTCGGGCCCTGTCGGCCTCTGTCGGGCTCTGTCGGGCCCTGTCGTGCCCTTTCGGGCTCTGTCGGGCTCTGTCGGGCCCTATCGGGCCCTGTCGGGCTCTGTCGGGCCCTGTCGGGCTCTGTCGGGCTCTGTCGGGCTCTGTCGGGCTCTGTCGGGTTCTACTGGGCTCTGTCGGGCTCTACTGGGCTCTACTGGGCCCTGTCGGGCCCTGTCGGGCTCTGTCGGGCTCTGTCGGGCCCTGTCGGGCTCTGTCGGGCTCTGTCGGGCTCTGTCGGGCTCTGTCGGGCTCTACTGGGCCCTGTCGGGCCCTGTCGGGCCCTGTCGGGCTCTGTCGGGCTCTGTCGGGCTCTGTTGGGCTCTACTGGGCTCTACTGGGCTCTGTCGGGCTCTACTGGGCCCTGTCGGGCCCTGTCGGGCTCTGTCGGGCTCTGTGGGGCCCTGTCGGGCCCTGTCGGGCCCTGTCGGGCCCTGTCGGGCTCTGTCGGGCTCTGTCGGGCTCTGTAGGGCTCTACTGGGCCCTGTCGGGCTCTGTCGGGCTCTGTCGGGCCCTGTCGGGCTCTGTCGGGCTCTGTCGGGCTCTGTCGGGCTCTACTGGGCCCTGTCGGGCCCTGTCGGGCCCTGTCGGGCTCTGTCGGGCTCTGTCGGGCTCTGTCGGGCTCTACTGGGCTCTACTGGGCTCTGTCGGGCTCTACTGGGCCCTGTCGGGCCCTGTCGGCCTCTGTCGGGCTCTGTCGGGCCCTGTCGTGCCCTTTCGGGCTCTGTCGGGCTCTGTCGGGCCCTATCGGGCCCTGTCGGGCTCTGTCGGGCCCTGTCGGGCTCTGTCGGGCTCTGTCGGGCTCTGTCGGGTTCTACTGGGCTCTGTCGGGCTCTACTGGGCTCTACTGGGCCCTGTCGGGCCCTGTCGGGCTCTGTCGGGCTCTGTCGGGCCCTGTCGGGCTCTGTCGGGCTCTGTCGGGCTCTACTGGGCCCTGTCGGGCTCTGTCGGGCTCTGTCGGGCTCTGTCGGGCTCAAGTGGTCTCTGTCGGGCTCTGTCGGGTTCTACTGGGCTCTGTCGGGCTCTGTCGGGCTCTACTGGGCCCTGTCGGGCTCTGTCGGGCCCTGTCGGGCCCTGTCGGGCTCTGTCGGGCTCTGTCGGGCTCTGTCAAGTTCTGTCGGGCTCTGTCGGGCTCTGTCGGGCTCTACTGGGCCCTGTCGGGCCCTGTCGGGCCCTGTCGGGCTCTGTCGGGCTCTGTCGGGCTCTGTCGGGCTCTACTGGGCTCTGTCGGGCTCTGTCGGGCTCTGTCGGGCTCTACTGGGCTCTGTCGGGCCCTGTCGGGCTCTGTCGGGCCCTGTCGGGCCCTGTCGGGCTCTGTCGGGCTCTGTCGGGATCTGTCGGGCTCTGTCGGGCTCTACTGGGCCCTGTCGGGCCCTGTCGGGCCCTGTCGGGCTCTGTCGGGCTCTGTCGGGCCCTGTCGGGCTCTGTCGGGCTCTGTCGGGCTCTGTCGGGCTCTACTGGGCTCTACTGGACTCTGTCGGGCTCTGTCGGGCCCTGTCGGGCCCTGTCGGGCCCTGTCGGGCTCTGTCGGGCTCTACTGGGCTCTGTCGGGCTCTGTCGGGCTCTACTGGGCCCTGTCGGGCTCTGTCGGGCTCTGTCGGGCTCTACTGGGCTCTGTCGGGCTCTGTCGGGCTCTGTCGGGCTCTGTCGGGCTCTACTGGGCCCTGTCGGGCTCTGTCGGGCTCTGTCGGGCCCTGTCGGGCCCTGTCGGGCTCTGTCAGGCTCTGTCGGGCTCTGTCGGGCTCTGTCGGGCCCTGTCGGGCCCTGTCGGGCTCTGTCGGGCCCTGTCGGGCTCTGTCGGGCTCTGTCGGGCCCTGTCGGGCCCTGTCGTTCTCTGTCGGGCTCTGTCGGGCTCTGTCGGGCTCTACTGGGCTCTGTCGGGCTCTGTCGGGCTCTGTCGGGCCCTGTCGGGCTCTGTCGGGCTCTGTCGGGCCCTGTCGGGCTCTGTCGGGCTCTGTCGGGCTCTACTGGGCTCTGTCGGGCTCTGTCGGGCTCTACTGGGCCCTGTCGGGCTCTGTCGGGCCCTGTCGGGCTCTGTCGGGCTCTGTCGGGCCCTGTCGGGCTCTGTCGGGCTCTGTCGGGCTCTGTCGGGCTCTACTGGGCTCTGTCGGGTTCTACTGGGCTCTACTGGGCCCTGTCGGGCTCTGTCGGGCCCTGTCGGGCTCTGTCGGGCCCTGTCGGGCTCTGTCGGGCTCTGTCGGTTTCTGTCGGGCTCTGTCGGGCTCTGTCGGGCCCTGTCGGGCCCTGTCGGGCTCTGTCGGGCTCGGTCGGGCCCTGTCGGGCTCTGTCGGGCTCTGTCGGGCCCTGTCGGGCTCTGTCGGGCTCTGTCGGGCTCTGTCGGGCTCTGTCGGGCTCTACTGGGCTCTGTCGGGCTATGTCGGGCTCTGTCGGGCTCTGTCGGGCTCTGTGGGGCCCTGTCGGGCTCTGTCGGGCTCTGTGGGGCCCTGTCGGGCTCTGTCGGGCTCTGTCGGGCTCTGTCGGGCCCTGTCGGGCTCTGTCGGGCCCTGTAGGGCCCTGTCGGGCTCTGTCGGGCTCTGTCGGGCCCTGTCGGGCCCTGTCGGGCTCTGTCGGGCTCTGTCGGGCTCTGTAGGGCTCTACTGGGCCCTGTCGGGCTCTGTCGGGCTCTGTCGGGCCCTGTCGGGCTCTGTCGGGCTCTGTCGGGCTCTGTCGGGCTCTACTGGGCCCTGTCGGGCCCTGTCGGGCCCTGTTGGGCTCTGTCGGGCTCTGTCGGGCTCTGTCGGGCTCTACTGGGCTCTACTGGGCTCTGTCGGGCTCTACTGGGCCCTGTCGGGCCCTGTCGGGCTCTGTCGGGCTCTGTCGGGCCCTGTCGGGCTCTGTCGGGCCCTGTCGGGCCCTGTCGGGCTCTGTCGGGCTCTGTGGGGCCCTGTCGGGCTCTGTCGGGCTCTGTCGGGCTCTGTCGGGCTCTGTCGGGCCCTGTCGGGCTCTGTCGGGCCCTGTCGGGCCCTGTCGGGCTCTGTCGGGCTCTGTCGGGCCCTGTCGGGCCCTGTCGGGCTCTGTCGGGCTCTGTCGGGCTCTGTAGGGCTCTACTGGGCCCTGTCGGGCTCTGTCGGGCTCTGTCGGGCCCTGTCGGGCTCTGTCGGGCTCTGTCGGGCTCTGTCGGGCTCTACTGGGCCCTGTCGGGCCCTGTCGGGCCCTGTCGGGCTCTGTCGGTCTCTGTCGGGCTCTGTCGGGCTCTACTGGGCTCTACTGGGCTCTGTCGGGCTCTACTGGGCCCTGTCGGGCCCTGTCGGGCTCTGTCGGGCTCTGTCGGGCCCTGTCGTGCCCTGTCGGGCTCTGTCGGGCTCTGTCGGGCCCTGTCGGGCTCTATCGGGACCTGTCGGGCTCTGTCGGGCTCTGTCGGGCTCTGTCGGGCTCTGTCGTGCTCTGTCGGGTTCTACTGGGCTCTGTCGGGCTCTACTGGGCTCTACTGGGCCCTGTCGGGCCCTGTCGGGCTCTGTCGGGATCTGTCAGGCCCTGTCGGGCCCTGTCGGGCCCTGTCGGGCTCTGTCGGGCTCTGTCGGGCCCTGTCGGGCCCTGTCGGGCTCTGTCGGGCTCTGTCGGGCTCTACTGGGCCCTGTCGGGCTCTGTCGGGCTCTGTCGGGCTCTGTCGGGCTCTGTCGGGCTCAACTGGTCTCTGTCGGGCTCTGTTGGGTTCTGTCGGGCTCTGTCGGGCTCTCTCGGGCTCTACTGAGCCCTGTCGGGCTCTGTCGGGCCCTGTCGGGCCCTGTCGGGCTCTGTCGGGCTCTGTCGGGCTCTGTCGGGCCCTGTCGGGCTCTGTCGGGCTCTGTCGGGCTCTGTCGGGTTCTGTCGGGCTCTGTCGGGCTCTGTCGGGTTCTGTCGGGCTCTGTCGGGCCCTGTCGGGCTCTGTCGGGCTCTGTCGGGCCCGGTCGGGCTCTGTCGGGCCCTGTCGGGCTCTGTCGGGCTCTGTCGGGCTCTGTCGGGCCCTGTCGGGCTCTGTCGGGCTCTGTCGGGATCTGTCGGGCTCTGTCGGGCTCTACTGGGCCCTGTCGGGCCCTGTCGGGCCCTGTCGGGCTCTGTCGGGCTCTGTCGGGCCCTGTCGGGCTCTGTCGGGCTCTGTCGGGCTCTGTCGGGCTCTACTGGGCTCTACTGGACTCTGTCGGGCTCTGTCGGGCCCTGTCGGGCCCTGTCGGGCCCTGTCGGGCTCTGTCGGGCTCTACTGGGCTCTGTCGGGCTCTGTCGGGCTCTACTGGGCCCTGTCGGGCTCTGTCGGGCTCTGTCGGGCTCTACTGGGCTCTGTCGGGCTCTGTCGGGCTCTGTCGGGCTCTGTCGGGCTCTACTGGGCCCTGTCGGGCTCTGTCAGGCTCTGTCGGGCTCTGTCGGGCTCTGTCGGGCCCTGTCGGGCCCTGTCGGGCTCTGTCGGGCCCTGTCGGGCTCTGTCGGGCTCTGTCGGGCCCTGTCGGGCCCTGTCGTTCTCTGTCGGGCTCTGTCGGGCTCTGTCGGGCTCTACTGGGCTCTGTCGGGCTCTGTCGGGCTCTGTCGGGCCCTGTCGGGCTCTGTCGGGCTCTGTCGGGCCCTGTCGGGCTCTGTCGGGCTCTGTCGGGCTCTACTGGGCTCTGTCGGGCTCTGTCGGGCTCTACTGGGCCCTGTCGGGCTCTGTCGGGCCCTGTCGGGCTCTGTCGGGCTCTGTCGGGCCCTGTCGGGCTCTGTCGGGCCCTGTCGGGCTCTGTCGGGCTCTCTCGGGCTCTGTCGGGCTCTGTCGGGCTCTACTGGGCTCTGTCGGGTTCTACTGGGCTCTACTGGGCCCTGTCGGGCTCTGTCGGGCCCTGTCGGGCTCTGTCGGGCCCTGTCGGGCTCTGTCGGGCTCTGTCGGTTTCTGTCGGGCTCTGTCGGGCTCTGTCGGGCCCTGTCGGGCCCTGTCGGGCTCTGTCGGGCTCTGTCGGGCCCTGTCGGGCTCTGTCGGGCTCTGTCGGGCTCTGTCGGGCTCTACTGGGCTCTGTCGGGCTATGTCGGGCTCTGTCGGGCTCTGTCGGGCTCTGTGGGGCCCTGTCGGGCTCTGTCGGGCTCTGTCGGGCTCTGTCGGGCCCTGTCGGGCTCTGTCGGGCCCTGTCGGGCCCTGTCGGGCTCTGTCGGGCTCTGTCGGGCCCTGTCGGGCCCTGTCGGGCTCTGTCGGGCTCTGTCGGGCTCTGTAGGGCTCTACTGGGCCCTGTCGGGCTCTGTCGGGCTCTGTCGGGCCCTGTCGGGCTCTGTCGGGCTCTGTCGGGCTCTGTCGGGCTCTACTGGGCCCTGTCGGGCCCTGTCGGGCCCTGTTTGGCTCTGTCGGGCTCTGTCGGGCTCTGTCGGGCTCTACTGGGCTCTACTGGGCTCTGTCGGGCTCTACTGGGCCCTGTCGGGCCCTGTCGGGCTCTGTCGGGCTCTGTCGGGCCCTGTCGGGCTCTGTCGGGCCCTGTCGGGCCCTGTCGGGCTCTGTCGGGCTCTGTGGGGCCCTGTCGGGCTCTGTCGGGCTCTGTCGGGCTCTGTCGGGCTCTGTCGGGCCCTGTCGGGCTCTGTCGGGCCCTGTCGGGCCCTGTCGGGCTCTGTCGGGCTCTGTCGGGCCCTGTCGGGCCCTGTCGGGCTCTGTCGGGCTCTGTCGGGCTCTGTAGGGCTCTACTGGGCCCTGTCGGGCTCTGTCGGGCTCTGTCGGGCCCTGTCGGGCTCTGTCGGGCTCTGTCGGGCTCTGTCGGGCTCTACTGGGCCCTGTCGGGCCCTGTCGGGCCCTGTCGGGCTCTGTCGGTCTCTGTCGGGCTCTGTCGGGCTCTACTGGGATCTACTGGGCTCTGTCGGGCTCTACTGGGCCCTGTCGGGCCCTGTCGGGCTCTGTCGGGCTCTGTCGGGCCCTGTCGTGCCCTGTCGGGCTCTGTCGGGCTCTGTCGGGCCCTGTCGGGCTCTATCGGGACCTGTCGGGCTCTGTCGGGCTCTGTCGGGCTCTGTCGGGCTCTGTCGGGCTCTGTCGGGTTCTACTGGGCTCTGTCGGGCTCTACTGGGCTCTACTGGGCCCTGTCGGGCTCTGTCGGGCTCTGTCGGGCCCTGTCGGGCCCTGTCGGGCCCTGTCGGGCTCTGTCGGGCTCTGTCGGGCCCTGTCGGGCCCTGTCGGGCTCTGTCGGGCTCTGTCGGGCTCTACTGGGCCCTGTCGGGCTCTGTCGGGCTCTGTCGGGCTCTGTCGGGCTCTGTCGGGCTCAACTGGTCTCTGTCGGGCTCTGTTGGGTTCTGTCGGGCTCTGTCGGGCTCTCTCGGGCTCTACTGAGCCCTGTCGGGCTCTGTCGGGCCCTGTCGGGCCCTGTCGGGCTCTGTCGGGCTCTGTCGGGCTCTGTCGGGCCCTGTCGGGCTCTGTCGGGCTCTGTCGGGCTCTGTCGGGTTCTGTCGGGCTCTGTCGGGCTCTGTCGGGTTCTGTCGGGCTCTGTCGGGCCCTGTCGGGCTCTGTCGGGCTCTGTCGGGCCCGGTCGGGCTCTGTCGGGCCCTGTCGGGCTCTGTCGGGCTCTGTCGGGCTCTGTCGGGCCCTGTCGGGCTCTGTCGGGCTCTGTCGGGCTCTACTGGGCCCTGTCGGGCCCTGTCGGGCTCTGTCGGGCCCTGTCGGGCCCTGTCGGGCTCTGTCGGGCCCTGTCGGGCTCTGTCGGGCTCTGTCGGGCCCTGTCGGGCTCTGTCGGGCCCTGTCGGGCTCTGTCGGGCTCTGTCGGGCTCTACTGGGCCCTGTCGGGCTCTGTCGGGCCCTGTCGGGCTCTGTCGGGCTCTGTCGGGCCCTGTCGGGCTCTGTCGGGCCCTGTCGGGCCCTGTCGGGCTCTGTCGGGCTCTGTCGGGCTCTGTCGGGCTCTGTCGGGCTCTACTGGGCTCTGTCGGGTTCTACTGGGCTCTACTGGGCCCTGTCGGGCTCTGTCGGGCCCTGTCGGGCTCTGTCGGGCCCTGTCGGGCTCTGTCGGGCTCTGTCGGTTTCTGTCGGGCTCTGTCGGGCTCTGTCGGGCCCTGTCGGGCCCTGTCGGGCTCTGTCGGGCTCTGTCGGGCCCTGTCGGGCTCTGTCGGGCTCTGTCGGGCCCTGTCGGGCTCTGTCGGGCTCTGTCGGGCTCTGTCGGGCTCTACTGGGCTCTGTCGGGCTATGTCGGGCTCTGTCGGGCTCTGTCGGGCTCTGTGGGGCCCTGTCGGGCTCTGTCGGGCTCTGTGGGGCCCTGTCGGGCTCTGTCGGGCTCTGTCGGGCTCTGTCGGGCCCTGTCGGGCTCTGTCGGGCCCTGTCGGGCCCTGTCGGGCTCTGTCGGGCTCTGTCGGGCCCTGTCGGGCCCTGTCGGGCTCTGTCGGGCTCTGTCGGGCTCTGTAGGGCTCTACTGGGCCCTGTCGGGCTCTGTCGGGCTCTGTCGGGCCCTGTCGGGCTCTGTCGGGCTCTGTCGGGCTCTGTCGGGCTCTACTGGGCCCTGTCGGGCCCTGTCGGGCCCTGTTGGGCTCTGTCGGGCTCTGTCGGGCTCTGTCGGGCTCTACTGGGCTCTACTGGGCTCTGTCGGGCTCTACTGGGCCCTGTCGGGCCCTGTCGGGCTCTGTCGGGCTCTGTCGGGCCCTGTCGGGCTCTGTCGGGCCCTGTCGGGCCCTGTCGGGCTCTGTCGGGCTCTGTGGGGCCCTGTCGGGCTCTGTCGGGCTCTGTCGGGCTCTGTCGGGCCCTGTCGGGCTCTGTCGGGCCCTGTCGGGCCCTGTCAGGCTCTGTCGGGCTCTGTCGGGCCCTGTCGGGCCCTGTCGGGCTCTGTCGGGCTCTGTCGGGCTCTGTAGGGCTCTACTGGGCCCTGTCGGGCTCTGTCGGGCTCTGTCGGGCCCTGTCGGGCTCTGTCGGGCTCTGTCGGGCTCTGTCGGGCTCTACTGGGCCCTGTCGGGCCCTGTCGGGCCCTGTCGGGCTCTGTCGGTCTCTGTCGGGCTCTGTCGGGCTCTACAGGGCTCTACTGGGCTCTGTCGGGCTCTACTGGGCCCTGTCGGGCCCTGTCGGGCTCTGTCGGTCTCTGTCGGGCTCTGTCGGGCTCTACAGGGCTCTACTGGGCTCTGTCGGGCTCTACTGGGCCCTGTCGGGCTCTGTCGGGCCCTGTCGGGCCCTGTCGGGCTCTATCGGGACCTGTCGGGCTCTGTCGGGCTCTGTCGGGCTCTGTCGGGCTCTGTCGGGCTCTGTCGGGTTCTACTGGGCTCTGTCGGGCTCTACTGGGCTCTACTGGGCCCTGTCGGGCCCTGTCGGGCTCTGTCGGGCCCTGTCGGGCCCTGTCGGGCCCTGTCGGGCTCTGTCGGGCTCTGTCGGGCCCTGTCGGGCCCTGTCGGGCTCTGTCGGGCTCTGTCGAGCTCTACTGGGCCCTGTCGGGCTCTGTCGGGCTCTGTCGGGCCCTGTCGGGCTCTGTCGGGCTCTGTCGGGCCCTGTCGGGCTCTATCGGGACCTGTCGGGCTCTGTCGGGCTCTGTCGGGCTCTGTCGGGCTCTGTCGGGCTCTGTCGGGTTCTACTGGGCTCTGTCGGGCTCTACTGGGCTCTACTGGGCCCTGTCGGGCCCTGTCGGGCTCTGTCGGGCCCTGTCGGGCCCTGTCGGGCCCTGTCGGGCTCTGTCGGGCTCTGTCGGGCCCTGTCGGGCCCTGTCGGGCTCTGTCGGGCTCTGTCGGGCTCTACTGGGCCCTGTCGGGCTCTGTCGGGCTCTGTCGGGCTCTGTCGGGCTCTGTCGGGCTCAACTGGTCTCTGTCGGGCTCTGTTGGGTTCTGTCGGGCTCTGTCGGGCTCTCTCGGGCTCTACTGAGCCCTGTCGGGCTCTGTCGGGCCCTGTCGGGCCCTGTCGGGCTCTGTCGGGCTCTGTCGGGCTCTGTCGGGCCCTGTCGGGCTCTGTCGGGCTCTGTCGGGCTCTGTCGGGTTCTGTCGGGCTCTGTCGGGCTCTGTCGGGTTCTGTCGGGCTCTGTCGGGCCCTGTCGGGCTCTGTCGGGCTCTGTCGGGCCCGGTCGGGCTCTGTCGGGCTCTGTCGGGCTCTGTCGGGTTCTGTCAGGCTCTGTCGGGCTCTGTCGGGCTCTGTCGGGCTCTACTGGGCTCTGTCGGGCTCTGTCGGGTTCTGTCGGGCTCTGTCGGGCTCTGTCGGGCTCTGTCGGGCTCTACTGGGCTCTGTCGGGCCCTGTCGGGCTCTGTCGGGCCCTGTCGGGCCCTGTCGGGCTCTGTCGGGCTCTGTCGGGATCTGTCGGGCTCTGTCGGGCTCTACTGGGCCCTGTCGGGCCCTGTCGGGCCCTGTCGGGCTCTGTCGGGCTCTGTCGGGCCCTGTCGGGCTCTGTCGGGCTCTGTCGGGCTCTGTCGGGCTCTACTGGGCTCTACTGGTCTCTGTCGGGCTCTGTCGGGCCCTGTCGGGCTCTGTCGGGCCCTGTCGGGCTCTGTCGGGCTCTGTCGGGCTCTGTCGGGCTCTACTGGGCTCTGTCGGGCTCTACTGGTCTCTACTGGGCCCTGTCGGGCTCTGTCGGGCTCTGTCGGGCTCTACTGGGCTCTGTCGGGCCCTGTCGGGCCCTGTCGGGCTCTGTCAGGCTCTGTCGGGCCCTGTCGGGCTATGTCGGGCTCTGTCGGGCTCTGTCGGGCTCTACTGGGCTCTGTCGGGCTCTGTCGGGCTCTGTCGGGCTCTGTCGGGCTCTACTGGGCCCTGTCGGGCCCTGTCGGGCTCTGTCAGGCTCTGTCGGGCTCTGTCGGGCTCAACTGGTCTCTGTCGGGCTCTGTCGGGTTCTGTCGGGCTCTGTCGGGCTCTGTCGGGCTCTACTGGGCCCTGTCGGGCTCTGTCGGGCTCTGTCGGGCTCTGTCGGGCTCTACTGGGCTCTGTCGGGCCCTGTCGGGCCCTGTCGGGCTCTGTCAGGCTCTGTCGGGCTCTGTCGGGCTCTACTGGGCCCTGTCGGGCTCTGTCGGGCTCTGTCGGGCCCTGTCGGGCTCTGTCGGGCTCTGTCGGGCCCTGTCGGGCTCTGTCGGGCTCTACTGGGCCCTGTCGGGCTCTGTCGGGCTCTGTCGGGCCCTGTCGGGCTCTGTCGGGCTCTGTCGGGCTCTGTCGGGCTCTGTCGGGCTCTACTGGGCCCTGTCGGGCCCTGTCGGGCCCTGTCGGGCTCTGTCGGGCTCTGTCGGGCTCT
This sequence comes from Caloenas nicobarica, assembly GCF_036013445.1. NCBI lineage: Eukaryota > Metazoa > Chordata > Aves > Columbiformes > Columbidae > Caloenas > Caloenas nicobarica. Next base: position 53,584 of record NW_027017000.1, read on the forward strand.
GTCGGGCTCTACTGGGCTCTACTGGGCTCTGTCGGGCTCTACTGGGCCCTGTCGGGCTCTGTCGGGCTCTGTGGGGCCCTGTCGGGCTCTGTCGGGCTCTGTCGGGCTCTGTCGGGCCCTGTCGGGCTCTGTCGGGCCCTGTCGGGCCCTGTCGGGCTCTGTCGGGCTCTGTCGGGCCCTGTCGGGCCCTGTCGGGCTCTGTCGGGCTCTGTCGGGCTCTGTAGGGCTCTACTGGGCCCTGTCGGGCTCTGTCGGGCTCTGTCGGGCCCTGTCGGGCTCTGTCGGGCTCTGTCGGGCTCTGTCGGGCTCTACTGGGCCCTGTCGGGCCCTGTCGGGCTCTGTCGGGCTCTGTCGGGCTCTGTCGGGCTCTACTGGGCTCTACTGGGCTCTGTCGGGCTCTACTGGGCCCTGTCGGGCCCTGTCGGGCTCTGTCGGGCTCTGTCGGGCCCTGTCGTGCCCTGTCGGGCTCTGTCGGGCCCTGTCGGGCCCTGTCGGGCCCTGTCGGGCTCTGTCGGGCTCTGTCGGGCTCTGTCGGGTTCTACTGGGCTCTGTCGGGCTCTACTGGGCTCTACTGGGCCCTGTCGGGCCCTGTCGGGCCCTGTCGGGCTCTGTCGGGCTCTGTCGGGCCCTGTCGGGCCCTGTCGGGCTCTGTCGGGCTCTGTCGGGCTCTACTGGGCCCTGTCGGGCTCTGTCGGGCTCTGTCGGGCTCTGTCGGGCTCTGTCGGGCTCTACTGGGCCCTGTCGGGCTCTGTCGGGCTCTGTCGGGCCCTGTCGGGCCCTGTCGGGCTCTGTCAGGCTCTGTCGGGCTCTGTCGGGCTCTACTGGGCCCTGTTGGGCTCTGTCGGGCTCTGTCGGGCTCTGTCGGGCTCTACTGGGCCCTGTCGGGCCCTGTCGGGCTCTGTCGGGCTCTGTCGGGTTCTGTCGGGCTCAACTGGTCTCTGTCGGGCTCTGTCGGGTTCTGTCGGGCTCTGTCGGGCTCTGTCGGGCTCTACTGGGCCCTGTCGGGCTCTGTCGGGCCCTGTCGGGCCCTGTCGGGCTCTGTCGGGCTCTGTCGGGCTCTGTCGGGTTCTGTCGGGCTCTGTCGGGCTCTGTCGGGCTCTGTCGGGCTCTGTCGGGCCCTGTCGGGCTCTACTGGGCTCTGTCGGGCTCTGTCGGGCCCTGTCGGGCCCTGTCGGGCTCTGTCGGGCCCTGTCGGGCTCTGTCGGGCTCTGTCGGGCTCTGTCGGGTTCTGTCGGGCTCTGTCGGGCCCTGTCGGGCCCTGTCGGGCTCTGTCGGGCCCTGTCGGGCCCTGTCGGGCTCTGTCGGGCTCTGTCGGGCTCTGTCGGGCTCTACTGGGCTCTGTCGGGCTCTGTCGGGTTCTGTCGGGCTCTGTCGGGCTCTGTCGGGCTCTGTCGGGCTCTACTGGGCTCTGTCGGGCCCTGTCGGGCTCTGTCGGGCCCTGTCGGGCCCTGTCGGGCTCTGTCGGGCTCTGTCGGGATCTGTCGGGCTCTGTCGGGCTCTACTGGGCCCTGTCGGGCCCTGTCGGGCCCTGTCGGGCTCTGTCGGGCTCTGTCGGGCCCTGTCGGGCTCTGTCGGGCTCTACTGGGCTCTACTGGACTCTGTCGGGCTCCTTCGGGCCCTGTCGGGCTCTGTCGGGCCCTGTCGGGCCCTGTCGGGCCCTGTCGGGCCCTGTCGGGCTCTGTCGGGCTCTGTCGGGCTCTGTCGAGCTCTACTGGGCTCTGTCGGGCTCTACTGGTCTCTACTGGGCCCTGTCGGGCTCTGTCGGGCTCTGTCGGGCTCTACTGGGCTCTGTCGGGCTCTGTCGGGCCCTGTCGGGCTCTGTCAGGCTCTGTCGGGCCCTGTCGGGCTATGTCGGGCTCTGTCGGGCTCTGTCGGGCTCTACTGGGCTCTGTCGGGCTATGTCGGGCTCTGTCGGGCTCTGTCGGGCTCTACTGGGCTCTACTGGGCTCTGTCGGGCTCTGTCGGGTTCTGTCGGGCTCTGTCGGGCTCTGTCGGGCTCTACTGGGCCCTGTCGGGCCCTGTCGGGCTCTGTCGGGCTCTGTCGGGCTCTGTCGGGCTCTACTGGGCTCTGTCGGGCTCTGTCGGGTTCTGTCGGGCTCTGTCGGGCTCTGTCGGGCTCTGTCGGGCTCTACTGGGCTCTGTCGGGCCCTGTCGGGCTCTGTCGGGCCCTGTCGGGCCCTGTCGGGCTCTGTCGGGCTCTGTCGGGATCTGTCGGGCTCTGTCGGGCTCTACTGGGCCGTGTCGGGCCCTGTCGGGCCCTGTCGGGCTCTGTCGGGCTCTGTCGGGCCCTGTCGGGCTCTGTCGGGCTCTGTCGGGCTCTGTCGGGCTCTACTGGGCTCTACTGGACTCTGTCGGGCTCTGTCGGGCTCTACTGGGCCCTGTCGGGCCCTGTCGGGCCCTGACGGGCTCTGTCGGGCTCTACTGGGCTCTGTCGGGCTCTGTCGGGCTCTGTCGGGCCCTTTCGGACTCTGTCGGGCTCTGTCGGGCTCTACTGGGCTCTGTCGGGCTCTGTCGGGCCCTGTCGGGCTCTGTCGGGCTCTGTCGGGCCCTGTCGGGCTCTGTCGGGCTCTGTCGGGCTCTACTGGGCCCTGTCGGACTCTGTCGGGCTCTGTCGGGCCCTGTCGGGCTCTGTCGGGCTCTGTCGGGCCCTGTCGGGCTCTGTCGGGCTCTGTCGGGCTCTACTGGGCCCTGTCGGACTCTGTCGGGCTCTGTCGGGCTCTGTCGGGCCCTGTCGGGCTCTGTCGGGCTCTGTCGGGCTCTGTCGGGCCCTGTCGGGCCCTGTCGGGCTCTGTCGGCCTCTGTCGGGCCCTGTCGGGCCCTGTCGGGCCCTGTCGGGCTCTGTCGGGCTCTGTCGGGCCCTGTCGGGCTCTGTCGGGCTCTGTCGGGCTCTACTGGGCCCTGTCGGGCCCTGTCGGGCCCTGTCGGGCTCTGTCGGGCCCTGTCAGGCTCTGTCGGGCTCTGTCGGGCCCTGTCGGGCTCTGTCGGGCTCTACTGGGCCCTCTCGGGCCCTGTCGGGCTCTGTCGGGCTCTGTCGGGCCCTGTCGGGCTCTGTCGGGCTCTGTCGGGCTCTGTCGGGCTGTGTCGGGCTCTGTCGGGCTCTCCTGGGCTCTACTGGGCTCTGTCGGGCTCTGTCGGGCTCTGTCGGGCACTGTCGGGCTCTACTGGGCCCTGTCGGGCCCTGTCGGGCTCTGTCGGGCTCTGTCGGGCTCTGTCGGGCTCTGTCGGGCTCTACTGGGCCCTGTCGGGCCCTGTCGGGCTCTGTCGGGCTCTGTCGGGCTCTACTGGGCTCTGTCGGGCTCTGTCGGGCTCTGTCGTGCCCTGTCGGGCCCTGTCGGGCCCTGTCGGGCCCTGTCGGGCTCTGTCAGGATCTGTCGGGCTCTACTGGGCTCTGTCGGGCTCTGTCGGGCTCTACTGGGCCCTGTCGGGCTCTGTCGGGCTCTTTCGGGCTCTGTCAGGCTCTACTGGGCCCTGTCGGGCTCTGTCGGGCTCTGTCGGGCTCTGTCGGGCTCTGTCGGGCTCTACTGGGCCCTGTCGGGCTCTGTCGGGCTCTGTCGGGCCCTGTCGGGCCCTGTCGGGCTCTGTCAGGGTCTGTCGGGCTCTGTCGGGCTCTACTGGGCCCTGTTGGGCTCTGTCGGGCTCTGTCGGGCTCTGTCGGGCTCTACTGGGCCCTGTCGGGCCCTGTCGGGCTCTGTCGGGCTCTGTCGGGCTCTGTCGGGCTCAACTGGTCTCTGTCGGGCTCTGTCGGGTTCTGTCGGGCTCTGTCGGGCTCTGTCGGGCTCTACTGGGCCCTGTCGGGCTCTGTCGGGCCCTGTCGGGCCCTGTCGGGCTCTGTCGGGCTCTGTCGGGCTCTGTCGGGTTCTGTCGGGCTCTGTCGGGCTCTGTCGGGCTCTACTGGGCCCTGTCGGGCCCTGTCGGGCCCTGTCGGGCTCTGTCGGGCTCTGTCGGGCTCTGTCGGGCTCTACTGGGCTCTGTCGGGCTCTGTCGGGTTCTGTCGGGCTCTGTCGGGCTCTGTCGGGCTCTGTCGGGCTCTACTGGGCTCTGTCGGGCCCTGTCGGGCTCTGTCGGGCCCTGTCGGGCCCTGTCGGGCTCTGTCGGGCTCTGTGGGGATCTGTCGGGCTCTGTCGGGCTCTACTGGGCCCTGTCGGGCCCTGTCGGGCCCTGTCGGGCTCTGTCGGGCTCTGTCGGGCCCTGTCGGGCTCTGTCGGGCTCTACTGGGCTCTACTGGACTCTGTCGGGCTCCTTCGGGCCCTGTCGGGCCCTGTCGGGCCCTGTCGGGCCCTGTCGGGCTCTGTCGGGCTCTGTCGGGCTCTGTCGAGCTCTACTGGGCTCTGTCGGGCTCTACTGGTCTCTACTGGGCCCTGTCGGGCTCTGTCGGGCTCTGTCGGGCTCTACTGGGCTCTGTCGGGCCCTGTCGGGCCCTGTCGGGCTCTGTCAGGCTCTGTCGGGCCCTGTCGGGCTATGTCGGGCTCTGTCGGGCTCTGTCGGGCTCTACTGGGCTCTGTCGGGCTATGTCGGGCTCTGTCGGGCTCTGTCGGGCTCTACTGGGCTCTACTGGGCTCTGTCGGGCTCTGTCGGGTTCTGTCGGGCTCTGTCGGGCTCTGTCGGGCTCTACTGGGCCCTGTCGGGCCCTGTCGGGCTCTGTCGGGCCCTGTCGGGCTCTGTCGGGCTCTGTCGGGCTCTGTCGGGCTCTGTCGGGCTCTACTGGGCTCTGTCGGGCCCTGTCGGGCTCTGTCGGGCCCTGTCGGGCCCTGTCGGGCTCTGTCGGGCTCTGTCGGGATCTGTCGGGCTCTGTCGGGCTCTACTGGGCCCTGTCGGGCCCTGTCGGGCCCTGTCGGGCTCTGTCGGGCTCTGTCGGGCCCTGTCGGGCTCTGTCGGGCTCTGTCGGGCTCTACTGGGCTCTACTGGACTCTGTCGGGCTCTGTCGGGCTCTACTGGGCCCTGTCGGGCCCTGTCGGGCCCTGACGGGCTCTGTCGGGCTCTACTGGGCTCTGTCGGGCTCTGTCGGGCTCTGTCGGGCCCTTTCGGACTCTGTCGGGCTCTGTCGGGCTCTACTGGGCTCTGTCGGGCTCTGTCGGGCCCTGTCGGGCTCTGTCGGGCTCTGTCGGGCCCTGTCGGGCTCTGTGGGGCTCTGTCGGGCTCTACTGGGCCCTGTCGGACTCTGTCGGGCTCTGTCGGGCTCTGTCGGGCCCTGTCGGGCTCTGTCGGGCTCTGTCGGGCCCTGTCGGGCTCTGTCGGGCTCTGTCGGGCCCTGTCGGGCTCTGTCGGGCTCTGTCGGGCTCTACTGGGCCCTGTCGGACTCTGTCGGGCTCTGTCGGGCTCTGTCGGGCCCTGTCGGGCTCTGTCGGGCTCTGTCGGGCTCTGTCGGGCCCTGTCGGGCCCTGTCGGGCTCTGTCGGCCTCTGTCGGGCCCTGTCGGGCCCTGTCGGGCCCTGTCGGGCTCTGTCGGGCTCTGTCGGGCCCTGTCGGGCTCTGTCGGGCTCTGTCGGGCTCTACTGGGCCCTGTCGGGCCCTGTCGGGCCCTGTCGGGCTCTGTCGGGCCCTGTCAGGCTCTGTCGGGCTCTGTCGGGCCCTGTCGGGCTCTGTCGGGCTCTACTGGGCCCTCTCGGGCCCTGTCGGGCTCTGTCGGGCTCTGTCGGGCCCTGTCGGGCTCTGTCGGGCTCTGTCGCGCTCTACTGGGCCCTGTCGGGCCCTGTCGGGCCCTGTCGGGCTCTGTCGGGCCCTGTCAGGCTCTGTCGGGCTCTGTCGGGCCCTGTCGGGCTCTGTCGGGCTCTACTGGGCCCTCTCGGGCCCTGTCGGGCTCTGTCGGGCTCTGTCGGGCCCTGTCGGGCTCTGTCGGGCTCTGTCGGGCTCTGTCGGGCTGTGTCGGGCTCTGTCGGGCTCTCCTGGGCTCTACTGGGCTCTGTCGGGCTCTGTCGGGCTCTGTCGGGCACTGTCGGGCTCTACTGGGCCCTGTCGGGCCCTGTCGGGCTCTGTCGGGCTCTGTCGGGCTCTGTCGGGCTCTGTCGGGCTCTACTGGGCCCTGTCGGGCCCTGTCGGGCTCTGTCGGGCTCTGTCGGGCTCTACTGGGCTCTGTCGGGCTCTGTCGGGCTCTGTCGTGCCCTGTCGGGCCCTGTCGGGCCCTGTCGGGCCCTGTCGGGCTCTGTCAGGATCTGTCGGGCTCTACTGGGCTCTGTCGGGCTCTGTCGGGCTCTACTGGGCCCTGTCGGGCTCTGTCGGGCTCTGTCGGGCTCTGTCGGGCTCTGTCGGGCCCTGTCGGGCTCTGTCGGGCCCTGTCGGGCCCTGTCGGGCTCTGTCGGGCTCTGTCGGGCCCTGTCGGGCTCTGTCGGGCTCTGTCGGGCTCTGTCGGGCTCTACTGGGCCCTGTCGGGCTCTGTCGGGCTCTGTCGGGCTCTGTCGGGCGCTGTCAGGCTCTGTCGGGCTCTGTCGGGCCCTGTCGGGCTCTGTCGGGCTCTTCTGGGCCCTGTCGGGCTCTGTCGGGCTCTGTCGGGCTCTGTCGGGCTCTGTCGGGCTCTACTGGGCTCTGTCGGGCTCTGTCGGGCTCTGTCGGGCTCTACTGGGCCCTGTCGGGCTCTGTCGGGCTCTGTGGGGCCCTGTCGGGCTTTGTCGGGCTCTGTCGGGCTCTGTCGGGCCCTGTCGGGCCCTGTCGGGCTCTGTCGGGCTCTGTCGGGCCCTGTCGGGCTCTGTCGGGCTCTGTCGGGCTCTGTCGGGCTCTACTGGGCCCTGTCGGGCTCTGTCGGGCTCTGTCGGGCCCTGTCGGGCTCTGTCGGGCTCTGTCGGGCCCTGTCGGGCTCTGTCGGGCTCTACTGGGCCCTGTCGGGCCCTGTCGGGCCCTGTCGGGCTCTGTCGGTCTCTGTCGGGCTCTGTCGGGCTCTACTGGGCTCTACTGGGCTCTGTCGGGCTCTACTGGGCCCTGTCGGGCCCTGTCGGGCTCTGTCGGGCTCTGTCGGGCTCTGTCGTGCCCTGTCGGGCTCTGTCGGGCCCTGTCGGGCTCTGTCGGGCTCTGTCGGGCTCTGTCGGGCTCTGTCGGGCTCTACTGGGCTCTGTCGGGCTCTTCTGGGCTCTACTGGTCCCTGTCGGGCCCTGTCGGGCTCTGTCGGGCTCTACTGAGCTCTGTCGGGCTCTGTCGGGCCCTGTCGGGCTCTGTCGGGCTCTGTCAGGCTCTGTCGGGCTCTACTGGGCCCTGTCGGGCTCTGTCGGGCCCTGTCGGGCTCTGTCGGGCTCTACTGGGCTCTACTGGACTCTGTCGGGCTCCTTCGGGCCCTGTCGGGCTCTGTCGGGCCCTGTCGGGCCCTGTCGGGCCCTGTCGGGCCCTGTCGGGCTCTGTCGGGCTCTGTCGGGCTCTGTCGAGCTCTACTGGGCTCTGTCGGGCTCTACTGGTCTCTACTGGGCCCTGTCGGGCTCTGTCGGGCTCTGTCGGGCTCTACTGGGCTCTGTCGGGCTCTGTCGGGCCCTGTCGGGCTCTGTCAGGCTCTGTCGGGCCCTGTCGGGCTATGTCGGGCTCTGTCGGGCTCTGTCGGGCTCTACTGGGCTCTGTCGGGCTATGTCGGGCTCTGTCGGGCTCTGTCGGGCTCTACTGGGCTCTACTGGGCTCTGTCGGGCTCTGTCGGGTTCTGTCGGGCTCTGTCGGGCTCTGTCGGGCTCTACTGGGCCCTGTCGGGCCCTGTCGGGCTCTGTCGGGCTCTGTCGGGCTCTGTCGGGCTCTACTGGGCTCTGTCGGGCTCTGTCGGGTTCTGTCGGGCTCTGTCGGGCTCTGTCGGGCTCTGTCGGGCTCTACTGGGCTCTGTCGGGCCCTGTCGGGCTCTGTCGGGCCCTGTCGGGCCCTGTCGGGCTCTGTCGGGCTCTGTCGGGATCTGTCGGGCTCTGTCGGGCTCTACTGGGCCCTGTCGGGCCCTGTCGGGCCCTGTCGGGCTCTGTCGGGCTCTGTCGGGCCCTGTCGGGCTCTGTCGGGCTCTGTCGGGCTCTGTCGGGCTCTACTGGGCTCTACTGGACTCTGTCGGGCTCTGTCGGGCTCTACTGGGCCCTGTCGGGCCCTGTCGGGCCCTGACGGGCTCTGTCGGGCTCTACTGGGCTCTGTCGGGCTCTGTCGGGCTCTGTCGGGCCCTTTCGGACTCTGTCGGGCTCTGTCGGGCTCTACTGGGCTCTGTCGGGCTCTGTCGGGCCCTGTCGGGCTCTGTCGGGCTCTGTCGGGCCCTGTCGGGCTCTGTCGGGCTCTGTCGGGCTCTACTGGGCCCTGTCGGACTCTGTCGGGCTCTGTCGGGCCCTGTCGGGCTCTGTCGGGCTCTGTCGGGCCCTGTCGGGCTCTGTCGGGCTCTGTCGGGCCCTGTCGGGCTCTGTCGGGCTCTGTCGGGCTCTACTGGGCCCTGTCGGACTCTGTCGGGCTCTGTCGGGCTCTGTCGGGCCCTGTCGGGCTCTGTCGGGCTCTGTCGGGCTCTGTCGGGCCCTGTCGGGCCCTGTCGGGCTCTGTCGGCCTCTGTCGGGCCCTGTCGGGCCCTGTCGGGCCCTGTCGGGCTCTGTCGGGCTCTGTCGGGCCCTGTCGGGCTCTGTCGGGCTCTGTCGGGCTCTACTGGGCCCTGTCGGGCCCTGTCGGGCCCTGTCGGGCTCTGTCGGGCCCTGTCAGGCTCTGTCGGGCTCTGTCGGGCCCTGTCGGGCTCTGTCGGGCTCTACTGGGCCCTCTCGGGCCCTGTCGGGCTCTGTCGGGCTCTGTCGGGCCCTGTCGGGCTCTGTCGGGCTCTGTCGGGCTCTGTCGGGCTGTGTCGGGCTCTGTCGGGCTCTCCTGGGCTCTACTGGGCTCTGTCGGGCTCTGTCGGGCACTGTCGGGCTCTACTGGGCCCTGTCGGGCCCTGTCGGGCTCTGTCGGGCCCTGTCAGGCTCTGTCGGGCTCTGTCGGGCCCTGTCGGGCTCTGTCGGGCTCTACTGGGCCCTCTCGGGCCCTGTCGGGCTCTGTCGGGCTCTGTCGGGCCCTGTCGGGCTCTGTCGGGCTCTGTCGGGCTCTGTCGGGCTGTGTCGGGCTCTGTCGGGCTCTCCTGGGCTCTACTGGGCTCTGTCGGGCTCTGTCGGGCTCTGTCGGGCACTGTCGGGCTCTACTGGGCCCTGTCGGGCCCTGTCGGGCCCTGTCGGGCTCTGTCGGGCTCTGTCGGGCTCTGTCGGGCTCTACTGGGCCCTGTCGGGCCCTGTCGGGCTCTGTCGGGCTCTGTCGGGCTCTACTGGGCTCTGTCGGGCTCTGTCGGGCTCTGTCGTGCCCTGTCGGGCCCTGTCGGGCCCTGTCGGGCCCTGTCGGGCTCTGTCAGGATCTGTCGGGCTCTACTGGGCTCTGTCGGGCTCTGTCGGGCTCTACTGGGCCCTGTCGGGCCCTGTCGGGCTCTGTCGGGCTCTGTCGGGCTCTGTCGGGCTCAACTGGTCTCTGTCGGGCTCTGTCGGGTTCTGTCGGGCTCTGTCGGGCTCTGTCGGGCTCTACTGGGCCCTGTCGGGCTCTGTCGGGCTCTGTCGGGCTCTACTGGGCTCTGTCGGGCTCTGTCGGGCTCTGTCGGGCTCTGTCGGGCTCTACTGGGCCCTGTCGGGCCCTGTCGGGCTCTGTCGGGCTCTGTCGGGCTCTGTCGGGCTCAACTGGTCTCTGTCGGGCTCTGTCGGGTTCTGTCGGGCTCTGTCGGGCTCTGTCGGGCTCTACTGGGCCCTGTCGGGCTCTGTCGGGCTCTGTCGGGCTCTGTCGGGCTCTACTGGGCTCTGTCGGGCCCTGTCGGGCCCTGTCGGGCTCTGTCAGGCTCTGTCGGGCTCTGTCGGGCTCTACTGGGCCCTGTCGGGCTCTGTCGGGCTCTGTCGGGCCCTGTCGGGCTCTGTCGGGCTCTGTCGGGCCCTTTCGGGCTCTGTCGGGCTCTACTGGGCCCTGTCGGGCTCTGTCGGGCTCTGTCGGGCCCTGTCGGGCTCTGTCGGGCTCTGTCGGGCTCTGTCGGGCTCTACTGGGCCCTGTCGGGCCCTGTCGGGCCCTGTCGGGCTGTGTCGGGCTCTGTCGGGCTCTGTCGGGCTCTACTGGGCTCTACTGGGCTCTGTCGGGCTCTACTGGGCCCTGTCGGGCCCTGTCGGGCTCTGTCGGGCTCTGTGGGGCCCTGTCGGGCTCTGTCGGGCTCTGTCGGGCCCTGTCGGGCTCTGTCGGGCCCTGTCGGGCCCTGTCGGGCTCTGTCGGGCTCTGTCGGGCCCTGTCGGGCCCTGTCGGGCTCTGTCGGGCTCTGTCGGGCTCTGTAGGGCTCTACTGGGCCCTGTCGGGCTCTGTCGGGCTCTGTCGGGCCCTGTCGGGCTCTGTCGGGCTCTGTCGGGCTCTGTCGGGCTCTACTGGGCCCTGTCGGGCCCTGTCGGGCTCTGTCGGGCTCTGTCGGGCTCTGTCGGGCTCTACTGGGCTCTACTGGGCTCTGTCGGGCTCTACTGGGCCCTGTCGGGCCCTGTCGGGCTCTGTCGGGCTCTGTCGGGCCCTGTCGTGCCCTGTCGGGCTCTGTCGGGCTCTGTCGGGCCCTGTCGGGCCCTGTCGGGCCCTGTCGGGCTCTGTCGGGCTCTGTCGGGCTCTGTCGGGTTCTACTGGGCTCTGTCGGGCTCTACTGGGCTCTACTGGGCCCTGTCGGGCCCTGTCGGGCTCTGTCGGGCTCTGTCGGGCCCTGTCGGGCCCTGTCGGGCTCTGTCGGGCTCTGTCGGGCTCTACTGGGCCCTGTCGGGCTCTGTCGGGCTCTGTCGGGCTCTGTCGGGCTCTGTCGGGCTCTACTGGGCCCTGTCGGGCTCTGTCGGGCTCTGTCGGTATCTGTCGGGCCCTGTCGGGCTCTGTCGGGCTCTGTCGGCTCCTACTGGGCCCTGTCGGGCTCTGTCGGGCTCTGTCGGGCTCTACTGGGCCCTGTTGGGCTCTGTCGGGCTCTGTCGGGCTCTGTCGGGCTCTACTGGGCCCTGTCGGGCCCTGTCGGGCTCTGTCGGGCTCTGTCGGGCTCTGTCGGGCTCAACTGGTCTCTGTCGGGCTCTGTCGGGTTCTGTCGGGCTCTGTCGGGCTCTGTCGGGCTCTACTGGGCCCTGTCGGGCTCTGTCGGGCCCTTCGGGCCCTGTCGGGCTCTGTCGGGCTCTGTCGGGCTCTGTCGGGTTCTGTCGGGCTCTGTCGGGCTCTGTCGGGCTCTACTGGGCCCTGTCGGGCCCTGTCGGGCCCTGTCGGGCTCTGTCGGGCTCTGTCGGGCTCTGTCGGGCTCTACTGGGCTCTGTCGGGCTCTGTCGGGTTCTGTCGGGCTCTGTCGGGCTCTGTCGGGCTCTGTCGGGCTCTACTGGGCTCTGTCGGGCCCTGTCGGGCTCTGTCGGGCCCTGTCGGGCCCTGTCGGGCTCTGTCGGGCTCTGTCGGGATCTGTCGGGCTCTGTCGGGCTCTACTGGGCCCTGTCGGGCCCTGTCGGGCCCTGTCGGGCTCTGTCGGGCTCTGTCGGGCCCTGTCGGGCTCTGTCGGGCTCTACTGGGCTCTACTGGACTCTGTCGGGCTCCTTCGGGCCCTGTCGGGCTCTGTCGGGCCCTGTCGGGCCCTGTCGGGCCCTGTCGGGCCCTGTCGGGCTCTGTCGGGCTCTGTCGGGCTCTGTCGAGCTCTACTGGGCTCTGTCGGGCTCTACTGGTCTCTACTGGGCCCTGTCGGGCTCTGTCGGGCTCTGTCGGGCTCTACTGGGCTCTGTCGGGCTCTGTCGGGCCCTGTCGGGCTCTGTCAGGCTCTGTCGGGCCCTGTCGGGCTATGTCGGGCTCTGTCGGGCTCTGTCGGGCTCTACTGGGCTCTGTCGGGCTATGTCGGGCTCTGTCGGGCTCTGTCGGGCTCTACTGGGCTCTACTGGGCTCTGTCGGGCTCTGTCGGGTTCTGTCGGGCTCTGTCGGGCTCTGTCGGGCTCTACTGGGCCCTGTCGGGCCCTGTCGGGCTCTGTCGGGCTCTGTCGGGCTCTGTCGGGCTCTACTGGGCTCTGTCGGGCTCTGTCGGGTTCTGTCGGGCTCTGTCGGGCTCTGTCGGGCTCTGTCGGGCTCTACTGGGCTCTGTCGGGCCCTGTCGGGCTCTGTCGGGCCCTGTCGGGCCCTGTCGGGCTCTGTCGGGCTCTGTCGGGATCTGTCGGGCTCTGTCGGGCTCTACTGGGCCCTGTCGGGCCCTGTCGGGCCCTGTCGGGCTCTGTCGGGCTCTGTCGGGCCCTGTCGGGCTCTGTCGGGCTCTGTCGGGCTCTGTCGGGCTCTACTGGGCTCTACTGGACTCTGTCGGGCTCTGTCGGGCTCTACTGGGCCCTGTCGGGCCCTGTCGGGCCCTGACGGGCTCTGTCGGGCTCTACTGGGCTCTGTCGGGCTCTGTCGGGCTCTGTCGGGCCCTTTCGGACTCTGTCGGGCTCTGTCGGGCTCTACTGGGCTCTGTCGGGCTCTGTCGGGCCCTGTCGGGCTCTGTCGGGCTCTGTCGGGCCCTGTCGGGCTCTGTCGGGCTCTGTCGGGCTCTACTGGGCCCTGTCGGACTCTGTCGGGCTCTGTCGGGCCCTGTCGGGCTCTGTCGGGCTCTGTCGGGCCCTGTCGGGCTCTGTCGGGCTCTGTCGGGCTCTACTGGGCCCTGTCGGACTCTGTCGGGCTCTGTCGGGCTCTGTCGGGCCCTGTCGGGCTCTGTCGGGCTCTGTCGGGCTCTGTCGGGCCCTGTCGGGCCCTGTCGGGCTCTGTCGGCCTCTGTCGGGCCCTGTCGGGCCCTGTCGGGCCCTGTCGGGCTCTGTCGGGCTCTGTCGGGCCCTGTCGGGCTCTGTCGGGCTCTGTCGGGCTCTACTGGGCCCTGTCGGGCCCTGTCGGGCCCTGTCGGGCTCTGTCGGGCCCTGTCAGGCTCTGTCGGGCTCTGTCGGGCCCTGTCGGGCTCTGTCGGGCTCTACTGGGCCCTCTCGGGCCCTGTCGGGCTCTGTCGGGCTCTGTCGGGCCCTGTCGGGCTCTGTCGGGCTCTGTCGGGCTCTGTCGGGCTGTGTCGGGCTCTGTCGGGCTCTCCTGGGCTCTACTGGGCTCTGTCGGGCTCTGTCGGGCTCTGTCGGGCACTGTCGGGCTCTACTGGGCCCTGTCGGGCCCTGTCGGGCTCTGTCGGGCCCTGTCAGGCTCTGTCGGGCTCTGTCGGGCCCTGTCGGGCTCTGTCGGGCTCTACTGGGCCCTCTCGGGCCCTGTCGGGCTCTGTCGGGCTCTGTCGGGCCCTGTCGGGCTCTGTCGGGCTCTGTCGGGCTCTGTCGGGCTGTGTCGGGCTCTGTCGGGCTCTCCTGGGCTCTACTGGGCTCTGTCGGGCTCTGTCGGGCTCTGTCGGGCACTGTCGGGCTCTACTGGGCCCTGTCGGGCCCTGTCGGGCTCTGTCGGGCTCTGTCGGGCTCTGTCGGGCTCTACTGGGCCCTGTCGGGCCCTGTCGGGCTCTGTCGGGCTCTGTCGGGCTCTACTGGGCTCTGTCGGGCTCTGTCGGGCTCTGTCGTGCCCTGTCGGGCCCTGTCGGGCCCTGTCGGGCCCTGTCGGGCTCTGTCAGGATCTGTCGGGCTCTACTGGGCTCTGTCGGGCTCTGTCGGGCTCTACTGGGCCCTGTCGGGCTCTGTCGGGCTCTGTCGGGCTCTGTCGGGCTCTGTCGGGCTCTGTCGGGCCCTGTCGGGCTCTGTCGGGCCCTGTCGGGCTCTGTCGGGCTCTGTCGGGCCCTGTCGGGCTCTGTCGGGCTCTGTCGGGCTCTGTCGGGCTCTACTGGGCCCTGTCGGGCTCTGTCGGGCTCTGTCGGGCTCTGTCGGGCGCTGTCAGGCTCTGTCGGGCTCTGTCGGGCCCTGTCGGGCTCTGTCGGGCTCTACTGGGCCCTGTCGGGCTCTGTCGGGCTCTACTGGGCTCTGTCGGGCTCTGTCGGGCTCTGTCGGGCTCTACTGGGCCCTGTCGGGCTCTGTCGGGCTCTGTGGGGCCCTGTCGGGCTTTGTCGGGCTCTGTCGGGCTCTGTCGGGCCCTGTCGGGCCCTGTCGGGCTCTGTCGGGCTCTGTCGGGCCCTGTCGGGCTCTGTCGGGCTCTGTCGGGCTCTGTCGGGCTCTACTGGGCCCTGTCGGGCTCTGTCGGGCTCTGTCGGGCCCTGTCGGGCTCTGTCGGGCTCTGTCGGGCCCTGTCGGGCTCTGTCGGGCTCTACTGGGCCCTGTCGGGCCCTGTCGGGCCCTGTCGGGCTCTGTCGGTCTCTGTCGGGCTCTGTCGGGCTCTACTGGGCTCTACTGGGCTCTGTCGGGCTCTACTGGGCCCTGTCGGGCCCTGTCGGGCTCTGTCGGGCTCTGTCGGGCTCTGTCGTGCCCTGTCGGGCTCTGTCGGGCCCTGTCGGGCTCTGTCGGGCTCTGTCGGGCTCTGTCGGGCTCTGTCGGGCTCTACTGGGCTCTGTCGGGCTCTTCTGGGCTCTACTGGTCCCTGTCGGGCCCTGTCGGGCTCTGTCGGGCTCTACTGAGCTCTGTCGGGCTCTGTCGGGCCCTGTCGGGCTCTGTCGGGCTCTGTCAGGCTCTGTCGGGCTCTACTGGGCTCTGTCGGGCTCTGTCGGGCTCTGTCGGGCTCTGTCGGGCTCTACTGGGCCCTGTCGGGCTCTGTCGGGCCCTGTCGGGCTCTGTCGGGCTCTGTCGGGCCCTGTCGGGTCCTGTCGGGCCCTGTCGGGCTCTGTCGGGCTCTGTCGGGCTCTGCTGGGCTCTGTCGGGCTCTACTGGTCTCTACTGGGCCCTGTCGGGCTCTGTCGGGCTCTGTCGGGCTCTGTCGGGCTCTACTGGGCTCTGTCGGGCCCTGTCGGGCCCTGTCGGGCTCTGTCAGGCTCTGTCGGGCCCTGTCGGGCTCTGTCGGGCTCTGTCGGGCTCTGTCGGGCTCTACTGGGCTCTGTCGGGCTCTGTCGGGCTCTGTCGGGCTCTGTCGGGCTCTACTGGGCCCTGTCGGGCCCTGTCGGGCTCTGTCGGGCTCTATCGGGCTCAACTGGTCTCTGTCGGGCTCTGTCAGTTTCTGTCGGGCTCTGTCGCCCTCTGTTGGGCTCTACTGGGCCCTGTCGGGCTCTGTCGGGCCCTGTCGGGCCCTGTCGGGCTCTGTCGGGCTCTGTTGGGCTCTGTCGGGTTCTGTCGGGCTCTGTCGGGCTCTACTGGGCCCTGTCGGGCCCTGTCGGGCCCTGTCGGGCTCTGTCGGGCTCTGTCGGGCTCTGTCGGGCTCTACTGGGCTCTGTCGGGCTCTGTCGGGTTCTGTCGGGCTCTGTCGGGCTCTGTCGGGCTCTGTCGGGCTCTACTGGGCTCTGTCGGGCTCTGTCGGGTTCTGTCGGGCCCTGTCGGGCTCTGTCGGGCCCTGTCGGGCCCTGTCGGGCTCTGTCGGGCTCTGTCGGTATCTGTCGGGCTCTGTCGGGCTCTACTGGGCCCTGTCGGGCCATGTCGGGCCCTGTCGGGCTCTGTCGGGCTCTGTCGGGCCCTGTCGGGCTCTGTCGGGCTCTGTCGGGCTCTGTCGGGCTCTACTGGGCTCTACTGAGCTCTGTCGGGCTCTGTCGGGCTCTAATGGGCCCTGTCGGGCCCTGTCGGGCCCTGACGGGCTCTGTCGGGCTCTGTCGGGCTCTGTCGGGCTCTACTGGGCTCTGTCGGGCTCTGTCGGGCTCTGTCGGGCTCTGTCGGGCTCTACTGGGCTCTGTCGGGCTCTGTCGGGCTCTGTCGGGCTCTACTGGGCTCTGTCGGGCTCTGTCGGGCTCTGTCGGGCTCTGTCGGGCTCTACTGGGCTCTGTCGGGCTCTGTCGGGCTCTGTCGGGCCCTGTCGGGCTCTGTCGGGCTCTGTCGGGCTCTGTCGGGATCTGTCGGGCTCTACTGGGCTCTGTCGGGTTCTACTGGGCTCTACTGGGCCCTGTCGGGCTCTGTCGGGCTCTGTCGGGCCCTGTCGGGCTCTGTCGGGCCCTGTCGGGCCCTGTCGGGCTCTGTCGGGCTCTGTCGGGCCCTGTCGGGCTCTGTCGGGCTCTGTCGGGCTCTGTCGGGCTCTACTGGGCCCTGTCGGGCTCTGTCGGGCTCTGTCGGGCTCTGTCGGGCCCTGTCAGGCTCTGTCGGGCTCTGTCGGGCTCTACTGGGCTCTACTGGGCTCTGTCGGGCTTTGTCGGGCTCTGTCGGGCTCTGTCGGGCTCTACTGGGCCCTGTCGGGCCCTGTCGGGCTCTGTCGGGCTCTGTCGGGCTCTGTCGGGCTCTACTGGGCCTGTCGGGCCCTGTCGGGCTCTGTCGGGCTCTGTCGGGCTCTGTCGGGCTCTACTGGGCTCTACTGGGCTCTGTCGGGCTCTACTGGGCCCTGTCGGGCCCTGTCGGGCTCTGTCGGGCTCTGTCGGGCTCTGTCGTGCCCTGTCGGGCTCTGTCGGGCTCTGTCGGGCCCTGTCGGGCTCTATCGGGCCCTGTCGGGCTCTGTCGGGCCCTGTCGGGCTCTGTCGGGCTCTGTCGGGCTCTGTCGGGCTCTGTCGGGCTCTACTGGGCTCTGTCGGGCTCTTCTGGGCTCTACTGGTCCCTGTCGGGCCCTGTCGGGCTCTGTCGGGCTCTACTGGGCTCTGTCGGGCTCTGTCGGGCCCTGTCGGGCTCTGTCGGGCTCTGTCAGGCTCTGTCGGGCTCTACTGGGCTCTGTCGGGCTCTGTCGGGCTCTGTCGGGCTCTGTCGGGCTCTACTGGGCCCTGTCGGGCTCTGTCGGGCCCTGTCGGGCTCTGTCGGGCTCTGTCGGGCCCTGTCGGGCCCTGTCGGGCTCTGTCGGGCTCTGTCGGGCTCTGCTGGGCTCTGTCGGGCTCTACTGGTCTCTACTGGGCCCTGTCGGGCTCTGTCGGGCTCTGTCGGGCTCTGTCGAGCTCTACTGGGCTCTGTCGGGCCCTGTCGGGCCCTGTCAGGCTCTGTCAGGCTCTGTCGGGCCCTGTCGGGCTCTGTCGGGCTCTGTCGGGCTCTGTCGGGCTCTACTGGGCTCTGTCGGGCTCTGTCGGGCTCTGTCGGGCTCTGTCGGGCTCTACTGGGCCCTGTCGGGCCCTGTCGGGCTCTGTCGGGCTCTGTCGGGCTCAACTGGTCTCTGTCGGGCTCTGTCGGGCTCTGTCGGGCTCTGTCGGGCTCTACTGGGCCCTGTCGGGCTCTGTCGGGCCCTGTCGGGCCCTGTCGGGCTCTGTCGGGCTCTGTCGCGCTCTGTCGAGCTCTACTGGGCTCTGTCGGGCCCTGTCGGGCTCTGTCGGGCTCTGTCGGGCCCTGTCGGGCTCTGTCGGGCTCTGTCGGGCTCTGTCGGGCCCTGTCGGGCTCTGTCAGGCCCTGTCGGGCCGTGTCGGGTTCTGTCGGGCCCTGTCGGGCCCTGTCGGGCTCTGTCGGGCTCTGTCGGACTCTACTGGGCTCTACTGGGCTCTGTCGGGCTCTGTCGGGCTCTACTGGGCCCTGTCGGGCCCTGTCGGGCCCTGACGGGCTCTGTCGGGCTCTACTGGGCTCTGTCGGGCTCTGTCGGGTTCTGTCGGGCTCTGTCGGGCTCTGTCGGGCTCTGTCGGGTTCTGTCGGGCTCTGTCGGGCTCTGTCGGGCTCTGTCGGGCTCTACTGGGCTCTGTCGGGCCCTGTCGGGCCCTGTCGGGCTCTGTCGGGCCCTGTCGGGCTCTGTCGGGCTCTGTCGGGCTCTGTCGGGATCTGTCGGGCTCTGTCGGGCTCTACTGGGCCCTGTCGGGCCCTGTCGGGCCCTGTCGGGCTCTGTCGGGCTCTGTCGGGCCCTGTCGGGCTCTGTCGGGCTCTGTCGGGCTCTGTCGGGCTCTACTGGGCTCTACTGGGCTCTGTCGGGCTCTGTCGGGCTCTACTGGGCCCTGTCGGGCCCTGTCGGGCCCTGACGGGCTCTGTAGGGCTCTACTGGGCTCTGTCGGGCTCTGTCGGGCTCTGTCGGGCCCTGTCGGGCTCTGTCGGGCTCTGTCGGGCTCTACTGGGCTCTGTCGGGCTCTGTCGGGCTCTGTCGGGCCCTGTTGGGCTCTGTCGGGCCCTGTCGGGCCCTGTCGGGCTCTGTCGGGCTCTGTCGGGCTCTGTCGGGCTCTACTGGGCCCTGTCGGGCTCTGTCGGGCTCTGTCGGGCCCTGTCAGGCTCTGTCGGGCTCTGTCGGGCTCTGTCGGGCTCTACTGGGCCCTGTCGGGACCTGTCGGGCCCTGTCGGGCTCAGTCGGGCTCTGTCGGGCTGTGTCGGGCTCTGTCGGGCTCTACTGGGCTCTACTGGGCTCTGTCGGGCTCTGTCGGGCTCTGTCGGGCTCTACTGGGCCCTGTCGGGCTCTGTCGGGCCCTGTCGGGCTCTGTCGGGCTCTGTCGGGACCTGTCGGGCTCTGTCGGGCCCTGTCGGGCTCTGTCGGGCCCTGTCGGGCTCTGTCGGGCCCTGTCGGGCCCTGTCGGGCTCTGTCGGGCTCTGTCGGGCTCTGTCGGGCTCTACTGGGCCCTGTCGGGCCCTGTCGGGCCCTGTTGGGCTCTGTCGGGCTCTGTCGGGCTCTGTCAGGCTCTACTGGGCTCTGTCGGACCCTGTCGGGCCCTGTCGGGCTCTGTCGGGCTCTGTCGGGCCCTGTCGGGCCCTGTCGGGCCCTGTCGGGCTCTGTCGGGCTCTGTCGGGCTCTACTGGGCTCTGTCGGGCTCTGTCGGGCTCTGTCGGGCTCTACTGGGCCCTGTCGGGCTCTGTCGGGCTCTGTCGGGCCCTGTCGGGCCCTGTCGGGCTCTGTCGGGCTCTGTCGGGCTCTACTGGGCTCTGTCGGGCTCTGTCGGGCTCTGTCGGGCTCTACTGGGCCCTGTCGGGCTCTGTCGGGCTCTGTGGGGCCCTGTCGGGCTCTGTCGGGCTCTGTCGGGATCTGTCGGGCCCTGTCGGGCTCTGTCAGGCCCTGTCGGGCCCTGTCGGGCTCTGTCGGACTCTGTCGGGCCCTGTCGGGCTCTGTCGGGCTCTGTTGGGCTCTGTCGTGCTCTACTGGGCTCTACTGGGCTCTGTCGGGCTCTGTCGGGCTCTACTGGGCCCTGTCGGGCCCTGTCGGGCCCTGACGGGCTCTGTCGGGCTCTACTGGGCTCTGTCGGGCTCTGTCGGGCTCTGTCGGGCCCTGTCGGGCTCTGTCGGGCTCTGTCGGGCCCTGTCGGGCTCTGTCGGGCTCTGTCGGGCTCTACTGGGCCCTGTCGGGCTCTGTCGGGCCCTGTCGGGCTCTGTTGGGCTCTGTCGGGCCCTGTCGGGCTCTGTCGGGCTCTGTCGGGCTCTGTCGGGCTCTACTGGGATCTGTCGGGTTCTACTGGGCTCTACTGGGCCCTGTCGGGCTCTGTCGGGCTCTGTCGGGCTCTGTCGGGCCCTGTCGGGTTCTGTCGGGCTCTGTCGGGCCCTGTCGGGCTCTGTCGGGCTCTGTCGGGCTCTGTCGGGCTCTACTGGGCCCTGTCGGGCTCTGTCGGGCTCTGTCGGGCTCTGTCGGGCCCTGTCAGGCTCTGTCGGGCTCTGTCGGGCCCTGTCGGGCTCTGTCGGGCTCTACTGGGCCCTGTCGGGCTCTGTCGGGCCCTGTCGGGCTCTGTCGGGCTCTGTCGGGCTCTGTCGGGCTCTACTGGGCCCTGTCGGGCTCTGTCGGGCCCTGTCGGGCTCTGTCGGGCTCTGTCGGGCCCTGTCGGGCCCTGTCGGGCTCTGTCGGGCTCTGTCGGGCTCTGCTGGGCTCTGTCGGGCTCTACTGGTCTCTACTGGGCCCTGTCGGGCTCTGTCGGGCTCTGTCGGGCTCTGTCGAGCTCTACTGGGCTCTGTCGGGCCCTGTCGGGCCCTGTCAGGCTCTGTCAGGCTCTGTCGGGCCCTGTCGGGCTCTGTCGGGCTCTGTCGGGCTCTGTCGGGCTCTACTGGGCTCTGTCGGGCTCTGTCGGGCTCTGTCGGGCTCTGTCGGGCTCTACTGGGCCCTGTCGGGCCCTGTCGGGCTCTGTCGGGCTCTGTCGGGCTCAACTGGTCTCTGTCGGGCTCTGTCGGGCTCTGTCGGGCTCTGTCGGGCTCTACTGGGCCCTGTCGGGCTCTGTCGGGCCCTGTCGGGCCCTGTCGGGCTCTGTCGGGCTCTGTCGCGCTCTGTCGAGCTCTACTGGGCTCTGTCGGGCCCTGTCGGGCTCTGTCGGGCTCTGTCGGGCCCTGTCGGGCTCTGTCGGGCTCTGTCGGGCTCTGTCGGGCCCTGTCGGGCTCTGTCAGGCCCTGTCGGGCCGTGTCGGGTTCTGTCGGGCCCTGTCGGGCCCTGTCGGGCTCTGTCGGGCTCTGTCGGACTCTACTGGGCTCTACTGGGCTCTGTCGGGCTCTGTCGGGCTCTACTGGGCCCTGTCGGGCCCTGTCGGGCCCTGACGGGCTCTGTCGGGCTCTACTGGGCTCTGTCGGGCTCTGTCGGGTTCTGTCGGGCTCTGTCGGGCTCTGTCGGGCTCTGTCGGGTTCTGTCGGGCTCTGTCGGGCTCTGTCGGGCTCTGTCGGGCTCTACTGGGCTCTGTCGGGCCCTGTCGGGCCCTGTCGGGCTCTGTCGGGCCCTGTCGGGCTCTGTCGGGCTCTGTCGGGCTCTGTCGGGATCTGTCGGGCTCTGTCGGGCTCTACTGGGCCCTGTCGGGCCCTGTCGGGCCCTGTCGGGCTCTGTCGGGCTCTGTCGGGCCCTGTCGGGCTCTGTCGGGCTCTGTCGGGCTCTGTCGGGCTCTACTGGGCTCTACTGGGCTCTGTCGGGCTCTGTCGGGCTCTACTGGGCCCTGTCGGGCCCTGTCGGGCCCTGACGGGCTCTGTAGGGCTCTACTGGGCTCTGTCGGGCTCTGTCGGGCTCTGTCGGGCCCTGTCGGGCTCTGTCGGGCTCTGTCGGGCTCTACTGGGCTCTGTCGGGCTCTGTCGGGCTCTGTCGGGCCCTGTTGGGCTCTGTCGGGCCCTGTCGGGCCCTGTCGGGCTCTGTCGGGCTCTGTCGGGCTCTGTCGGGCTCTACTGGGCCCTGTCGGGCTCTGTCGGGCTCTGTCGGGCCCTGTCAGGCTCTGTCGGGCTCTGTCGGGCTCTGTCGGGCTCTACTGGGCCCTGTCGGGACCTGTCGGGCCCTGTCGGGCTCAGTCGGGCTCTGTCGGGCTGTGTCGGGCTCTGTCGGGCTCTACTGGGCTCTACTGGGCTCTGTCGGGCTCTGTCGGGCTCTGTCGGGCTCTACTGGGCCCTGTCGGGCTCTGTCGGGCCCTGTCGGGCTCTGTCGGGCTCTGTCGGGACCTGTCGGGCTCTGTCGGGCCCTGTCGGGCTCTGTCGGGCCCTGTCGGGCTCTGTCGGGCCCTGTCGGGCCCTGTCGGGCTCTGTCGGGCTCTGTCGGGCTCTGTCGGGCTCTACTGGGCCCTGTCGGGCCCTGTCGGGCCCTGTTGGGCTCTGTCGGGCTCTGTCGGGCTCTGTCAGGCTCTACTGGGCTCTGTCGGACCCTGTCGGGCCCTGTCGGGCTCTGTCGGGCTCTGTCGGGCCCTGTCGGGCCCTGTCGGGCCCTGTCGGGCTCTGTCGGGCTCTGTCGGGCTCTACTGGGCTCT
Organism: Caloenas nicobarica; assembly: GCF_036013445.1. Taxonomy (NCBI): domain Eukaryota; kingdom Metazoa; phylum Chordata; class Aves; order Columbiformes; family Columbidae; genus Caloenas; species Caloenas nicobarica. The sequence continues at coordinate 75,022 of NW_027017000.1, forward strand.
GTCGGGCTCTGTCGGGCTCTGTCGGGCTCTACTGGGCCCTGTCGGGCTCTGTCGGGCTCTGTCGGGCCCTGTCGGGCCCTGTCGGGCTCTGTCGGGCTCTGTCGGGCTCTACTGGGCTCTGTCGGGCTCTGTCGGGCTCTGTCGGGCTCTACTGGGCCCTGTCGGGCTCTGTCGGGCTCTGTGGGGCCCTGTCGGGCTCTGTCGGGCTCTGTCGGGATCTGTCGGGCCCTGTCGGGCTCTGTCAGGCCCTGTCGGGCCCTGTCGGGCTCTGTCGGACTCTGTCGGGCCCTGTCGGGCTCTGTCGGGCTCTGTTGGGCTCTGTCGTGCTCTACTGGGCTCTACTGGGCTCTGTCGGGCTCTGTCGGGCTCTACTGGGCCCTGTCGGGCCCTGTCGGGCCCTGACGGGCTCTGTCGGGCTCTACTGGGCTCTGTCGGGCTCTGTCGGGCTCTGTCGGGCCCTGTCGGGCTCTGTCGGGCTCTGTCGGGCCCTGTCGGGCTCTGTCGGGCTCTGTCGGGCTCTACTGGGCCCTGTCGGGCTCTGTCGGGCCCTGTCGGGCTCTGTTGGGCTCTGTCGGGCCCTGTCGGGCTCTGTCGGGCTCTGTCGGGCTCTGTCGGGCTCTACTGGGCTCTGTCGGGTTCTACTGGGCTCTACTGGGCCCTGTCGGGCTCTGTCGGGCTCTGTCGGGCTCTGTCGGGCCCTGTCGGGTTCTGTCGGGCTCTGTCGGGCCCTGTCGGGCTCTGTCGGGCTCTGTCGGGCTCTGTCGGGCTCTACTGGGCCCTGTCGGGCTCTGTCGGGCTCTGTCGGGCTCTGTCGGGCCCTGTCAGGCTCTGTCGGGCTCTGTCGGGCCCTGTCGGGCTCTGTCGGGCTCTACTGGGCCCTGTCGGGCCCTGTCGGGCTCTGTCGGGCCCTGTCGGGCTCTGTCGGGCTCTGTCGGGCTGTGTCGGGCTCTGTCGAGCTCTGTCGGGCTCTGTCGGGCTCTACTGGGCTCTACTGGGCTCTGTCGGGCTCTGTCGGGCTCTACTGGGCCCTGTCGGGCCCTGTCGGGCCCTGACGGGCTCTGTCGGGCTCTACTGGGCTCTGTCGGGCTCTGTCGGGCTCTGTCGGGCCCTGTCGGGCTCTGTCGGGCTCTGTCGGGCCCTGTCGGGCTCTGTCGGGCTCTGTCGGGCTCTACTGGGCTCTGTCGGGCTCTGTCGGGCTCTACTGGGCCCTGTCGGGCTCTGTCGGGCCCTGTCGGGCTCTGTCGGGCTCTGTCGGGCCCTGTCGGGCTCTGTTGGGCTCTGTCGGGCTCTGTCGGGCTCTGTCGGGCTCTACTGGGCTCTGTCGGGTTCTACTGGGCTCTACTGGGCCCTGTCGGGCTCTGTCGGGCTCTGTCGGGCCCTGTCGGGCTCTGTCGGGCTCTGTCGGGCCCTGTCGGGCTCTGTCGGGCTCTGTCGGGCTCTGTCGGGCTCTACTGGGCCCTGTCGGGCTCTGTCGGGCTCTGTCGGGCTCTGTCGGGCCCTGTCGGGCTCTGTCGGGCTCTACTGGGCCCTGTCGGGCTCTGTCGGGCTCTGTCGGGCTCTGTCGGGCCCTGTCGGGCTCTGTCGGGCTCTGTCGGGCTCTGTCGGGCTCTGTCGGGCTCTACTGGGCTCTACTGGGCTCTGTCGGGCTCTGTCGGGCTCTATTGGGCCCTGTCGGGCCCTGTCGGGCCCTGACGGGCTCTGTCGGGCTCTACTGGGCTCTGTCGGGCTCTGTCGGGTTCTGTCGGGCTCTGTCGGGCTCTGTCGGGCTCTGTCGGGCTCTACTGGGCTCTGTCGGGCCCTGTCGGGCCCTGTCGGGCTCTGTCGGGCCCTGTCGGGCCCTGTCGGGCTCTGTCGGGCTCTGTCGGGATCTGTCGGGCTCTGTCGGGTTCTACTGGGCCCTGTCGGGCCCTGTCGGGCTCTGTCGGGCTCTGTCGGGCCCTGTCGGGCTCTGTCGGGCTCTGTCGGGCTCTGTCGGGCTCTACTGGGCTCTACTGGGCTCTGTCGGGCTCTGTCGGGCTCTACTGGGCCCTGTCGGGCCCTGTCGGGCCCTGACGGGCTCTGTAGGGCTCTACTGGGCTCTGTCGGGCTCTGTCGGGCCCTGTCGGGCTCTGTCGGGCTCTGTCGGGCTCTACTGGGCTCTGTCGGGCTCTGTCGGGCTCTGTCGGGCCCTGTCGGGCTCTGTCGGGCCCTGTCGGGCCCTGTCGGGCTCTGTCGGGCTCTGTCGGGCTCTGTCGGGCTCTGTCGGGCTCTACTGGGCCCTGTCGGGCTCTGTCGGGCTCTGTCGGGCCCTCTCAGGCTCTGTCGGGCTCTGTCGGGCTCTACTGGGCCCTGTCGGGACCTGTCGGGCCCTGTCGGGCTCTGTCGGGCCCTGTCGGGCTCTGTCGGGCTCTGTCGGGCTCTGTCGGGCTCTACTGGGCTCTGTCGGGCTCTGTCGGGTTCTGTCGGGCTCTGTCGGGCTCTGTCGGGCTCTGTCGGGCTCTACTGGGCTCTGTCGGGCCCTGTCGGGCTCTGTCGGGCTCTGTCGGGCTCTGTCGGGCTCTACTGGGCTCTGTCGGGCCCTGTCGGGCTCTGTCGGGCCCTGTCGGGCCCTGTCGGGCTCTGTCGGGCTCTGTCGGGATCTGTCGGGCTCTGTCGGGCTCTACTGGGCCCTGTCGGGCCCTGTCGGGCCCTGTCGGGCTCTGTCGGGCTCTGTCGGGCCCTGTCGGGCTCTGTCGGGCTCTGTCGGGCTCTGTCGGGCTCTACTGGGCTCTTCTGGACTCTGTCGGGCTCTGTCGGGCTCTACTGGGCCCTGTCGGGCCCTGTCGGGCCCTGACGGGCTCTGTCGGGCTCTACTGGGCTCTGTCGGGCTCTGTCGGGCTCTGTCGGGCCCTTTCGGACTCTGTCGGGCTCTGTCGGGCTCTACTGGGCTCTGTCGGGCTCTGTCGGGCCCTGTCGGGCTCTGTCGGGCTCTGTCGGGCCCTGTCGGGCTCTGTCGGGCTCTGTCGGGCTCTACTGGGCCCTGTCGGACTCTGTCGGGCTCTGTCGGGCCCTGTCGGGCTCTGTCGGGCTCTGTCGGGCCCTGTCGGGCTCTGTCGGGCTCTGTCGGGCCCTGTCGGGCTCTGTCGGGCTCTGTCGGGCTCTACTGGGCCCTGTCGGACTCTGTCGGGCTCTGTCGGGCCCTGTCGGGCTCTGTCGGGCTCTGTCGGGCTGTGTCGAGCTCTGTCGGGCTCTGTCGGGCTCTACTGGGCTCTACTGGGCTCTGTCGGGCCCTGTCGGGCTCTGTCGGGCTCTGTCGGGATCTGTCGGGCTCTGTCGGGTTCTACTGGGCCCTGTCGGGCCCTGTCGGGCTCTGTCGGGCTCTGTCGGGCCCTGTCGGGCTCTGTCGGGCTCTGTCGGGCTCTGTCGGGCTCTACTGGGCTCTACTGGGCTCTGTCGGGCTCTGTCGGGCTCTACTGGGCCCTGTCGGGCCCTGTCGGGCCCTGACGGGCTCTGTAGGGCTCTACTGGGCTCTGTCGGGCTCTGTCGGGCCCTGTCGGGCTCTGTCGGGCTCTGTCGGGCTCTACTGGGCTCTGTCGGGCTCTGTCGGGCTCTGTCGGGCCCTGTCGGGCTCTGTCGGGCCCTGTCGGGCCCTGTCGGGCTCTGTCGGGCTCTGTCGGGCTCTGTCGGGATCTGTCGGGCTCTACTGGGCCCTGTCGGGCTCTGTCGGGCTCTGTCGGGCCCTCTCAGGCTCTGTCGGGCTCTGTCGGGCTCTACTGGGCCCTGTCGGGACCTGTCGGGCCCTGTCGGGCTCTGTCGGGCCCTGTCGGGCTCTGTCGGGCTCTGTCGGGCTCTGTCGGGCTCTACTGGGCTCTGTCGGGCTCTGTCGGGTTCTGTCGGGCTCTGTCGGGCTCTGTCGGGCTCTGTCGGGCTCTACTGGGCTCTGTCGGGCCCTGTCGGGCTCTGTCGGGCCCTGTCGGGCCCTGTCGGGCTCTGTCGGGCTCTGTCGGGATCTGTCGGGCTCTGTCGGGCTCTACTGGGCCCTGTCGGGCCCTGTCGGGCCCTGTCGGGCTCTGTCGGGCTCTGTCGGGCCCTGTCGGGCTCTGTCGGGCTCTGTCGGGCTCTGTCGGGCTCTACTGGGCTCTACTGGACTCTGTCGGGCTCTGTCGGGCTCTACTGGGCCCTGTCGGGCCCTGTCGGGCCCTGACGGGCTCTGTCGGGCTCTACTGGGCTCTGTCGGGCTCTGTCGGGCTCTGTCGGGCTCTACTGGGCCCTGTCGGGCCCTGTCGGGCCCTGTCGGGCTCTGTCGGGCTCTGTCGGGCTCTGTCAGGCTCTACTGGGCTCTGTCGGGCCCTGTCGGGCCCTGTCGGGCTCTGTCGGGCTCTGTCGGGCCCTGTCGGGCCCTGTCGGGCTCTGTCGGGCTCTGTCGGGCTCTACTGGGCTCTGTCGGGCTCTGTCGGGCTCTGTCGGGCTCTACTGGGCCCTGTCGGGCTCTGTCGGGCTCTGTCGGGCCCTGTCGGGCCCTGTCGGGCTCTGTCGGGCTCTGTCGGGCTCTACTGGGCTCTGTCGGGCTCTGTCGGGCTCTGTCGGGCTCTACTGGGCCCTGTCGGGCTCTGTCGGGCTCTGTGGGGCCCTGTCGGGCTCTGTCGGGCTCTGTCGGGCTCTGTCGGGCCCTGTCGGGCTCTGTCAGGCCCTGTCGGGCCCTGTCGCGCTCTGTCGGGCTCTGTCGGGCCCTGTCGGGCTCTGTCGGGCTCTGTCGGGCTCTGTCGGGCTCTACTGGGCTCTACTGGGCTCTGTCGGGCTCTGTCGGGCTCTACTGGGCCCTGTCGGGCCCTGTCGGGCCCTGACGGGCTCTGTCGGGCTCTACTGGGCTCTGTCGGGCTCTGTCGGGCTCTGTCGGGCCCTGTCGGGCTCTGTCGGGCTCTGTCGGGCCCTGTCGGGCTCTGTCGGGCTCTGTCGGGCTCTACTGGGCCCTGTCGGGCTCTGTCGGGCCCTGTCGGGCTCTGTCGGGCTCTGTCGGGCCCTGTCGGGCTCTGTCGGGCTCTGTCGGGCTCTACTGGGCTCTGTCGGGTTCTACTGGGCTCTACTGGGCCCTGTCGGGCTCTGTCGGGCTCTGTCGGGCTCTGTCGGGCCCTGTCGGGCTCTGTCGGGCCCTGTCGGGCTCTGTCGGGCTCTGTCGGGCTCTGTCGGGCCCTGTCGGGCTCTGTCGGGCTCTGTCGGGCTCTGTCGGGCTCTACTGGGCCCTGTCGGGCTCTGTCGGGCTCTGTCGGGCCCTGTCAGGCTCTGTCGGGCTCTGTCGGGCCCTGTCGGGCTCTGTCGGGCTCTACTGGGCCCTGTCGGGCCCTGTCGGGCTCTGTCGGGCCCTGTCGGGCTCTGTCGGGCTCTGTCGGGCTGTGTCGGGCTCTGTCGAGCTCTGTCGGGCTCTGTCGGGCTCTACTGGGCTCTACTGGGCTCTGTCGGGCCCTGTCGGGCTCTAGTGGGCCCTATCGGGCCCTGTCGGGCCCTGACGGGCTCTGTCGGGCTCTACTGGGCTCTGTCGGGCTCTGTCGGGCTCTGTCGGGCCCTGTCGGGCTCTGTCGGGCTCTGTCGGGCTCTACTGGGCTCTGTCGGGCTCTGTCGGGCTCTACTGGGCCCTGTCGGGCCCTGTCGGGCCCTGTCTGGCTCTGTCGGGCCCTGTCAGGCTCTGTCGGGCTCTGTCGGGCCCTGTCGGGCTCTGTCGGGCTCTACTGGGCCCTCTCGGGCTCTGTCGGGCTCTGTCGGGCTCTGTCGGGCCCTGTCGGGCTCTGTCGGGCTCTGTCGGGCTCTGTCGGGCTGTGTCGGGCTCTGTCGGGCTCTCCTGGGCTCTACTGGGCTCTGTCGGGCTCTGTCGGGCTCTGTCGGGCACTGTCGGGCTCTACTGGGCCCTGTCGGGCCCTGTCGGGCTCTGTCGGGCCCTGTCAGGCTCTGTCGGGCTCTGTCGGGCCCTGTCGGGCTCTGTCGGGCTCTACTGGGCCCTCTCGGGCCCTGTCGGGCTCTGTCGGGCTCTGTCGGGCCCTGTCGGGCTCTGTCGGGCTCTGTCGGGCTCTGTCGGGCTGTGTCGGGCTCTGTCGGGCTCTCCTGGGCTCTACTGGGCTCTGTCGGGCTCTGTCGGGCTCTGTCGGGCACTGTCGGGCTCTACTGGGCCCTGTCGGGCCCTGTCGGGCTCTGTCGGGCTCTGTCGGGCTCTGTCGGGCTCTGTCGGGCTCTACTGGGCCCTGTCGGGCCCTGTCGGGCTCTGTCGGGCTCTGTCGGGCTCTACTGGGCTCTGTCGGGCTCTGTCGGGCTCTGTCGTGCCCTGTCGGGCCCTGTCGGGCCCTGTCGGGCCCTGTCGGGCTCTGTCAGGATCTGTCGGGCTCTACTGGGCTCTGTCGGGCTCTGTCGGGCTCTACTGGGCCCTGTCGGGCTCTGTCGGGCTCTGTCGGGCTCTGTCGGGCTCTGTCGGGCTCTGTCGGGCCCTGTCGGGCTCTGTCGGGCCCTGTCGGGCCCTGTCGGGCTCTGTCGGGCTCTGTCGGGCCCTGTCGGGCTCTGTCGGGCTCTGTCGGGCTCTGTCGGGCTCTACTGGGCCCTGTCGGGCTCTGTCGGGCTCTGTCGGGCTCTGTCGGGCGCTGTCAGGCTCTGTCGGGCTCTGTCGGGCCCTGTCGGGCTCTGTCGGGCTCTACTGGGCCCTGTCGGGCTCTGTCGGGCTCTGTCGGGCTCTGTCGGGCTCTGTCGGGCTCTACTGGGCTCTGTCGGGCTCTGTCGGGCTCTGTCGGGCTCTACTGGGCCCTGTCGGGCTCTGTCGGGCTCTGTGGGGCCCTGTCGGGCTTTGTCGGGCTCTGTCGGGCTCTGTCGGGCCCTGTCGGGCCCTGTCGGGCTCTGTCGGGCTCTGTCGGGCCCTGTCGGGCTCTGTCGGGCTCTGTCGGGCTCTGTCGGGCTCTACTGGGCCCTGTCGGGCTCTGTCGGGCTCTGTCGGGCCCTGTCGGGCTCTGTCGGGCTCTGTCGGGCCCTGTCGGGCTCTGTCGGGCTCTACTGGGCCCTGTCGGGCCCTGTCGGGCCCTGTCGGGCTCTGTCGGTCTCTGTCGGGCTCTGTCGGGCTCTACTGGGCTCTACTGGGCTCTGTCGGGCTCTACTGGGCCCTGTCGGGCCCTGTCGGGCTCTGTCGGGCTCTGTCGGGCTCTGTCGTGCCCTGTCGGGCTCTGTCGGGCCCTGTCGGGCTCTGTCGGGCTCTGTCGGGCTCTGTCGGGCTCTGTCGGGCTCTACTGGGCTCTGTCGGGCTCTTCTGGGCTCTACTGGTCCCTGTCGGGCCCTGTCGGGCTCTGTCGGGCTCTACTGAGCTCTGTCGGGCTCTGTCGGGCCCTGTCGGGCTCTGTCGGGCTCTGTCAGGCTCTGTCGGGCTCTACTGGGCTCTGTCGGGCTCTGTCGGGCTCTGTCGGGCTCTGTCGGGCTCTACTGGGCCCTGTCGGGCTCTGTCGGGCCCTGTCGGGCTCTGTCGGGCTCTGTCGGGCCCTGTCGGGCCCTGTCGGGCCCTGTCGGGCTCTGTCGGGCTCTGTCGGGCTCTGCTGGGCTCTGTCGGGCTCTACTGGTCTCTACTGGGCCCTGTCGGGCTCTGTCGGGCTCTGTCGGGCTCTGTCGGGCTCTACTGGGCTCTGTCGGGCCCTGTCGGGCCCTGTCGGGCTCTGTCAGGCTCTGTCGGGCCCTGTCGGGCTCTGTCGGGCTCTGTCGGGCTCTGTCGGGCTCTACTGGGCTCTGTCGGGCTCTGTCGGGCTCTGTCGGGCTCTGTCGGGCTCTACTGGGCCCTGTCGGGCCCTGTCGGGCTCTGTCGGGCTCTATCGGGCTCAACTGGTCTCTGTCGGGCTCTGTCAGTTTCTGTCGGGCTCTGTCGCCCTCTGTTGGGCTCTACTGGGCCCTGTCGGGCTCTGTCGGGCCCTGTCGGGCCCTGTCGGGCTCTGTCAGGCTCTGTTGGGCTCTGTCGGGTTCTGTCGGGCTCTGTCGGGCTCTACTGGGCCCTGTCGGGCCCTGTCGGGCCCTGTCGGGCTCTGTCGGGCTCTGTCGGGCTCTGTCGGGCTCTACTGGGCTCTGTCGGGCTCTGTCGGGTTCTGTCGGGCTCTGTCGGGCTCTGTCGGGCTCTGTCGGGCTCTACTGGGCTCTGTCGGGCTCTGTCGGGTTCTGTCGGGCCCTGTCGGGCTCTGTCGGGCCCTGTCGGGCCCTGTCGGGCTCTGTCGGGCTCTGTCGGTATCTGTCGGGCTCTGTCGGGCTCTACTGGGCCCTGTCGGGCCATGTCGGGCCCTGTCGGGCTCTGTCGGGCTCTGTCGGGCCCTGTCGGGCTCTGTCGGGCTCTGTCGGGCTCTGTCGGGCTCTACTGGGCTCTACTGGGCTCTGTCGGGCTCTGTCGGGCTCTAATGGGCCCTGTCGGGCCCTGTCGGGCCCTGACGGGCTCTGTCGGGCTCTACTGGGCTCTGTCGGGCTCTGTCGGGCTCTGTCGGGCTCTACTGGGCTCTGTCGGGCTCTGTCGGGCTCTGTCGGGCTCTGTCGGGCTCTACTGGGCTCTGTCGGGCTCTGTCGGGCTCTGTCGGGCCCTGTCGGGCTCTGTCGGGCTCTGTCGGGCTCTGTCGGGATCTGTCGGGCTCTACTGGGCTCTGTCGGGTTCTACTGGGCTCTACTGGGCCCTGTCGGGCTCTGTCGGGCTCTGTCGGGCCCTGTCGGGCTCTGTCGGGCCCTGTCGGGCCCTGTCGGGCTCTGTCGGGCTCTGTCGGGCCCTGTCGGGCTCTGTCGGGCTCTGTCGGGCTCTGTCGGGCTCTACTGGGCCCTGTCGGGCTCTGTCGGGCTCTGTCGGGCTCTGTCGGGCCCTGTCAGGCTCTGTCGGGCTCTGTCGGGCTCTACTGGGCTCTACTGGGCTCTGTCGGGCTTTGTCGGGCTCTGTCGGGCTCTGTCGGGCTCTACTGGGCCCTGTCGGGCCCTGTCGGGCTCTGTCGGGCTCTGTCGGGCTCTGTCGGGCTCTACTGGGCCTGTCGGGCCCTGTCGGGCTCTGTCGGGCTCTGTCGGGCTCTGTCGGGCTCTACTGGGCTCTACTGGGCTCTGTCGGGCTCTACTGGGCCCTGTCGGGCCCTGTCGGGCTCTGTCGGGCTCTGTCGGGCTCTGTCGTGCCCTGTCGGGCTCTGTCGGGCTCTGTCGGGCCCTGTCGGGCTCTATCGGGCCCTGTCGGGCTCTGTCGGGCCCTGTCGGGCTCTGTCGGGCTCTGTCGGGCTCTGTCGGGCTCTACTGGGCTCTGTCGGGCTCTTCTGGGCTCTACTGGTCCCTGTCGGGCCCTGTCGGGCTCTGTCGGGCTCTACTGGGCTCTGTCGGGCTCTGTCGGGCCCTGTCGGGCTCTGTCGGGCTCTGTCAGGCTCTGTCGGGCTCTACTGGGCTCTGTCGGGCTCTGTCGGGCTCTGTCGGGCTCTGTCGGGCTCTACTGGGCCCTGTCGGGCTCTGTCGGGCCCTGTCGGGCTCTGTCGGGCTCTGTCGGGCCCTGTCGGGCCCTGTCGGGCTCTGTCGGGCTCTGTCGGGCTCTGCTGGGCTCTGTCGGGCTCTACTGGTCTCTACTGGGCCCTGTCGGGCTCTGTCGGGCTCTGTCGGGCTCTGTCGAGCTCTACTGGGCTCTGTCGGGCCCTGTCGGGCCCTGTCAGGCTCTGTCAGGCTCTGTCGGGCCCTGTCGGGCTCTGTCGGGCTCTGTCGGGCTCTGTCGGGCTCTACTGGGCTCTGTCGGGCTCTGTCGGGCTCTGTCGGGCTCTGTCGGGCTCTACTGGGCCCTGTCGGGCCCTGTCGGGCTCTGTCGGGCTCTGTCGGGCTCAACTGGTCTCTGTCGGGCTCTGTCGGGCTCTGTCGGGCTCTGTCGGGCTCTACTGGGCCCTGTCGGGCTCTGTCGGGCCCTGTCGGGCCCTGTCGGGCTCTGTCGGGCTCTGTCGCGCTCTGTCGAGCTCTACTGGGCTCTGTCGGGCCCTGTCGGGCTCTGTCGGGCTCTGTCGGGCCCTGTCGGGCTCTGTCGGGCTCTGTCGGGCTCTGTCGGGCCCTGTCGGGCTCTGTCAGGCCCTGTCGGGCCGTGTCGGGTTCTGTCGGGCCCTGTCGGGCCCTGTCGGGCTCTGTCGGGCTCTGTCGGACTCTACTGGGCTCTACTGGGCTCTGTCGGGCTCTGTCGGGCTCTACTGGGCCCTGTCGGGCCCTGTCGGGCCCTGACGGGCTCTGTCGGGCTCTACTGGGCTCTGTCGGGCTCTGTCGGGTTCTGTCGGGCTCTGTCGGGCTCTGTCGGGCTCTGTCGGGTTCTGTCGGGCTCTGTCGGGCTCTGTCGGGCTCTGTCGGGCTCTACTGGGCTCTGTCGGGCCCTGTCGGGCCCTGTCGGGCTCTGTCGGGCCCTGTCGGGCCCTGTCGGGCTCTGTCGGGCTCTGTCGGGATCTGTCGGGCTCTGTCGGGCTCTACTGGGCCCTGTCGGGCCCTGTCGGGCCCTGTCGGGCTCTGTCGGGCTCTGTCGGGCCCTGTCGGGCTCTGTCGGGCTCTGTCGGGCTCTGTCGGGCTCTACTGGGCTCTACTGGGCTCTGTCGGGCTCTGTCGGGCTCTACTGGGCCCTGTCGGGCCCTGTCGGGCCCTGACGGGCTCTGTAGGGCTCTACTGGGCTCTGTCGGGCTCTGTCGGGCTCTGTCGGGCCCTGTCGGGCTCTGTCGGGCTCTGTCGGGCTCTACTGGGCTCTGTCGGGCTCTGTCGGGCTCTGTCGGGCCCTGTTGGGCTCTGTCGGGCCCTGTCGGGCCCTGTCGGGCTCTGTCGGGCTCTGTCGGGCTCTGTCGGGCTCTACTGGGCCCTGTCGGGCTCTGTCGGGCTCTGTCGGGCCCTGTCAGGCTCTGTCGGGCTCTGTCGGGCTCTGTCGGGCTCTACTGGGCCCTGTCGGGACCTGTCGGGCCCTGTCGGGCTCAGTCGGGCTCTGTCGGGCTGTGTCGGGCTCTGTCGGGCTCTACTGGGCTCTACTGGGCTCTGTCGGGCTCTGTCGGGCTCTGTCGGGCTCTACTGGGCCCTGTCGGGCTCTGTCGGGCCCTGTCGGGCTCTGTCGGGCTCTGTCGGGACCTGTCGGGCTCTGTCGGGCCCTGTCGGGCTCTGTCGGGCCCTGTCGGGCTCTGTCGGGCCCTGTCGGGCCCTGTCGGGCTCTGTCGGGCTCTGTCGGGCTCTGTCGGGCTCTACTGGGCCCTGTCGGGCCCTGTCGGGCCCTGTTGGGCTCTGTCGGGCTCTGTCGGGCTCTGTCAGGCTCTACTGGGCTCTGTCGGACCCTGTCGGGCCCTGTCGGGCTCTGTCGGGCTCTGTCGGGCCCTGTCGGGCCCTGTCGGGCCCTGTCGGGCTCTGTCGGGCTCTGTCGGGCTCTACTGGGCTCTGTCGGGCTCTGTCGGGCTCTGTCGGGCTCTACTGGGCCCTGTCGGGCTCTGTCGGGCTCTGTCGGGCCCTGTCGGGCCCTGTCGGGCTCTGTCGGGCTCTGTCGGGCTCTACTGGGCTCTGTCGGGCTCTGTCGGGCTCTGTCGGGCTCTACTGGGCCCTGTCGGGCTCTGTCGGGCTCTGTGGGGCCCTGTCGGGCTCTGTCGGGCTCTGTCGGGATCTGTCGGGCCCTGTCGGGCTCTGTCAGGCCCTGTCGGGCCCTGTCGGGCTCTGTCGGACTCTGTCGGGCCCTGTCGGGCTCTGTCGGGCTCTGTCGGGCTCTGTCGTGCTCTACTGGGCTCTACTGGGCTCTGTCGGGCTCTGTCGGGCTCTACTGGGCCCTGTCGGGCCCTGTCGGGCCCTGACGGGCTCTGTCGGGCTCTACTGGGCTCTGTCGGGCTCTGTCGGGCTCTGTCGGGCCCTGTCGGGCTCTGTCGGGCTCTGTCGGGCCCTGTCGGGCTCTGTCGGGCTCTGTCGGGCTCTACTGGGCCCTGTCGGGCTCTGTCGGGCCCTGTCGGGCTCTGTTGGGCTCTGTCGGGCCCTGTCGGGCTCTGTCGGGCTCTGTCGGGCTCTGTCGGGCTCTACTGGGCTCTGTCGGGTTCTACTGGGCTCTACTGGGCCCTGTCGGGCTCTGTCGGGCTCTGTCGGGCTCTGTCGGGCCCTGTCGGGTTCTGTCGGGCTCTGTCGGGCCCTGTCGGGCTCTGTCGGGCTCTGTCGGGCTCTGTCGGGCTCTACTGGGCCCTGTCGGGCTCTGTCGGGCTCTGTCGGGCTCTGTCGGGCCCTGTCAGGCTCTGTCGGGCTCTGTCGGGCCCTGTCGGGCTCTGTCGGGCTCTACTGGGCCCTGTCGGGCCCTGTCGGGCTCTGTCGGGCCCTGTCGGGCTCTGTCGGGCTCTGTCGGGCTGTGTCGGGCTCTGTCGAGCTCTGTCGGGCTCTGTCGGGCTCTACTGGGCTCTACTGGGCTCTGTCGGGCTCTGTCGGGCTCTACTGGGCCCTGTCGGGCCCTGTCGGGCCCTGACGGGCTCTGTCGGGCTCTACTGGGCTCTGTCGGGCTCTGTCGGGCTCTGTCGGGCCCTGTCGGGCTCTGTCGGGCTCTGTCGGGCCCTGTCGGGCTCTGTCGGGCTCTGTCGGGCTCTACTGGGCTCTGTCGGGCTCTGTCGGGCTCTACTGGGCCCTGTCGGGCTCTGTCGGGCCCTGTCGGGCTCTGTCGGGCTCTGTCGGGCCCTGTCGGGCTCTGTTGGGCTCTGTCGGGCTCTGTCGGGCTCTGTCGGGCTCTACTGGGCTCTGTCGGGTTCTACTGGGCTCTACTGGGCCCTGTCGGGCTCTGTCGGGCTCTGTCGGGCCCTGTCGGGCTCTGTCGGGCTCTGTCGGGCCCTGTCGGGCTCTGTCGGGCTCTGTCGGGCTCTGTCGGGCTCTACTGGGCCCTGTCGGGCTCTGTCGGGCTCTGTAGGGCTCTGTCGGGCCCTGTCGGGCTCTGTCGGGCTCTACTGGGCCCTGTCGGGCTCTGTCGGGCTCTGTCGGGCTCTGTCGGGCCCTGTCGGGCTCTGTCGGGCTCTGTCGGGCTCTGTCGGGCTCTGTCGGGCTCTACTGGGCTCTACTGGGCTCTGTCGGGCTCTGTCGGGCTCTATTGGGCCCTGTCGGGCCCTGTCGGGCCCTGACGGGCTCTGTCGGGCTCTACTGGGCTCTGTCGGGCTCTGTCGGGTTCTGTCGGGCTCTGTCGGGCTCTGTCGGGCTCTGTCGGGCTCTACTGGGCTCTGTCGGGCCCTGTCGGGCCCTGTCGGGCTCTGTCGGGCCCTGTCGGGCCCTGTCGGGCTCTGTCGGGCTCTGTCGGGATCTGTCGGGCTCTGTCGGGTTCTACTGGGCCCTGTCGGGCCCTGTCGGGCTCTGTCGGGCTCTGTCGGGCCCTGTCGGGCTCTGTCGGGCTCTGTCGGGCTCTGTCGGGCTCTACTGGGCTCTACTGGGCTCTGTCGGGCTCTGTCGGGCTCTACTGGGCCCTGTCGGGCCCTGTCGGGCCCTGACGGGCTCTGTAGGGCTCTACTGGGCTCTGTCGGGCTCTGTCGGGCCCTGTCGGGCTCTGTCGGGCTCTGTCGGGCTCTACTGGGCTCTGTCGGGCTCTGTCGGGCTCTGTCGGGCCCTGTCGGGCTCTGTCGGGCCCTGTCGGGCCCTGTCGGGCTCTGTCGGGCTCTGTCGGGCTCTGTCGGGCTCTGTCGGGCTCTACTGGGCCCTGTCGGGCTCTGTCGGGCTCTGTCGGGCCCTCTCAGGCTCTGTCGGGCTCTGTCGGGCTCTACTGGGCCCTGTCGGGACCTGTCGGGCCCTGTCGGGCTCTGTCGGGCCCTGTCGGGCTCTGTCGGGCTCTGTCGGGCTCTGTCGGGCTCTACTGGGCTCTGTCGGGCTCTGTCGGGTTCTGTCGGGCTCTGTCGGGCTCTGTCGGGCTCTGTCGGGCTCTACTGGGCTCTGTCGGGCCCTGTCGGGCTCTGTCGGGCCCTGTCGGGCCCTGTCGGGCTCTGTCGGGCTCTGTCGGGATCTGTCGGGCTCTGTCGGGCTCTACTGGGCCCTGTCGGGCCCTGTCGGGCCCTGTCGGGCTCTGTCGGGCTCTGTCGGGCCCTGTCGGGCTCTGTCGGGCTCTGTCGGGCTCTGTCGGGCTCTACTGGGCTCTTCTGGACTCTGTCGGGCTCTGTCGGGCTCTACTGGGCCCTGTCGGGCCCTGTCGGGCCCTGACGGGCTCTGTCGGGCTCTACTGGGCTCTGTCGGGCTCTGTCGGGCTCTGTCGGGCCCTTTCGGACTCTGTCGGGCTCTGTCGGGCTCTACTGGGCTCTGTCGGGCTCTGTCGGGCCCTGTCGGGCTCTGTCGGGCTCTGTCGGGCCCTGTCGGGCTCTGTCGGGCTCTGTCGGGCTCTACTGGGCCCTGTCGGACTCTGTCGGGCTCTGTCGGGCCCTGTCGGGCTCTGTCGGGCTCTGTCGGGCCCTGTCGGGCTCTGTCGGGCTCTGTCGGGCCCTGTCGGGCTCTGTCGGGCTCTGTCGGGCTCTACTGGGCCCTGTCGGACTCTGTCGGGCTCTGTCGGGCCCTGTCGGGCTCTGTCGGGCTCTGTCGGGCTGTGTCGAGCTCTGTCGGGCTCTGTCGGGCTCTACTGGGCTCTACTGGGCTCTGTCGGGCCCTGTCGGGCTCTGTCGGGCTCTGTCGGGATCTGTCGGGCTCTGTCGGGTTCTACTGGGCCCTGTCGGGCCCTGTCGGGCTCTGTCGGGCTCTGTCGGGCCCTGTCGGGCTCTGTCGGGCTCTGTCGGGCTCTGTCGGGCTCTACTGGGCTCTACTGGGCTCTGTCGGGCTCTGTCGGGCTCTACTGGGCCCTGTCGGGCCCTGTCGGGCCCTGACGGGCTCTGTAGGGCTCTACTGGGCTCTGTCGGGCTCTGTCGGGCCCTGTCGGGCTCTGTCGGGCTCTGTCGGGCTCTACTGGGCTCTGTCGGGCTCTGTCGGGCTCTGTCGGGCCCTGTCGGGCTCTGTCGGGCCCTGTCGGGCCCTGTCGGGCTCTGTCGGGCTCTGTCGGGCTCTGTCGGGCTCTGTCGGGCTCTACTGGGCCCTGTCGGGCTCTGTCGGGCTCTGTCGGGCCCTCTCAGGCTCTGTCGGGCTCTGTCGGGCTCTACTGGGCCCTGTCGGGACCTGTCGGGCCCTGTCGGGCTCTGTCGGGCCCTGTCGGGCTCTGTCGGGCTCTGTCGGGCTCTGTCGGGCTCTACTGGGCTCTGTCGGGCTCTGTCGGGTTCTGTCGGGCTCTGTCGGGCTCTGTCGGGCTCTGTCGGGCTCTACTGGGCTCTGTCGGGCCCTGTCGGGCTCTGTCGGGCCCTGTCGGGCCCTGTCGGGCTCTGTCGGGCTCTGTCGGGATCTGTCGGGCTCTGTCGGGCTCTACTGGGCCCTGTCGGGCCCTGTCGGGCCCTGTCGGGCTCTGTCGGGCTCTGTCGGGCCCTGTCGGGCTCTGTCGGGCTCTGTCGGGCTCTGTCGGGCTCTACTGGGCTCTACTGGACTCTGTCGGGCTCTGTCGGGCTCTACTGGGCCCTGTCGGGCCCTGTCGGGCCCTGACGGGCTCTGTCGGGCTCTACTGGGCTCTGTCGGGCTCTGTCGGGCTCTGTCGGGCTCTACTGGGCCCTGTCGGGCCCTGTCGGGCCCTGTCGGGCTCTGTCGGGCTCTGTCGGGCTCTGTCAGGCTCTACTGGGCTCTGTCGGGCCCTGTCGGGCCCTGTCGGGCTCTGTCGGGCTCTGTCGGGCCCTGTCGGGCCCTGTCGGGCTCTGTCGGGCTCTGTCGGGCTCTACTGGGCTCTGTCGGGCTCTGTCGGGCTCTGTCGGGCTCTACTGGGCCCTGTCGGGCTCTGTCGGGCTCTGTCGGGCCCTGTCGGGCCCTGTCGGGCTCTGTCGGGCTCTGTCGGGCTCTACTGGGCTCTGTCGGGCTCTGTCGGGCTCTGTCGGGCTCTACTGGGCCCTGTCGGGCTCTGTCGGGCTCTGTGGGGCCCTGTCGGGCTCTGTCGGGCTCTGTCGGGCTCTGTCGGGCTCTGTCGGGCTCTGTCAGGCCCTGTCGGGCCCTGTCGCGCTCTGTCGGGCTCTGTCGGGCCCTGTCGGGCTCTGTCGGGCTCTGTCGGGCTCTGTCGGGCTCTACTGGGCTCTACTGGGCTCTGTCGGGCTCTGTCGGGCTCTACTGGGCCCTGTCGGGCCCTGTCGGGCCCTGACGGGCTCTGTCGGGCTCTACTGGGCTCTGTCGGGCTCTGTCGGGCTCTGTCGGGCCCTGTCGGGCTCTGTCGGGCTCTGTCGGGCCCTGTCGGGCTCTGTCGGGCTCTGTCGGGCTCTACTGGGCCCTGTCGGGCTCTGTCGGGCCCTGTCGGGCTCTGTCGGGCTCTGTCGGGCCCTGTCGGGCTCTGTCGGGCTCTGTCGGGCTCTACTGGGCTCTGTCGGGTTCTACTGGGCTCTACTGGGCCCTGTCGGGCTCTGTCGGGCTCTGTCGGGCTCTGTCGGGCCCTGTCGGGCTCTGTCGGGCCCTGTCGGGCTCTGTCGGGCTCTGTCGGGCTCTGTCGGGCCCTGTCGGGCTCTGTCGGGCTCTGTCGGGCTCTGTCGGGCTCTACTGGGCCCTGTCGGGCTCTGTCGGGCTCTGTCGGGCCCTGTCAGGCTCTGTCGGGCTCTGTCGGGCCCTGTCGGGCTCTGTCAGGCTCTACTGGGCCCTGTCGGGCCCTGTCGGGCTCTGTCGGGCCCTGTCGGGCTCTGTCGGGCTCTGTCGGGCTGTGTCGGGCTCTGTCGAGCTCTGTCGGGCTCTGTCGGGCTCTACTGGGCTCTACTGGGCTCTGTCGGGCCCTGTCGGGCTCTAGTGGGCCCTATCGGGCCCTGTCGGGCCCTGACGGGCTCTGTCGGGCTCTACTGGGCTCTGTCGGGCTCTGTCGGGCTCTGTCGGGCCCTGTCGGGCTCAGTCGGGCTCTGTCGGGCTCTACTGGGCTCTGTCGGGCTCTGTCGGGCTCTACTGGGCCCTGTCGGGCGCTGTCGGGCCCTGTCGGGCTCTGTCGGGCTCTGTTGGGCCCTGTCGGGCTCTGTCGGGCTCTGTCGGGCTCTGTCGGGCCCTGTCGGGCTCTGTCGGGCTCTGTCGGGCCCTGTCGGGCTCTGTCGGGCTCTGTCGGGCTCTGTCGGGCCCTGTCGGGCTCTGTCGGGCTCTGTCGGGCTCTGTCGGGCTCTACTGGGCCCTGTCGGGCTCTGTCGGGCTCTGTCGGGCTCTGTCGGGCTCTGTCGGGCCCTGTCAGGCTCTGTCGGGCTCTGTCGCGCCCTGTCGGGCTCTGTCGGGCTCTACTGGGCCCTGTCGGGCCCTGTCGGGCTCTGTCGGGCCCTGTCGGGCCCTGTCGGGCTCTGTCGGGCTCTGTCGGGCTCTGTCGGGCTCTACTGGGCTCTACTGGGCTCTGTCGGGCTCTGTCGGGCTCTACTGGGCCCTGTCGGGCCCTGTCGGGCCCTGACGGGCTCTGTCGGGCTCTACTGGGCTCTGTCGGGCTCTGTCGGGCTCTGTCGGGCCCTGTCGGGCTCTGTCGGGCTCTGTCGGGCTCTACTGGGCTCTGTCGGGCTCTGTCGGGCCCTGTCGGGCTCTGTCGGGCCCTGTCGGGCTCTCTCGGGCTCTGTCGGGCTCTGTCGGGCCCTGTCGGGCTCTGTCGGGCTCTGTCGGGCCCTGTCGGGCCCTGTCGGGCTCTGTCGGGCTCTGTCGGGCCCTGTCGGGCTCTGTCGGGCTCTGTCGGGCTCTGTTGGGCTCTACTGGGCTCTGTCGGGTTCTACTGGGCTCTACTGGGCCCTGTCGGGCTCTGTCGGGCTCTGTCGGGCTCTGTCGGGCCCTGTCCGGCCCTGTCGGGCTCTGTCGGGCTCTGTCGGGCCCTGTCGGGCCCTGTCGGGCCCTGTCGGGCTCTGTCGGGCTCTGTCGGGCCCTGTCGGGCTCTGTCGGGCTCTGTCGGGCTCTACTGGGCCCTGTCGGGCCCTGTCAGGCCCTGTCGGGCTCTGTCGGGCTCTGTCGGGCCCTGTCGGGCTCTGTCGGGCTCTACTGGGCCCTCTCGGGCCCTGTCGGGCTCTGTCGGGCTCTGTCGGGCCCTGTCGGGCTCTGTCGGGCTCTGTCGGGCTGTGTCGGGCTCTGTCGGGCTCTACTGGGCTCTACTGGGCTCTGTCGGGCTCTGTCGGGCTCTGTCGGGCACTGTCGGGCTCTACTGGGCCCTGTCGGGCCCTGTCGGGCTCTGTCGGGCTCTGTCGGGCTCTGTCGGGCTCTACTGGGCCCTGTCGGGCCCTGTCGGGCTCTGTCGGGCTCTGTCGGGCTCTACTGGGCTCTACTGGGCTCTGTCGGGCTCTGTCGGGCTCTGTCGTGCCCTGTCGGGCCCTGTCGGGCCCTGTCGGGCTCTGTCGGGCTCTGTCGGGCCCTGTCGGGCTCTGTCGGGCTCTGTCGGGCTCTGTCGGGCTCTACTGGGCCCTGTTGGGCCCTGTCGGGCCCTGTCGGGCTCTGTCGGGCTCTGTCGGGCTCTGTCGGGCTCTACTGGGCTCTGTCGGGCACTGTCGGGCCCTGTCGGGCTCTGTCGGGCTCTGTCGGGCCCTGTCGGGCCCTGTCGCGCTCTGTCGGGCTCTGTCGGGCTCTACTGGGCTCTACTGGGCTCTGTCGGGCTCTACTGGGCCCTGTCGGGCCCTGTCGGGCCCTGACGGGCTCTGTCGGGCTCTACTGGGCTCTGTCGGGCTCTGTCGGGCCCTGTCGGGCTCTGTCGGGCTCTGTCGGGCCCTGTCGGGCTCTGTCGGGCCCTGTCGGGCTCTGTCGGGCTCTGTCGGGCTCTGTCGGGCTCTACTGGGCTCTGTCGGGCTCTGTCGGGCTCTACTGGGCCCTGTCGGGCTCTGTCGGGCTCTGTCGGGCCCTGTCAGGCTCTGTCGGGCTCTGTCGGGCCCTGTCGGGCTCTATCGGGCTCTACTGGGCCCTGTCGGGCCCTGTCGGGCTCTGTCGGGCCCTGTCGGGCTCTGTCGGGCTCTGTCGGGCTGTGTCGGGCTCTGTCGAGCTCTGTCGGGCTCTGTCGGGCTCTACTGGGCTCTACTGGGCTCTGTCGGGCCCTGTCGGGCTCTACTGGGCCCTGTCGGGCCCTGTCGGGCCCTGACGGGCTCTGTCGGGCTCTACTGGGCTCTGTCGGGCTCTGTCGGGCTCTGTCGGGCCCTGTCGGGCTCTGTCGGGCTCTGTCGGGCTCTACTGGGCTCTGTCGGGCTCTGTCGGGCTCTACTGGGCCCTGTCGGGCGCTGTCGGGCCCTGTCGGGCTCTGTCGGGCTCTGTTGGGCCCTGTCGGGCTCTGTCGGGCTCTGTCGGGCTCTGTCGGGCTCTGTCGGGCCCTGTCGGGCTCTGTCGGGCTCTGTCGGGCCCTGTCGGGCTCTGTCGGGCTCTGTCGGGCTCTGTCGGGCTCTACTGGGCCCTGTCGGGCTCTGTCGGGCTCTGTCGGGCTCTGTCGGGCCCTGTCAGGCTCTGTCGGGCTCTGTCGGGCCCTGTCGGGCTCTGTCGGGCTCTACTGGGCCCTGTCGGGCCCTGTCGGGCTCTGTCGGGCTCTGTCGGGCCCTGTCGGGCTCTGTCGGGCTCTGTCGGGCTCTGTCGGGCTCTACTGGGCTCTACTGGGCTCTGTCGGGCTCTGTCGGGCTTTATTGGGCCCTGTCGGGCCCTGTCGGGCTCTGTCGGGCTCTGTCGGGCTCTACTGGGCTCTGTCGGGCTCTGTCGGGCTCTGTCGGGCCCTGTCGGGCTCTGTCGGGCTCTGTCGGGCTCTACTGGGCTCTGTCGGGCTCTGTCGGGCCCTGTCGGGCTCTGTCGGGCTCTGTCGGGCCCTGTCGGGCTCTGTCGGGCTCTGTCGGGCTCTGTCGGGCTCTACTGGGCTCTGTCGGGCTCTGTCGGGCTCTGTCGGGCCCTGTCGGGCTCTGTCGGGCTCTGTCGGGCTCTACTGGACTCTGTCGGGCTCTGTCGGGCCCTGTCGGGCTCTGTCGGGCTCTGTCGTGCTCTGTCGGGCTCTACTGGGCCCTGCCGGGCTCTGTCGGGCTCTGTCGGGCCCTGTCGGGCCCTGTCGGGCTCTGTCGGGCTCTGTCGGGCTCTACTGGGCTCTGTCGGGCTCTGTCGGGCTCTGTCGGGCTCTACTGGGCCCTGTCGGGCTCTGTCGGGCTCTGTGGGGCCCTGTCGGGCTCTGTCGGGCTCTGTGGGGCCCTGTCGGGCTCTACTGGGCCCTGCCGGGCTCTGTCGGGCTCTGTCAGGCCCTGTCGGGCCCTGTCGGGCTCTGTCGGGCTCTGTCGGGCCCTGTCGGGCTCTGTCGGGCTCTGTCGGGCTCTGTCGGGCTCTACTGGGCTCTACTGGGCTCTGTCGGGCTCTACTGGGCCCTGTCGGGCCCTGTCGGGCCCTGACGGGCTCTGTCGGGCTCTACTGGGCTCTGTCGGGCTCTGTCGGGCTCTGTCGGGCCCTGTCGGGCTCTGTCGGGCTCTGTCGGGCCCTGTCGGGCTCTGTCGGGCTCTGTCGGGCTCTGTCGGGCTCTACTGGGCTCTGTCGGGCTCTACTGGGCTCTGTCGGGCTCTGTCGGGCTCTACTGGGCCCTGTCGGGCTCTGTCGGGCCCTGTCGGGCTCTGTCGGGCTCTGTCGGGCCCTGTCGGGCTCTGTCGGGCTCTGTCGGGCTCTGTCGGGCTCTACTGGGCTCTGTCGGGTTCTACTGGGCTCTACTGGGCCCTGTCGGGCTCTGTCGGGCTCTGTCGGGCCCTGTCGGGCCCTGTCGGGCTCTGTCGGGCTCTGTCGGGCCCTGTCGGGCTCTGTCGGGCTCTGTCGGGCTCTGTCGGGCTCTACTGGGCCCTGTCGGGCTCTGTCGGGCTCTGTCGGGCTCTGTCGGGCCCTGTCAGGCTCTGTCGGGCTCTGTCGCGCCCTGTCGGGCTCTGTCGGGCTCTACTGGGCCCTGTCGGGCCCTGTCGGGCTCTGTCGGGCTCTGTCGGGCCCTGTCGGGCTCTGTCGGGCTCTGTCGGGCTCTGTCGTGCTCTACTGGGCTCTACTGGGCTCTGTCGGGCTCTGTCGGGCTCTACTGGGCCCTGTCGGGCCCTGTCGGGCCCTGACGGGCTCTGTCGGGCTCTACTGGGCTCTGTCGGGCTCTGTCGGGCTCTGTCGGGCCCTGTCGGGCTCTGTCGGGCTCTGTCGGGCTCTACTGGGCCCTGTCGGGCTCTGTCGGGCCCTGTCGGGCTCTGTCGGGCTCTGTCGGGCTCTGTCGGGCCCTGTCGGGCTCTGTCGGGCTCTGTCGGGCCCTGTCGGGCCCTGTCGGGCTCTGTCGGGCTCTGTCGGGCCCTGTCGGGCTCTGTCGGGCTCTGTCGGGCTCTACTGGGCCCTGTCGGGCTCTGTCGGGCTCTGTCGGGCTCTGTCGGGCCCTGTCGGGCTCTGTCGGGCTCTGTCCGGGCTCTGTCGGGTTCTACTGGGCTCTACTGGGCCCTTTCGGGCTCTGTCGGGCTCTGTCGGGCTCTGTCGGGCCCTGTCCGGCCCTGTCGGGCTCTGTCGGGCTCTGTCGGGCCCTGTCGGGCCCTGTCGTGCTCTGTCGGGCTCTGTCGGGCCCTGTCGGGCTCTGTCGGGCTCTGTCGGGCTCTACTGGGCCCTGTCGGGCCCTGTCAGGCCCTGTCGGGCTCTGTCAGGCTCTGTCGGGCCCTGTCGGGCTCTGTCGGGCTCTACTGGGCCCTCTCGGGCCCTGTCGGGCTCTGTCGGGCTCTGTCGGGCCCTGTCGGGCTCTGTCGGGCTCTGTCGGGCTGTGTCGGGCTCTGTCGGGCTCTACTGGGCTCTACTGGGCTCTGTCGGGCTCTGTCGGGCTCTGTCGGGCACTGTCGGGCTCTACTGGGCCCTGTCGGGCCCTGTCGGGCTCTGTCGGGCTCTGTCGGGCTCTGTCGGGCTCTACTGGGCCCTGTCGGGCCCTGTCGGGCTCTGTCGGGCTCTGTCGGGCTCTACTGGGCTCTACTGGGCTCTGTCGGGCTCTGTCGGGCTCTGTCGTGCCCTGTCGGGCCCTGTCGGGCCCTGTCGGGCTCTGTCGGGCTCTGTCGGGCCCTGTCGGGCTCTGTCGGGCTCTGTCGGGCTCTGTCGGGCTCTACTGGGCCCTGTTGGGCCCTGTCGGGCCCTGTCGGGCTCTGTCGGGCTCTGTCGGGCTCTGTCGGGCTCTACTGGGCTCTGTCGGGCACTGTCGGGCCCTGTCGGGCTCTGTCGGGCTCTGTCGGGCCCTGTCGGGCCCTGTCGCGCTCTGTCGGGCTCTGTCGGGCTCTACTGGGCTCTACTGGGCTCTGTCGGGCTCTACTGGGCCCTGTCGGGCCCTGTCGGGCCCTGACGGGCTCTGTCGGGCTCTACTGGCTCTGTCGGGCTCTGTCGGGCCCTGTCGGGCTCTGTCGGGCTCTGTCGGGCCTGTCGGGCTCTGTCGGGCCCTGTCGGGCTCTGTCGGGCTCTGTCGGGCTCTGTCGGGCTCTACTGGGCTCTGTCGGGCTCTACTGGGCTCTGTCGGGCTCTGTCGGGCTCTACTGGGCCCTGTCGGGCTCTGTCGGGCCCTGTCGGGCTCTGTCGGGCCCTGTCGGGCTCTGTCGGGCTCTGTCGGGCTCTACTGGGCTCTGTCGGGCTCTGTCGGGCTCTGTCGGGCTCTGTGGGGCCCTGTCGGGCTCTGTAGGGCTCTGTGGGCCCTGTCGGGCTCTACTGGGCCCTGCCGGGCTCTGTCGGGCTCTGTCAGGCCCTGTCGGGCCCTGTCGGGCTCTGTCGGGCTCTGTCGGGCCCTGTCGGGCTCTGTCGGGCTCTGTCGGGCTCTGTCGGGCTCTGTCGGGCTCTACTGGGCTCTACTGGGCTCTGTCGGGCTCTACTGGGCCCTGTCGGGCCCTGTCGGGCCCTGACGGGCTCTGTCGGGCTCTACTGGGCTCTGTCGGGCTCTGTCGGGCTCTGTCGGGCCCTGTCGGGCTCTGTCGGGCTCTGTCGTGCCCTGTCGGGCTCTGTCGGGCCCTGTCGGGCTCTGTCGGGCTCTGTCGGGCTCTGTCGGGCTCTACTGGGCTCTGTCGGGCTCTACTGGGCTCTGTCGGGCTCTGTCGGGCTCTACTGGGCCCTGTCGGGCTCTGTCGGGCCCTGTCGGGCTCTGTCGGGCTCTGTCGGGCCCTGTCGGGCTCTGTCGGGCTCTGTCGGGCTCTGTCGGGCTCTACTGGGCTCTGTCGGGTTCTACTGGGCTCTACGGGCCCTGTCGGGCTCTGTCGGGCTCTGTCGGGCCCTGTCGGGCTCTGTCGGGCTCTGTCGGGCTCTGTCGGGCCCTGTCGGGCTCTGTCGGGCTCTGTCGGGCTCTGTCGGGCTCTACTGGGCCCTGTCGGGCTCTGTCGGGCTCTGTCGGGCCCTGTCAGGCTCTGTCGGGCTCTGTCGCGCCCTGTCGGGCTCTGTCGGGCTCTACTGGGCCCTGTCGGGCCCTGTCGGGCTCTGTCGGGCTCTGTCGGGCCCTGTCGGGCTCTGTCGGGCTCTGTCGGGCTCTGTCGTGCTCTACTGGGCTCTACTGGGCTCTGTCGGGCTCTGTCGGGCTCTACTGGGCCCTGTCCGGCCCTGTCGGGCCCTGACGGGCTCTGTCGGGCTCTACTGGGCTCTGTCGGGCTCTGTCGGGCTCTGTCGGGCCCTGTCGGGCTCTGTCGGGCTCTGTCGGGCTCTACTGGGCCCTGTCGGGCTCTGTCGGGCCCTGTCGGGCTCTGTCGGGCTCTGTCGGGCCCTGTCGGGCCCTGTCGGGCTCTGTCGGGCTCTGTCGGGCCCTGTCGGGCTCTGTCGGGCTCTGTCGGGCTCTACTGGGCCCTGTCGGGCTCTGTCGGGCTCTGTCGGGCTCTGTCGGGCCCTGTCGGGCTCTGTCGGGCTCTGTCGGGCTCTACTGGGCTCTGTCGGGTTCTACTGGGCTCTACTGGGACCTGTCGGGCTCTGTCGGGCTCTGTCGGGCTCTGTCGGGCCCTGTCCGGCCCTGTCGGGCTCTGTCGGGCTCTGTCGGGCCCTGTCGGGCCCTGTCGGGCCCTGTCGGGCTCTGTCGGGCTCTGTCGGGCCCTGTCGGGCTCTGTCGGGCTCTGTCGGGCTCTACTGGGCCCTGTCGGGCCCTGTCAGGCCCTGTCGGGCTCTGTCGGGCTCTGTCGGGCCCTGTCGGGCTCTGTCGGGCTCTACTGGGCCCTCTCGGGCCCTGTCGGGCTCTGTCGGCTCTGTCGGGCCCTGTCGGGCTCTGTCGGGCTCTGTCGGGCTGTGTCGGGCTCTGTCGGGCTCTACTGGGCTCTACTGGGCTCTGTCGGGCTCTGTCGGGCTCTGTCGGGCTCTACTGGGCCCTGTCGGGCCCTGTCGGGCTCTGTCCGGGCTCTGTCGGGCTCTACTGGGCTCTACTGGGCTCTGTCGGGCTCTGTCGGGCTCTGTCGTGCCCTGTGGGCCCTGTGCTTCGGGCTCTGTCGGGCTCTGTCGGGCCCTGTCGGGCTCTGTCGGGCTCTGTCGGGCTCTGTCGGGCTCTACTGGGCCCTGTTGGGCCCTGTCGGGCCCTGTCGGGCTCTGTCGGGCTCTGTCGGGCTCTGTCGGGCTCTACTGGGCTCTGTCGGGCACTGTCGGGCCCTGTCGGGCTCTGTCGGGCTCTGTCGGGCCCTGTCGGGCCCTGTCGCGCTCTGTCGGGCTCTGTCGGGCTCTACTGGGCTCTACTGGGCTCTGTCGGGCTCTACTGGGCCCTGTCGGGCCCTGTCGGGCCCTGACGGGCTCTGTCGGGCTCTACTGGGCTCTGTCGGGTTCTGTCGGGCCCTGTCGGGCTCTGTCGGGCTCTGTCGCCCTGTCGGGCTCTGTCGGGCCCTGTCGGGCTCTGTCGGGCTCTGTCGGGCTCTGTCGGGCTCTACTGGGCTCTGTCGGGCTCTACGGGCTCTGTCGGGCTCTGTCGGGCTCTACTGGGCCCTGTCGGGCTCTGTCCGGCCCCTGTCGGGCTCTGTCGGGCTCTGTCGGGCCCTGTCGGGCTCTGTCGGGCTCTGTCGGGCTCTGTCGGGCTCTACTGGGCTCTGTCGGGTTCTTCTGGGCTCTACTGGGCCCTGTCGGGCCCTGTCGGGCTCTGTCGGGCTCTGTCGGGCCCTGTCGGGCTCTGTCGGGCTCTGTCGGGCCCTGTCGGGCTCTGTCGGGCTCTGTCGGGCTCTGTCGGGCTCTACTGGGCCCTGTCGGGCTCTGTCGGGCTCTGTCGGGCCCTGTCAGGCTCTGTCGGGCTCTGTCGCGCCCTGTCGGGCTCTGTCGGGCTCTACTGGGCCCTGTCGGGCTCTGTCGGGCTCTGTCGGGCCCTGTCGGGCTCTGTCGGGCTCTGTCGGGCTCTGTCGGGCTCTACTGGGCCCTGTCGGGCCCTGTCGGGCCCTGACGGGCTCTGTCGGGCTCTACTCTGGGCTCTGTCGGGCTCTGTCGGGCTCTGTCGGGCCCTGTCGGGCTCTGTCGGGCTCTGTCGGGCTCTACTGGGCTCTGTCGGGCTCTGTCGGGCCCTGTCGGGCTCTGTCGGGCTCTGTCGGGCCCTGTCGGGCTCTGTCGGGCTCTGTCGGGCCCTGTCGGGCTCTGTCGGGCTCTACTGGGCCCTCTCGGGCCCTGTCGGGCTCTGTCGGGCTCTGTCGGGCCCTGTCGGGCTCTGTCGGGCTCTGTCGGGCTGTGTCGGGCTCTGTCGGGCTCTACTGGGCTCTACTGGGCTCTGTCGGGCTCTGTCGGGCTCTGTCGGGCACTGTCGGGCACTGTCGGGCTCTACTGGGCCCTGTCGGGCCCTGTCGGGCTCTGTCGGGCTCTGTCGGGCTCTGTCGGGCTCTGTCGGGCTCTACTGGGCCCTGTCGGGCCCTGTCGGGCTCTGTCGGGCTCTGTCGGGCTCTACTGGGCTCTACTGGGCTCTGTCGGGCGCTGTCGGGCTCTGTCGTGCCCTGTCGGGCCCTGTCGGGCCCTGTCGGGCTCTGTCGGGCTCTGTCGGGCCCTGTCGGGCTCTGTCGGGCTCTGTCGGGCTCTGTCGGGCTCTACTGGGCCCTGTTGGGCCCTGTCGGGCCCTGTCGGGCTCTGTCGGGCTCTGTCGGGCTCTGTCGGGCTCTACTGGGCTCTGTCGGGCACTGTCGGGCCCTGTCGGGCTCTGTCGGGCCCTGTCGGGCCCTGTCGCGCTCTGTCGGGCTCTGTCGGGCTCTACTGGGCTCTGTCGGGCACTGTCGGGCCCTGTCGGGCTCTGTCGGGCCCTGTCGGGCTCTGTCGGGCTCTGTCGGGCTCTGTCGGGCTCTGTCGGGCCCTGTCGGGCCCTGTCGGGCTCTGTCGGGCTCTGTCGGGCCCTGTCGGGCTCTGTCGGGCTCTGTCGGGCCCTGTCGGGCTCTGTCGGGCTCTACTGGGCCCTGTCGGGCCCTGTCGGGCCCTGTCGGGCTCTGTCGGGCTCTACTGGGCTCTACTGGGCTCTGTCGGGCTCTACTGGGCCCTGTCGGGCCCTGTCGGGCTCTACTGGGCTCTGTCGGGCTCTACTGGGCCCTGTCGGGCTCTGTCGGGCTCTGTCGGACCCTGTCGGGCTCTGTCGGGCTCTGTCGTGCCCTGTCGGGCTCTGTCGGGCTCTGTCGGGCCCTGTCGGGCTCTATCGGGCCCTGTCGGGCCCTGTCGGGCTCTGTCGGGCTCTGTCGGGCCCTGTCGGGCTCTGTCGGGCTCTGTGGGGCTCTATCGGGCTCTACTGGGCCCCGTCGGGCCCTGTCGGGCTCTGACGGGCCCTGTCGGGCTCTGTCGGGCCCTGTCGGGCCCTGTCGGGCTCTGTCGGGCTCTGTCGGGCTCTGTCGGGCTCTACTGGGCCCTGTCGGGCTCTGTCGGGCTCTGTCGGGCTCTGTCGGGCTCTACTGGGCCCTGTCGGTCTCTGTCGGGCTCTGTCGGGCCCTGTCGGGCCCTGTCGGGCTCTGTCAGGCTCTGTCGGGCTCTGTCGGGCTCTACTGGGCTCTGTCGGGCTCTGTCGGGCCCTGTCGGGCTCTGTCGGGCTCTGTCGGGCTCTGTCGGGCTCTACTGGGCTCTGTCGGGCTCTGTCGGGCTCTGTCGGGCTCTACTGGGCTCTGTCGGGCTCTGTCGGGCTCTGTCGGGCCCTGTCGGGCTCTGTCGGGCTCTGTCGGGCCCTGTCGGGCCCTGTCGGGCTCTGTCGGGCTCTGTCGGGCTCTGTCGGGCTCTACTGGGCTCTGTCGGTCTCTACTGGTCTCTACTGGGCCCTGTCGGGCTCTGTCGGGCTCTGTCGGGCTCTACTGGGCTCTGTCGGGCCCTGTCGGGCCCTGTCGGGCTCTGTCGGGCTCTGTCGGGCCCTGTCGGGCTCTGTCGGGCTCTGTCGGGCTCTACTGAGCTCTGTCGGGTTCTGTCGGGCTCTGTCGGGCCCTGTCGGGCTCTGTCGGGCTCTGTCGGTCTCTGTCGGGCTCTGTCGGGTTCTACTGGGCTCTACTGGGCCCTGTCGGGCTCTGTCGGGCTCTGTCGGGCCCTGTCGGGCTCTGTCGGGCTCTGTCGGGCCCTGTCGGGCCCTCTCGGGCTCTGTCGGGCTCTGTCGGGCCCTGTCGGGCTCTGTCGGGCTCTGTCGGGCTCTGTCGGGCTCTACTGGGCCCTGTCGGGCTCTGTCGGGCTCTGTCGGGCCCTGTCAGGCTCTGTCGGGCTCTGTCGGGCCCTGTCGGGCTCTGTCGGGCTCTACTGGGCCCTGTCGGGCCCTGTCGGGCTCTGTCGGGCTCTGTCGGGCCCTGTCGGGCTCTGTTGGGCTCTGTCGGGCTGTGTCGGGCTCTGTCGGGCTCTACTGGGCTCTACTGGGCTCTGTCGGGCTCTGTCGGGCTCTGTCGGGCTCTGTCGGGCTCTACTGGGCCCTGTCGGGCCCTGTCGGGCTCTGTCGGGCTCTGTCGGGCTCTGTCGGGCCCTGTCGGGCTCTACTGGGCTCTACTGGGCTCTGTCGGGCTCTGTCGGGCTATGTCGGGCCCTGTCGGGCTCTGTCGGGCTCTGTCGTGCCCTGTCGGGCCCTGTCGGGCTCTGTCGGGCCCTGTCGGGCCCTGTCGGGCTCTGTCGGTCTCTGTCGGGCTCTGTCGGGCTCTACTCGGCCCTGTCGGGCCCTGTCGGGCCCTGTCGGGCTCTGTCGGGCTCTCTCGGGCTCTGTCAGGCTCTACTGGGCTCTGTCGGGCCCTGTCGGGCCCTGTCGGGCTCTGTCGGGCTCTGTCGGGCCCTGTCGGGCCCTCTCGGGCTCTGTCGGGCTCTGTCGGGGCCTCTCGGGCTCTGTCGGGCTCTGTCGGGCTCTACTGGGCTCTGTCGGGCTCTGTCGGGCTCTGTCGGGCTCTGTTCGGCCCTGTCGGGCCCTGTCGGGCTCTGTCAGGCTCTGTCGGGCTCTGTCGGGCCCTGTCGGGCCCTGTCGGGCCCTGTCGGGCTCTGTCGGGCCCTGTCGGGCCCTGTCGGGCTCTGTCGGGATCTGTCGGGCTCTGTCGGGCTCTACTGGGCTCTGTCGGGCTCTGTCGGGCTCTACTGGGCCCTGTCGGGCTCTGTCGGGCCCTGTCGGGCTCTGTCGGGCTCTGTCGGGCCCTGTCGGGCTCTGTCGGGCTCTGTCGGGCTCTACTGGGCTGTGTCGGGTTCTACTGGGCTCTACCGGGCCCTGTCGGGCTCTGTCGGGCTCTGTCGGGCCCTGTCGGGCTCTGTCGGGCCCTGTCGGGCCCTGTCGGGCTCTGTCGGGCTCTGTCGGGCCCTGTCGGGCTCTGTCGGGCTCTGTCGGGCTCTGTCGGGCTCTACTGGGCCCTGTCGGGCTCTGGCGGGCTCTGTCGGGCTCTGTCGGGCCCTGTCAGGCTCTGTCGGGCTCTGTCGGGCCCTGTCGGGCTCTGTCGGGCTCTACTGGGCCCTGTCGGGCTCTGTCGGGCTCTGTCGGGCTCTGTCGGGCCCTGTCGGGCCCTGTCGGGCTCTGTCGGGCTCTGTCGGGCTCTACTGGGCTCTGTCAGGCTCTGTCGGGCTCTACTGGGCCCTGTCGGGCTCTGTCGGGCTCTGTGGGGCCCAGTCGGGCTCTGTCGGGCTCTGTCGGGCTCTGTCGGGCCCTGTCGGGCTCTGTCGGGCCCTGTCGGGCCCTGTCGGGCTCTGTCGGGCTCTGTCGGGCCCTGTCGGGCTCTGTCGGGCTCTGTCGGGCTCTGTCGGGCTCTACTGGGACCTGTCGGGCTCTGTCGGGCTCTGTCGGGCCCTGTCGGGCTCTGTCGGGCTCTACTGGGCCCTGTCGGGCCCTGTCGGGCCCTGTCGGGCTCTGTCGGGCTCTGTCGGGCTCTGTCGGGCTCTACTGGGCTCTACTGGGCTCTGTCGGGCTCTACTGGGCCCTGTCGGGCCCTGTCGGGCTCTGTCGGGCTCTGTCGGGCTCTGTCGTGCCCTGTCGGGCTCTGTCGGGCTCTGTCGGGCCCTGTCGGGCTCTATCGGGCCCTGTCGGGCTCTGTCGGGCCCTGTCGGGCCCTGTCGGGCCCTGTCGGGCTCTGTCGGGCTCTACTGGGCCCTGTCGGGCTCTGTCGGGCTCTGTCGGGCTCTGTCGGGCTCTACTGGGCTCTACTGTTCCCTGTCGGGCCCTGTCGGGCCCTGTCGGGCTCTGTCGGGCTCTGTCGGGCGCTGTCGGGCCCTGTCGGGCTCTGTCGGGCTCTGTCGGGTTCTGTCGGGCTCTGTCGGGCCCTGTCGGGCTCTGTCGGGCTCTGTCGGGCTCTGTCGGGCTCTACTGGGCTCTACTGTTCCCTGTCGGGCCCTGTCGGGCTCTGTCGGGCTCTGTCGGGCTCTACTGGGCCCTGTCGGGCTCTGTCGGTTTCTGTCGGGCTCTGTCGGGCTCTGTCGGGCCCTGTCGGGCTCTGTCGGGCTCTGTCGGGCTCTGTCGGGCTCTACTGGGCTCTGTAGGGCCCTGTCGGGCTCTGTCGGGCTCTGTCGGGCCCTGTCGGGCTCTGTCAGGATCTGTCGGGCCCTGTCGGGCTCTGTCGGGCTCTTTCGGGCTCTGTCGGGCTCTACTGTGCTCTACTGTTCCCTGTCGGGCCCTGTCGGGCTCTGTCGGGCTCTGTCGGGCCCTGTCGGGCTCTGTCGGGCTCTGTCGGGCCCTGTCGGGCTCTGTCGGGCTCTACTGGGCCCTGTCGGGCCCTGTCGGGCCCTGTCGGGCTCTGTCGGGCTCTACTGGGCTCTACTGGGCTCTGTCGGGCTCTACTGGGCCCTGTCGGGCCCTGTCGGGCCCTGTCGGGCCCTGTCGGGCTCTGTCGGGCTCTACTGGGCTCTACTGGGCTCTGTCGGGCTCTACTGGGCCCTGTCGGGCCCTGTCGGGCTCTGTCGGGCTCTGTCGTGCCCTGTCGGGCTCTGTCGGGCTCTGTCGGGCCCTGTCGGGCTCTGTCGGGCCCTGTCGGGCCCTGTCGGGCTCTGTCGGGCTCTGTCGGGCTCTGTCGGGCCCTGTCGGGCTCTGTCGGGCTCTATCGGGCTCTACTGGGCTCTGTCGGGCCCTGTCGGGCTCTGTCGGGCCCTGTCGGGCCCTGTCGGGCTCTGTCGGGCTCTGTCGGGCTCTGTCGGGCTCTACTGGGCCCTGTCGGGCTCTGTCGGGCTCTGTCGGGCTCTGTCGGGCTCTGTCGGGCTCTACTGGGCCCTGTCGGTCTCTGTCGGGCTCTGTCGGGCCCTGTCGGGCCCTGTCGGGCTCTGTCAGGCTCTGTCGGGCTCTGTCGGGCTCTACTGGGCTCTGTCGGGCTCTGTCGGGCCCTGTCGGGCTCTGTCGGGCTCTGTCGGGCTCTGCTGGGCTCTGTCGGGCTCTGTCGGGCTCTGTCGGGCTCTGTCGGGCTCTACTGGGCTCTGTCGGGCTCTGTCGGGCTCTGTCGGGCCCTGTCGGGCTCTGTCGGGCTCTGTCGGGCCCTGTCGGGCCCTGTCGGGCTCTGTCGGGCTCTGTCGGGCTCTGTCGGGCTCTACTGGGCTCTGTCGGTCTCTACTGGTCTCTACTGGGCCCTGTCGGGCTCTGTCGGGCTCTGTCGGGCTCTGTCGGGCTCTACTGGGCTCTGTCGGGCCCTGTCGGGCCCTGTCGGGCTCTGTCGGGCCCTGTCGGGCTCTGTCGGGCTCTGTCGGGCCCTGTCGGGCTCTGTCGGGCTCTGTCGGGCTCTACTGAGCTCTGTCGGGCTCTGTCGGGCTCTGTCGGGCTCTGTCGGGCTCTACTGGGCTCTGTCGGGTTCTACTGGGCTCTACTGGGCCCTGTCGGGCTCTGTCGGGCTCTGTCGGGCCCTGTCGGGCCCTGTCGGGCTCTGTCGGGCTCTATCGGGCCCTGTCGGGCTCTGTCGGGCTCTGTCGGGCTCTGTCGGGCTCTACTGGGCCCTGTCGGGCTCTGTCGGGCTCCGTCGGGCCCTGTCAGGCTCTGTCGGGCTCTGTCGGGCCCTGTCGGGCTCTGTCGGGCTCTACTGGGACCTGTCGGGCCCTGTCGGGCTCTGTCGGGCTCTGTCGGTCCCTGTCGGGCTCTGTCGGGCTCTGTCGGGCTGTGTCGGGCTCTGTCGGGCTCTACTGGGCTCTACTGGGCTCTGTCGGGCTCTGTCGGGCTCTGTCGGGCTCTGTCGGGCTCTACTGGGCCCTGTCGGGCCCTGTCGGGCTCTGTCGGGCTCTGTCGGGCTCTGTCGGGCTCTACTGGGCCTGTCGGGCCCTGTCGGGCTCTGTCGGGCTCTGTCGGGCTCTGTCGGGCTCTACTGGGCTCTACTGGGCTCTGTCGGTCTCTGTCGGGCTCTGTCGGGCTCTGTCGGGCTCTGTCGGGCCCTGTCGGGCTCTGTCGGGCTCTGTCGTGCCCTGTCGGGCCCTGTCGGGCTCTGTCGGGCCCTGTCGGGCTCTGTCGGGCCCTGTCGGGCCCTGTCGGGCTCTGTCGGGCTCTGTCGGGCCCTGTCGGGCTCTGTCGGGCTCTGTCGGGCTCTGTCGGGCTCTACTCGGCCCTGTCGGGCCCTGTCGGGCCCTGTCGGGCTCTGTCGGGCTCTCTCGGGCTCTGTCAGGCTCTACTGGGCTCTGTCGGGCCCTGTGGGGCCCTGTCGGGCTCTGTCGGGCTCTGTCGGGCCCTGTCGGGCCCTCTCGGGCTCTGTCGGGCTCTGTCGGGCTCTACTGGGCTCTGTCGGGCTCTGTCGGGCCCTGTCGGGCTCTGTCGGGCTCTGTCGGGCTCTGTCGGGCTCTGTCGGGCCCTGTCGGGCCCTGTCAAGCCCTGTCGGGCTCTGTCGGGCTCTGTCGGGCCCTGTCGGGCCCTGTCGGGCTCTGTCGGGCTCTGTCGGGCTCTGTCGGGCTCTACTGGGCTCTGTCGGGCTCTGTCGGGCTCTGTCGGGCCCTGTCGGGCTCTGTCGGGCTCTGTCGGGCTCTACTGGGCTCTGTCGGGCTCTGTCGGGCTCTACTGGGCCCTGTCGGGCTCTGTCGGGCCCTGGCGGGCTCTGTCGGGCTCTGTCGGGCTCTGTCGGGCTCTGTCGGGCTCTACTGGGCTCTGTCGGGTTCTACTGGGCTCTACTGGGCTCTGTCGGGCTCTGTCGGGCCCTGTCGGGCTCTGTCGGGCTCTGTCGGGCCCTGTCGGGCCCTGTCGGGCTCTGTCGGGCTCTGTCGGGCCCTGTCGGGCTCTGTCGGGCTCTGTTGGGCTCTGTCGGGCTCTACTGGGCCCTGTCGGGCTCTGTCGGGCTCTGTCGGGCTCTGTCGGGCCCTGTCAGGATCTGTCGGGCTCTGTCGGGCCCTGTCGGGCTCTGTCGGGCTCTACTGGGCCCTGTCGGGCTCTGTCGGGCTCTGTCGGGCCCTGTCGGGCCCTGTCGGGCTCTGTCGGGCTCTGTCGGGCTCTACTGGGCTCTGTCGGGCTCTGTCGGGCTCTACTGGGCCCTGTCGGGCTCTGTCGGGCTCTGTGGGGCCCTGTCGGGCTCTGTTGGGCTCTGTCGGGCCCTGTCGGGCTCTGTCGGGCCCTGTCGGGCCCTGTCGGGCTCTGTCGGGCTCTGTCGGGCTCTGTCGGGCTCTACTGGGACCTGTCGGGCTCTGTCGGGCTCTGTCGGGCCCTGTCGGGCTCTGTCGGGCTCTGTCGGGCCCTGTCGGGCTCTGTCGGGCTCTACTGGGCCCTGTCGGGCCCTGTTGGGCCCTGTCGGGCTCTGTCGGGCTCTGTCGGGCTCTGTCGGGCTCTACTGGGCTCTACTGGTCTCTGTCGGGCTCTACTGGGCCCTGTCGGGCCCTGTCGGGCTCTGTCGGGCTCTGTCGTGCCCTGTCGGGCTCTGTCGGGCTCTGTCGGGCCCTGTCGGGCTCTATCGGGCCCTGTCGGGCTCTGTCGGGCCCTGTCGGGCCCTGTCGGGCCCTGTCGGGCTCTGTCGGGCTCTACTGGGCCCTGTCGGGCTCTGTCGGGCTCTGTCGGGCCCTGTCGGGCTCTGTCGGGCTCTGTCGGGCCCTGTCGGGCCCTGTCGGGCTCTGTCGGGCTCTGTCGGGCTCTGTCGGGCTCTACTGGTCTCTGTCGGGCTCTGTCAGGTTCTGTCGGGCCCTGTCGGGCTATGTCGGGCCCTGTCGGGCCCTGTCGGGCTCTGTCGGGCTCTGTCGGGCCCTGTCGGGCTCTGTCGGGCTCTGTCGGGCTCTACTCGGCCCTGTCGGGCCCTGTCGGGCCCTGTCGGGCTCTGTCGGGCTCTCTCGGGCTCTGTCAGGCTCTACTGGGCTCTGTCGGGCCCTGTGGGGCCCTGTCGGGCTCTGTCGGGCTCTGTCGGGCCCTGTCGGGCCCTCTCGGGCTCTGTCGGGCTCTGTCGGGCTCTACTGGGCTCTGTCGGGCTCTGTCGGGCCCTGTCGGGCTCTGTCGGGCTCTGTCGGGCTCTGTCGGGCCCTGTCGGGCCCTGTCGGGCCCTGTCAAGCCCTGTCGGGCTCTGTCGGGCTCTGTCGGGCCCTGTCGGGCCCTGTCGGGCTCTGTCGGGCTCTGTCGGGCTCTGTCGGGCTCTACTGGGCTCTGTCGGGCTCTGTCGGGCTCTGTCGGGCCCTGTCGGGCTCTGTCGGGCTCTGTCGGGCTCTACTGGGCTCTGTCGGGCTCTGTCGGGCTCTACTGGGCCCTGTCGGGCTCTGTCGGGCCCTGTCGGGCTCTGTCGGGCTCTGTCGGGCCCTGTCGGGCTCTGTCGGGCTCTGTCGGGCTCTACTGGGCTCTGTCGGGTTCTACTGGGCTCTACTGGGCTCTGTCGGGCTCTGTCGGGCCCTGTCGGGCTCTGTCGGGCTCTGTCGGGCCCTGTCGGGCCCTGTCGGGCTCTGTCGGGCTCTGTCGGGCCCTGTCGGGCTCTGTCGGGCTCTGTCGGGCTCTGTCGGGCTTTACTGGGCCCTGTCGGGCTCTGTCGGGCTCTGTCGGGCTCTGTCGGGCCCTGTCAGGATCTGTCGGGCTCTGTCGGGCCCTGTCGGGCTCTGTCGGGCTCTACTGGGCCCTGTCGGGCTCTGTCGGGCTCTGTCGGGCCCTGTCGGGCCCTGTCGGGCTCTGTCGGGCTCTGTCGGGCTCTACTGGGCTCTGTCGGGCTCTGTCGGGCTCTTCTGGGCCCTGTCAGGCTCTGTCGGGCTCTGTGGGGCCCTGTCGGGCTCTGTCGGGCTCTGTCGGGCCCTGTCGGGCTCTGTCGGGCCCTGTCGGGCCCTGTCGGGCTCTGTCGGGCCCTGTCGGGCCCTGTCGGGCCCTGTCGGGCTCTGTCGGGCTCTACTGGGCCCTGTCGGGCTCTGTCGGGCTCTGTCGGGCCCTGTCGGGCTCTGTCGGGCTCTGTCGGGCCCTGTCGGGCCCTGTCGGGCTCTGTCGGGCTCTGTCGGGCTCTACTGGTCTCTGTCGGGCTCTGTCAGGTTCTGTCGGGCTCTGTCGGGCTCTGTCGGGCCCGGTCGGGCCCTGTCGGGCTCTGTTGGGCTCTGTCGGTTTCTGTCGGGCTCTGTCGGGCCCTGTCGGGCTCTGTCGGGCTCTGTCGGGCTCTGTCGGGCTCTACTGGGCTCTACTGTTCCCTGTCGGGCCCTGTCGGGCTCTGTCGGGCTCTGTCGGGCTCTACTGGGCCCTGTCGGCCTCTGTCGGTTTCTGTCGGGCTCTGTCGGGCTCTGTCGGGCCCTGTCGGGCTCTGTCGGGCTCTGTCGGGCTCTGTCGGGCTCTACTGGGCTCTGTCGGGCCCTGTCGGGCTCTGTCGGGCTCTGTCGGGCCCTGTCGGGCTCTGTCAGGATCTGTCGGGCCCTGTCGGGCTCTGTCAGGATCTGTCGGGCCCTGTCGGGCCCTGTCGGGCTCTGTCGGGCCCTGTCGGCCTCTGTTGGGCCCTGTCGGGCCCTGTCGGGCCCTGTCGGGCTCTGTCGGGCTCTGTCGGGCTCTACTCGGCTCTGTCGGGCTCTGTTGCGCTCTGTCGGGCTCTGTCGGGCCCTGTCGGGCCCTGTCGGGCTCTGTCAGGATCTGTTGGGCCCTGTCGGGCTCTTTCGGGCTCTGTCGGGCTCTGTCGGGCTCTACTGGGCTCTGTCGGGCTCTGTCGGGCTCTGTCGGGCTCTGTCAGGATCTGTTGGGCCCTGTCGGGCTCTTTCGGGCTCTGTCGGGCTCTGTTGGGCTCTACTGGGCCCTGTCGGGCTCTGTCGGGCTCTGTCGGGCCCTGTCGGGCTCTGTCGGGCCCTGTCGGGCTCTGTCGGGCTCTGTCGGGCTCTGTCGGGCTCTACTGGGCCCTGTCGGGCCCTGTCGGGCCCTGTCGGGCTCTGTCGGGCTCTGTCGGGCTCTGTCGGGCTCTACTGGTCTCTGTCGGGCTCTGTCGGGCCCTGTCGGGCTCTGTCGGGCTCTGTCGGGCTCTACTGGGCTCTGTCGGGCTCTGTCGGGCTCTGTCGGGCTCTGTCGGGCTCTACTGGGCTAAACTGGGCCCTGTCGGGCTCTGTCGGGCCCTGTCGGGCCTTGTCGGGCTCTGTCGGGCTCTGTCGGGCTCTCTCGGGTTCTACTGGGCTCTGTCGGGCTCTATTGGGGTCTGTCGGGCCCTGTCGGGCTCTGTCGGGCTCTGTCGGGCCCTGTTGGGCCCTTGCGGGCTCTGTCGGGCTCTGTCGGGCCCTGTCGGGCTCTGTCGGTCCCTGTCAGGCTCAGTCGGGCTCTACTGGGCCCTGTCGGGCCCTGTCGGGCCCTCTCGGGCTCTGTCGGGCTCTGTCGGGCTCTGTCGGGCTCTACTGGGCTCTGTCGGGCTCTGTCGGGCCCTGTCGGGCTCTGTCGGGCTCTGTCGGGCTCTGTCGGGCTCTGTCGGGCCCTGTCGGGCTCTACTGGGCCCTGTCGGGCCCTGTCGGGCCCTGTCGGGCTCTGTCGGGCTCTGTCGGGCTCTACTGGGCTCTGTCGGGCCCTGTCGGGCCCTCTCGGGCTCTGTCGGGCTCTGTCGGGCTCTGTCGGGCTCTACTGGTCTCTGTCGGGCTCTATTGGGGTCTGTCGGGCCCTGTCGGGCTCTGTCGGGCTCTGTCGGGCTCTGTCGGGCTCTACTGGGCCCTGTCGGGCCCTGTCGGGCTCTGTCGGGCTCTGTCGAGCACTACTGGGCCCTGTCGGGCCCTGTCGGGCCCTGTCGGGCTCTGTCGGGCTCTGTCGGGCTCTGTCGGGCTCTACTGGGCTCTGTCGGTCTCTGTCGGGCCCTGTCGGGCTCTGTCGGGCTCTGTCGGGCTCTGTCGGGCCCTGTCGGGCTCTACTGGGCCCTGTCGGGCCCTGTCGAGCTTTGTCGGGCTCTGTCGGGCTCTGTCGGGCTCTACTGGGCCCTGTCGGGCTCTGTCGGGCCCTGTCGGGCCCTGTCGGGCCCTGTCGGGCTCTGTCGGGCTCTACTGGGCTCTGTCGGGCTCTGTCGGGCTCTACTGGGCCCTGTCGGGCTCTGTCGGGCTCTGTCGGGCTCTGTCGGGCCCTGTCGGGCTCTGTCGGGCCCTGTCGGGCTCTGTCGGGCTCTGTCGGGCTCTGTCGGGCTCTGTCGGGCTCTACTGGGCTCTGTCGGGTTCTACTGGGCTCTACTGGGCTCTGTCGGGCTCTGTCGGGCCCTGTCGGGCCCTGTCGGGCTCTGTCGGGCTCTGTCGGGCCCTGTCGGGCTCTGTCGGGCTCTGTCGGGCTCTGTCGGGCTCTACTGGGCCCTGTCGGGCTCTGTCGGGCTCTGTCGGGCTCTGTCGGGCCCTGTCAGGCTCTGTCGGGCTCTGTCGGGCCCTGTCGGGCTCTGTCGGGCTCTACTGGGCCCTGTCGGGCTCTGTCGGGCTCTGTCGGGCCCTGTCGGGCCCTGTCGGGCTCTGTCGGGCTCTGTCGGGCTCTACTGGGCTCTGTCGGGCTCTGTCGGGCTCTACTGGGCCCTGTCGGGCTCTGTCGGGCTCTGTGGGGCCCTGTCGGGCTCTGTCGGGCTCTGTCGGGCCCTGTCGGGCTCTGTCGGGCCCTGTCGGGCCCTGTCGGGCTCTGTCGGGCTCTGTCGGGCCCTGTTGGGCTCTGTCGGGCTCTGTCGGGCTCTGTCGGGCTCTACTGGGACCTGTCGGGCTCTGTCGGGCTCTGTCGGGCTCTACTGGGCCCTGTCGGGCCCTGTTGGGCCCTGTCGGGCTCTGTCGGGCTCTGTCGGGCTCTGTCGGGCTCTACTGGGCTCTACTGGGCTCTGTCGGGCTCTACTGGGCCCTGTCGGGCCCTGTCGGGCTCTGTCGGGCTCTGTCGTGCCCTGTCGGGCTCTGTCGGGCTCTGTCGGGCCCTGTCGGGCTCTATCGGGCCCTGTCGGGCTCTGTCGGGCCCTGTCGGGCCCTGTCGGGCCCTGTCGGGCTCTGTCGGGCTCTACTGGGCCCTGTCGGGCTCTGTCGGGCTCTGTCGGGCCCTGTCGGGCCCTGTCGGGCCCTGTCGGGCTCTGTCGGGCTCTGTCGGGCTCTGTCGGGCTCTACTGGTCTCTGTCGGGCTCTGTCAGGTTCTGTCGGGCTCTGTCGGGCTCTGTCGGGCCCTGTCGGGCTCTGTCGGGCTCTGTCGGGCTCTGTCGGGCTCTACTGGGCTCTACTGTTCCCTGTCGGGCCCTGTCGGGCTCTGTCGGGCTCTGTCGGGCTCTACTGGGCCCTGTCGGCCTCTGTCGGTTTCTGTCGGGCTCTGTCGGGCTCTGTCGGGCCCTGTCGGGCTCTGTCGGGCTCTGTCGGGCTCTGTCGGGCTCTACTGGGCTCTGTCGGGCCCTGTCGGGCTCTGTCGGGCTCTGTCGGGCCCTGTCGGGCTCTGTCAGGATCTGTCGGGCCCTGTCGGGCTCTGTCGGGCTCTTTCGGGCTCTGTCGGGCTCTACTGTGCTCTACTGTTCCCTGTCGGGCCCTGTCGGGCTCTGTCGGGCCCTGTCGGCCTCTGTTGGGCCCTGTCGGGCCCTGTCGGGCCCTGTCGGGCTCTGTCGGGCTCTGTCGGGCTCTACTCGGCTCTGTCGGGCTCTGTTGCGCTCTGTCGGGCTCTGTCGGGCCCTGTCGGGCCCTGTCGGGCTCTGTCAGGATCTGTTGGGCCCTGTCGGGCTCTTTCGGGCTCTGTCGGGCTCTGTCGGGCTCTACTGGGCTCTGTCGGGCTCTGTCGGGCTCTGTTGGGCTCTACTGGGCCCTGTCGGGCTCTGTCGGGCTCTGTCGGGCCCTGTCGGGCTCTGTCGGGCCCTGTCGGGCTCTGTCGGGCTCTGTCGGGCTCTGTCGGGCTCTACTGGGCCCTGTCGGGCCCTGTCGGGCCCTGTCGGGCTCTGTCGGGCTCTGTCGGGCTCTGTCGGGCTCTACTGGTCTCTGTCGGGCTCTGTCGGGCCCTGTCGGGCTCTGTCGGGCTCTGTCGGGCTCTACTGGGCTCTGTCGGGCTCTGTCGGGCTCTGTCGGGCTCTACTGGGCTAAACTGGGCCCTGTCGGGCTCTGTCGGGCCCTGTCGGGCCTTGTCGGGCTCTGTCGGGCTCTGTCGGGCTCTCTCTGGCTCTACTGGGCTCTGTCGGGCTCTATTGGGTTCTGTCGGGCCCTGTCGGGCTCTGTCGGGCTCTGTCGGGCCCTGTCGGGCCCTTGCGGGCTCTGTCGGGCTCTGTCGGGCCCTGTCGGGCTCTGTCGGTCCCTGTCAGGCTCTGTCGGGCTCTACTGGGCCCTGTCGGGCCCTGTCGGGCCCTCTCGGGCTCTGTCGGGCTCTGTCGGGCTCTGTCGGGCTCTACTGGGCTCTGTCGGGCTCTGTCGGGCCCTGTCGGGCTCTGTCGGGCTCTGTCGGGCTCTGTTGGGCTCTGTCGGGCCCTGTCGGGCTCTACTGGGCCCTGTCGGGCCCTGTCGGGCCCTGTCGGGCTCTGTCGGGCTCTGTCGGGCTCTACTGGGCTCTGTCGGGCCCTGTCGGGCCCTCTCGGGCTGTGTCGGGCTCTGTCGGGCTCTGTCGGGCTCTACTGGGCTCTGTCGGGCTCTATTGGGGTCTGTCGGGCCCTGTCGGGCTCTGTCGGGCTCTGTCGGGCCCTGTCGGGCCCTGTCGGGCTCTGTCGGGCTCTGTCGGGCTCTACTGGGCCCTGTCGGGCCCTGTCGGGCTCTGTCGGGCTCTGTCGAGCTCTACTGGGCTCTGTCGGGCCCTGTCGGGCCCTGTCGGGCCCTGTCGGGCTCTGTCGGGCTCTGTCGGGCTCTGTCGGGCTCTACTGGGCTCTGTCGGTCTCTGTCGGGCCCTGTCGGGCTCTGTCGGGCTCTGTCGGGCTCTGTCGGGCCCTGTCGGGCTCTACTGGGCCCTGTCGGGCCCTGTCGAGCTTTGTCGGGCTCTGTCGGGCTCTGTCGGGCTCTACTGGGCCCTGTCGGGCTCTGTCGGGCTCTGTCGGGCCCTGTCGGGCTCTGTCGGGCCCTGTCGGGCCCTGTCGGGCTCTGTCGGGCCCTGTCGGGCTCTGTCGGTTTCTGTCGGGCTCTGTCGGGCTCTGTCGGGCTCTGTCGGGCCCTGTCGGGCCCTGTCGGGCTCTGTCAGGCTCTACTGGGCCCTGTCGGGCTCTGTCGGGCCCTGTCGGGCTCTGTCGGGCTCTGTCGGGCTCTACTGGGCTCTACTGTTCCCTGTCGGGCCCTGTCGGGCTCTTTCGGGCCCTGTCGGCCTCTGTCGGGCCCTGTCGGGCCCTGTCGGGCCCTGTCAGGCTCTGTCGGGCTCTGTCGGGCTCTACTGGGCTCTGTCGGGCTCTGTCGGGCTCTTTCGGGCTCTGTCGGGCTCTGTCGGGCTCTACTGGGCTCTGTCGGGCTCTGTCGGGCTCTGTTGGGCTCTACTGGGCCCTGTCGGGCTCTGTCGGGCTCTGTCGGGCCCTGTCGGGCTCTGTCGGGCTCTGTCGGGCTCTGTCGGGCTCTACTGGGCCCTGTCGGGCTCTGTCGGGCTCTGTCGGGCCCTGTCGGGCTCTGTCGGGCTCTGTCGGGCTCTCTCGGGCTCTACTGGGCTCTGTCGGGCTCTATTGGGGTCTGTCGGGCCCTGTCGGGCTCTGTCGGGCTCTGTCGGGCCCTGTCGGGCCCTTGCGGGCTCTGTCGGGCTCTGTCGGGCCCTGTCGGGCTCTGTCGGGCTCTGTCGGGCTCTGTCGGGCTCTACTGGGCCCTGTCGGGCCCTGTCGGGCCCTCTCGGGCTCTGTCGGGCTCTGTCGGGCTCTGTCGGGCTCTACTGGGCTCTGTCGGGCTCTGTCGGGCCGTGTCGGGCTCTGACGGGCTCTGTCGGGCTCTGTCGGGCTCTGTCGGACCCTATCGGGCTCTACTGGGCCCTGTCGGGCCCTGTCGGGCCCTGTCGGGCTCTGTCGGGCTCTGTCGGGCTCTACTGGGCTCTGTCGGGCCCTGTCGGGCTCTGTCGGGCTCTGTCGGGCTCTGTCGGGCTCTACTGGGCTCTGTCGGGCTCTATTGGGGTCTGTCGGGCCCTGTCGGGCTCTGTCGGGCTCTGTCGGGCCCTGTCGGTCCCTGTCGGGCTCTGTCGGGCTCTGTCGGGCTCTACTGGGCTCTGTCGGGCCCTGTCGGGCTCTGTCGGGCTCTGTCGGGCTCTGTCGGGCCCTGTCGGGCTCTGTCGGGCTCTGTCGAGCTCTACTGGGCTCTGTCGGGCCCTGTCGGGCCCTGTCGGGCTCTGTCGGGCTCTGTCGGGCTCTGTCGGGCTCTACTGGGCTCTGTCGGTCTCTGTCGGGCTCTGTCGGGCTCTGTCGGGCTCTGTCGGGCTCTACTGGGCCCTGTCGGGCTCTGTCGGGCTCTGTCGGGCCCTGTCGGGCTCTGTCGGGCCCTGTCGGGCCCTGTCGGGCTCTGTCGGGCTCTGTCGGGCTCTGTCGGGCCCTGTCGGGCTCTGTCGGTTTCTGTCGGGCTCTGTCGGGCTCTGTCGGGCTCTGTCGGGCCCTGTCGGGCCCTGTCGGGCTCTGTCAGGCTCTACTGGGCCCTGTCGGGCTCTGTCGGGCCCTGTCGGGCTCTGTCGGGCTCTGTCGGGCTCTACTGGGCTCTACTGTTCCCTGTCGGGCCCTGTCGGGCTCTGTCGGGCCCTGTCGGCCTCTGTCGGGCCCTGTCGGGCCCTGTCGGGCTCTGTCGGGCTCTGTCGGGCTCTGTCGGGCTCTGTCGGGCCCTGTCGGGCTCTGTCGGGCTCTGTCAGGATCTGTCGGGCCCTGTCGGGCTCTGTCGGGCTCTTTCGGGCTCTGTCGGGCTCTGTCGGGCTCTACTGGGCTCTGTCGGGCTCTGTCGGGCTCTGTCGGGCTCTACTGGGCCCTGTCGGGCTCTGTCGGGCTCTTTCGGGCCCTGTCGGGCCCTGTCGGGCTCTGTCGGGCTCTGTCGGGCCCTGTCGGGCCCTGTCGGGCTCTGTCGGGCTCTGTCGGGCCCTGTCGGGCCTTGTCGGGCTCTGTCGGGCTCTGTCGGGCTCTGTCGGGCTCTACTGGGCTCTGTCGGGCTCTATTGGGGTCTGTCGGGCCCTGTCGGGCTCTGTCGGGCTCTGTCGGGCCCTGTCGGGCCCTTGCGGGCTCTGTCGGGCTCTGTCGGGCCCTGTCGGGCTCCGTCGGCCTCTGTCGGGCTCTGTCGGGCTCTACTGGGCCCTGTCGGGCCCTGTCGGGCCCTCTCGGGCTCTGTCGGGCTCTGTCGGGCTCTGTCGGGCTCTACTGGGCTCTGTCGGGCTCTGTCGGGCCCTGTCGGGCTCTGTCGGGCTCTGTCGGGCTCTGTCGGGCCCTGTCGGGCTCTACTGGGCCCTGTCGGGCCCTGTCGGGCCCTGTCGGGCTCTGTCGGGCTCTGTCGGGCTCTACTGGGCTCTGTCGGGCCCTGTCGGGCCCTCTCGGGCTCTGTCGGGCTCTGTCGGGGTCTGTCGGGCTCTACTTGGCTCTGTCGGGCTCTATTGGGGTCTGTCGGGCCCTGTCGGGCTCTGTCGGGCTCTGTCGGGCCCTGTCGGGCCCTGTCGGGCTCTGTCGGGCTCTGTCGGGCTCTACTGGGCCCTGTCGGTCCCTGTCGGGCTCTGTCGGGCTCTGTCGAGCTCTACTGGGCTCTGTCGGGCCCTGTCGGGCCCTGTCGGGCCCTGTCGGGCTCTGTCGGGCTCTGTCCGGCTCTGTCGGGCTCTACTGGGCTCTGTCGGTCTCTGTCGGGCCCTGTCGGGCTCTGTCGGGCTCTGTCGGGCTCTGTCGGGCCCTGTCGGGCTCTACTGGGCCCTGTCGGGCCCTGTCGAGCTTTGTCGGGCTCTGTCGGGCTCTGTCGGGCTCTACTGGGCCCTGTCGGGCTCTGTCGGGCTCTGTCGGGCCCTGTCGGGCTCTGTCGGTTTCTGTCGGGCTCTGTCGGGCTCTGTCGGGCTCTGTCGGGCCCTGTCGGGCCCTGTCGGGCTCTGTCAGGCTCTACTGGGCCCTGTCGGGCTCTGTCGTGCCCTGTCGGGCTCTGTCGGGCTCTGTCGGGCTCTACTGGGCTCTACTGTTCCCTGTCTGGCCCTGTCGGGCTCTGTCGGGCCCTGTCGGACTCTGTCGGGCCCTGTCGGGCCCTGTCGGGCCCTGTCGGGCTCTGTCGGGCTCTGTCGGGCTCTACTGGGCTCTGTCGGGCTCTGTTGGGCTCTGTCGGGCTCTGTCGGGCCCTGTCGGGCTCTGTCAGGATCTGTCGGGCCCTGTCGGGCTCTGTCGGGCTCTTTCGGGCTCTGTCGGGCTCTGTCGGGCTCTACTGGGCTCTGTCGAGCTCTGTCGGGCTCTGTTGGGCTCTACTGGGCCCTGTCGGGCTCTGTCGGGCTCTGTCGGGCCCTGTCGGGCTCTGTCGGGCCCTGTCGGGCTCTGTTGGGCTCTGTCGGGCTCTACTGGGCCCTGTCGGGCTCTGTCGGGCTCTGTCAGGCCCTGTCGGGCTCTGTCGGGCTCTGTCGGGCTCTCTCGGGCTCTACTGGGCTCTGTCGGGCTCTATTGGGGTCTGTCGGGCCCTGTCGGGCTCTGTCGGGCTCTGTCGGGCCCTGTCGGGCCCTTGCGGGCTCTGTCGGGCTCTGTCGGGCCCTGTCGGGCTCTGTCGGGCTCTGTCGGGCTCTGTCGGGCTCTACTGGGCCCTGTCGGGCCCTGTCGGGCCCTCTCGGGCTCTGTCGGGCTCTGTCGGGCTCTGTCGGGCTCTACTGGGCTCTGTCGGGCTCTGTCGGGCCGTGTCGGGCTCTGTCGGGCTCTGTCGGGCTCTGTCGGGCTCTGTCGGACCCTATCGGGCTCTACTGGGTCCTGTCGGGCCCTGTCGGGCCCTGTCGGGCTCTGTCGGGCTCTGTCGGGCTCTACTGGGCTCTGTCGGGCCCTGTCGGGCCCTGTCGGGCTCTGTCGGGCTCTGTCGGGCTCTGTCGGGCTCTACTGGGCTCTGTCGGGCTCTATTGGGGTCTGTCGGGCCCTGTCGGGCTCTGTCGGGCTCTGTCGGGCCCTGTCGGGCCCTGTCGGGCTCTGTCGGGCTCTGTCGGGCTCTACTGGGCTCTGTCGGGCCCTGTCGGGCTCTGTCGGGCTCTGTCGGGCCCTGTCGGGCCCTGTCGGGCTCTGTCGGGCTCTGTCGAGCTCTACTGGGCTCTGTCGGGCCCTGTCGGGCCCTGTCGGGCTCTGTCGGGCTCTGTCGGGCTCTGTCGGGCT
Source organism: Caloenas nicobarica (assembly GCF_036013445.1). Taxonomy (NCBI): domain Eukaryota; kingdom Metazoa; phylum Chordata; class Aves; order Columbiformes; family Columbidae; genus Caloenas; species Caloenas nicobarica. The sequence goes on from NW_027017000.1 coordinate 118,728, forward strand.
CTACTGGGCTCTGTCGGTCTCTGTCGGGCTCTGTCGGGCTCTGTCGGGCTCTGTCGGGCTCTGTCGGGATCTACTGGGCCCTGTCGGGCTCTGTCGGGCTCTGTCGGGCCCTGTCGGGCTCTGTCGGGCTCTGTCGGGCCCTGTCGGGCTCTGTCGGGCCCTGTCGGGCCCTGTCGGGCTCTGTCGGTTTCTGTCGGGCCCTGTCGGGCTCTGTCGGGCTCTGTCGGGCCCTGTCGGGCCCTGTCGGGCTCTGTCAGGCTCTACTGGGCCCTGTCGGGCTCTGTCGGGCCCTGTCGGGCTCTGTCGGGCTCTGTCGGGCTCTACTGGGCTCTACTGTTCCCTGTCGGGCCCTGTCGGGCTCTGTCGGGCCCTGTCGGCCTCTGTCGGGCCCTGTCGGGCCCTGTCGGGCCCTGTCGGGCTCTGTCGGGCTCTGTCGGGCTCTACTGGGCTCTGTCGGGCTCTGTTGGGCTCTGTCGGGCTCTGTCGGGCCCTGTCGGGCTCTGTCAGGATCTGTCGGGCCCTGTCGGGCTCTGTCGGGCTCTTTCGGGCTCTGTCGGGCTCTGTCGGGCTCTTTCGGGCCCTGTCGGGCCCTGTCGGGCTCTGTCGGGCTCTGTCGGGCCCTGTCGGGCCCTGTCGGGCTCTGTCGGGCTCTGTCGGGCTCTACTGGGCCCTGTCGGTCCCTGTCGGGCCCTGTCGGGCTCTGTCGGGCTCTGTCGAGCTCTACTGGGCTCTGTCGGGCTCTGTCGGGCCCTGTCGGGCTCTGTCGGGCCCTGTCGGGCTCTGTCGGGCTCTGTTGGGCTCTGTCGGGCTCTACTGGGCTCTGTCGGGCTCTGTCGGGCCCTGTCGGGCTCTGTCGGGCTCTGTCGGGCTCTGTCGGGCTCTGTCGGGCCCTGTCGGGCTCTACTGGGCCCTGTCGGGCCCTGTCGGGCTTTGTCGGGCTCTGTCGGGCTCTGTCGGGCTCTGTCGGGCTCTACTGGGCCCTGTCGGGCTCTGTCGGGCCCTGTCGGGCTCTGTCGGGCTCTGTCGGGCTCTGTCGGGCTCTACTGGGCCCTGTCGGGCCCTGTCGGGCCCTGTCGGGCTCTGTCGGGCTCTACTGGGCCCTGTCGGGCTCTGTCGGGCCCTCTCGGGCTCTACTGGGCTCTGTCGGGCTCTGTCGGGCTCTACTGGGCTCTACTGTTCCCTGTCGGGCCCTGTCGGGCTCTGTCGGGCCCTGTCGGGCTCTGTCGGGCTCTGTCGGGCCCTGTCGGGCCCTGTCGGGCTCTGTCGGGCTCTGTCGGGCTCTGTCGGCCTCTACTGGGCTCTGTCGGGCTCTGTCAGGTTCTGTCGGGCCCCGTCGGGCTCTGTCGGGCCCTGTCGGGCCCTGTCGGGCTCTGTCGGGCTCTGTTGGGTTCTGTCGGGCTCTGTCGCGCCCTGTCGGGCTCTGTCGGGCTCTGTCGGGCTCTGTCGGGCTCTACTGGGTTCTACTGTTCCCTGTCGGGCCCTGTCGGGCTCTGTCGGGCTCTGTCGGGATCTACTGGGCCCTGTCGGGCTCTGTCGGTTTCTGTCGGGCTCTGTCGGGCCCTGTCGGGCCCTGTCGGGCTCTGTCGGGCTCTACTGGGCCCTGTCGGGCTCTGTCGGGCCCTGTCGGGCTCTGTCGGGCTCTGTCGGGCTCTACTGGGCTCTACTGTTCCCTGTCGGGCCCTGTCGGGCTCTGTCGGGCCCTGTCGGCCTCTGTCGGGCTCTGTTGGGCCCTGTCGGGCTCTGTCGGGCTCTGTCGAGCTCTGTCGGGCTCTGTCAGGCTCTACTGGGCCCTGTCGGGCTCTATCGGGCACTGTCGGGCTCTTTCGGGCCCTGTCGGGCCCTGTCGGGCCTTGTCGGGCTCTGTCGGGCTCTGTCGGGCTCTCTCGGGCTCTACTGGGCTCTGTCGGGCTCTATTGGGGTCTGTCGGGCCCTGTCGGGCTCTGTCGGGCTCTGTCGGGCCCTGTCGGGCCCTTGCGGGCTCTGTCGGGCTCTGTCGGGCCCTGTCGGGCTCTGTCGGGCCCTGTCGGGCTCTGTCGGCCTCTGTCGGGCTCTGTCGGGCTCTACTGGGCCCTGTCGGGCCCTGTCGGGCCCTCTCGGGCTCTGTCGGGCTCTGTCGGGCTCTGTCGGGCTCTACTGGGCTCTGTCGGGCTCTGTCGGGCCCTGTCGGGCTCTGTCGGGCTCTGTCGGGCTCTGTCGGGCCCTGTCGGGCTCTACTGGGCCCTGTCGGGCCCTGTCGGGCCCTGTCGGGCTCTGTCGGGCTCGGGGCTTCTGTCGGGCTCTGTCGGGCTCTGTCGGGCCCTGTCGGGCCTCTGGGCTCTGTCGGGCTCTGTCGGGCCCTGTCGGGCCCTGTCGGGCTCTGTCGGGCTCTGTCGGGCTCTGCGGCCCCTGTCGGGCCCGTCCGCTCTGTCGGGCTCTGTCGGGCCTGTCGGGCTCTGTCCGGGCTCTGTCGGGCCCTGTCGGGCCCGGGCTGTCGGGCCCTGTCGGGCTCTGTCGGGCTCTGTCGGGCTCTGTCGGGCTCTACTGGGCTCTGTCGGTCTCTGTCGGGCCCTGTCGGGCTCTGTCGGGCTCTGTCGGGCTCTGTCGGGCCCTGTCGGGCTCTACTGGGCCCTGTCGGGCCCTGTCGAGCTTTGTCGGGCTCTGTCGGGCTCTGTCGGGCTCTACTGGGCCCTGTCGGGCTCTGTCGGGCTCTGTCGGGCCCTGTCGGGCTCTGTCGGTTTCTGTCGGGCTCTGTCGGGCTCTGTCGGGCTCTGTCGGGCCCTGTCGGGCCCTGTCGGGCTCTGTCAGGCTCTACTGGGCCCTGTCGGGCTCTGTCGTGCCCTGTCGGGCTCTGTCGGGCTCTGTCGGGCTCCTCTACTGGGCCCTGTCGGGCTCTGTCGTGCCCTGTCGGGCTCTGTCGGGCTCTGTCGGGCTCTACTGGGCTCTACTGTTCCCTGTCTGGCCCTGTCGGGCTCTGTCGGGCCCTGTCGGCCTCTGTCGGGCCCTGTCGGGCCCTGTCGGGCCCTGTCGGGCTCTGTCGGGCTCTGTCGGGCTCTACTGGGCTCTGTCGGGCTCTGTTGGGCTCTGTCGGGCTCTGTCGGGCCCTGTCGGGCTCTTTCAGGATCTGTCGGGCCCTGTCGGGCTCTGTCGGGCTCTTTCGGACTCTGTCGGGCTCTGTCGGGCTCTACTGGGCTCTGTCGGGCTCTGTCGGGCTCTGTTGGGCTCTACTGGGCCCTGTCGGGCTCTGTCGGGCTCTGTCGGGCCCTGTCGGGCTCTGTCGGGCCCTGTCGGGCTCTGTCGGGCTCTGTCGGGCTCTACTGGGCCCTGTCGGGCTCTGTCGGGCTCTGTCGGGCTCTGTCGGGCTCTCTCGGGCTCTACTGGGCTCTGTCGGGCTCTATTGGGGTCTGTCGGGCCCTGTCGGGCTCTGTCGGGCTCTGTCGGGCTCTACTGGGCCCTGTCGGGCCCTGTCGGGCTCTGTCGGGCTCTGTCGGGCTCTCTCGGGCTCTACTGGGCTCTGTCGGGCTCTATTGGGGTCTGTCGGGCCCTGTCGGGCTCTGTCGGGCTCTGTCGGGCCCTGTCGGGCCCTTGCGGGCTCTGTCGGGCTCTGTCGGGCCCTGTCGGGCTCTGTCGGGCTCTGTCGGGCTCTGTCGGGCTCTACTGGGCCCTGTCGGGCCCTGTCGGGCCCTCTCGGGCTCTGTCGGGCTCTGTCGGGCTCTGTCGGGCTCTACTGGGCTCTGTCGGGCTCTGTCGGGCCGTGTCGGGCTCTGTCGGGCTCTGTCGGGCTCTGTCGGGCTCTGTCGGACCCTATCGGGCTCTACTGGGTCCTGTCGGGCCCTGTCGGGCCCTGTCGGGCTCTGTCGGGCTCTGTCGGGCTCTACTGGGCTCTGTCGGGCCCTGTCGGGCCCTGTCGGGCTCTGTCGGGCTCTGTCGGGCTCTGTCGGGCTCTACTGGGCTCTGTCGGGCTCTATTGGGGTCTGTCGGGCCCTGTCGGGCTCTGTCGGGCTCTGTCGGGCCCTGTCGGGCCCTGTCGGGCTCTGTCGGGCTCTGTCGGGCTCTACTGGGCTCTGTCGGGCCCTGTCGGGATCTGTCGGGCTCTGTCGGGCCCTGTCGGGCCCTGTCGGGCTCTGTCGGGCTCTGTCGAGCTCTACTGGGCTCTGTCGGGCCCTGTCGGGCCCTGTCGGGCTCTGTCGGGCTCTGTCGGGCTCTGTCGGGCTCTACTGGGCTCTGTCGGTCTCTGTCGGGCTCTGTCGGGCTCTGTCGGGCTCTGTCGGGCTCTGTCGGGATCTACTGGGCCCTGTCGGGCTCTGTCGGGCTCTGTCGGGCCCTGTCGGGCTCTGTCGGGCTCTGTCGGGCCCTGTCGGGCTCTGTCGGGCCCTGTCGGGCCCTGTCGGGCTCTGTCGGTTTCTGTCGGGCCCTGTCGGGCTCTGTCGGGCTCTGTCGGGCCCTGTCGGGCCCTGTCGGGCTCTGTCAGGCTCTACTGGGCCCTGTCGGGCTCTGTCGGGCCCTGTCGGGCTCTGTCGGGCTCTGTCGGGCTCTACTGGGCTCTACTGTTCCCTGTCGGGCCCTGTCGGGCTCTGTCGGGCCCTGTCGGCCTCTGTCGGGCCCTGTCGGGCCCTGTCGGGCCCTGTCGGGCTCTGTCGGGCTCTGTCGGGCTCTACTGGGCTCTGTCGGGCTCTGTTGGGCTCTGTCGGGCTCTGTCGGGCCCTGTCGGGCTCTGTCAGGATCTGTCGGGCCCTGTCGGGCTCTGTCGGGCTCTTTCGGGCTCTGTCGGGCTCTGTCGGGCTCTACTGGGCTCTGTCGGGCTCTGTCGGGCTCTGTTGGGCTCTACTGGGCCCTGTCGGGCTCTGTCGGGCTCTTTCGGGCCCTGTCGGGCCCTGTCGGGCTCTGTCGGGCTCTGTCGGGCCCTGTCGGGCCCTGTCGGGCTCTGTCGGGCTCTGTCGGGCTCTACTGGGCCCTGTCGGTCCCTGTCGGGCCCTGTCGGGCTCTGTCGGGCTCTGTCGAGCTCTACTGGGCTCTGTCGGGCTCTGTCGGGCCCTGTCGGGCTCTGTCGGGCCCTGTCGGGCTCTGTCGGGCTCTGTCGGGCTCTGTCGGGCTCTACTGGGCTCTGTCGGGCTCTGTCGGGCCCTGTCGGGCTCTGTCGGGCTCTGTCGGGCTCTGTCGGGCCCTGTCGGGCTCTACTGGGCCCTGTCGGGCCCTGTCGGGCTTTTTCGGGCTCTGTCGGGCTCTGTCGGGCTCTGTCGGGCTCTACTGGGCCCTGTCGGGCTCTGTCGGGCCCTGTCGGGCTCTGTCGGGCTCTGTCGGGCCCTGTCGGGCCCTGTCGGGCTCTGTCGGGCTCTGTCGGGCTCTGTCGGGCTCTACAGGGCCCTGTCGGGCCCTGTCGGGCCCTGTCGGGCTCTGTCGGGCTCTACTGGGCCCTGTCGGGCTCTGTCGGGCCCTCTCGGGCTCTACTGGGCTCTGTCGGGCTCTGTCGGGCTCTACTGGGCTCTACTGTTCCCTGTCGGGCCCTGTCGGGCTCTGTCGGGCCCTGTCGGGCTCTGTCGGGCTCTGTCGGGCCCTGTCGGGCCCTGTCGGGCTCTGTCGGGCTCTGTCGGGCTCTGTCGGCCTCTACTGGGCTCTGTCGGGCTCTGTCAGGTTCTGTCGGGCCCTGTCGGGCTCTGTCGGGCCCTGTCGGGCCCTGTCGGGCTCTGTCGGGCTCTGTCGGGTTCTGTCGGGCTCTGTCGCGCCCTGTCGGGCTCTGTCGGGCTCTGTCGGGCTCTGTCGGGCTCTACTGGGTTCTACTGTTCCCTGTCGGGCCCTGTCGGGCTCTGTCGGGCTCTGTCGGGCTCTACTGGGCCCTGTCGGGCTCTGTCGGTTTCTGTCGGGCTCTGTCGGGCCCTGTCGGGCCCTGTCGGGCTCTGTCGGGCTCTACTGGGCCCTGTCGGGCTCTGTCGGGCCCTGTCGGGCTCTGTCGGTTTCTGTCGGGCTCTGTCGGGCCCTGTCGGGCCCTGTCGGGCTCTGTCGGGCTCTACTGGGCCCTGTCGGGCTCTGTCGGGCCCTGTCGGGCTCTGTCGGGCTCTGTCGGGCTCTACTGGGCTCTACTGTTCCCTGTCGGGCCCTGTCGGGCTCTGTCGGGCTCTGTCGAGCTCTGTCGGGCTCTGTCAGGCTCTACTGGGCCCTGTCGGGCTCTATCGGGCACTGTCGGGCTCTTTCGGGCCCTGTCGGGCTCTGTCGGGCCCTGTCGGGCTCTGTCGGGCCCTGTCGGGCCCTGTCGGGCTTTGTCGGGCTCTGTCGAGCTCTGTCAGGCTCTGTGAGGCTCTACTGGGGCCTGTCGGGCTCTGTCGGGCTCTGTCGGGCCCTGTCGGGCTCTGTCGGGCTCTGTCGGGCTCTGTCGGGCTCTACTGGGCCCTGTCGGGCTCTGTCGGGCTCTGTCGGGTTCTACTGGGCTCTACTGGGCTCTGTCGGGCTCTGTCGGGCCCTGTCGGGATCTGTCGGGCTCTGTCGGGCTCTGTCGGGCCCTGTCGGGCTCTGTCGGGCTCTGTCGGGCTCTACTGGGCTCTACTGTTCCCTGTCGGGCCCTGTCGGGCTCTGTCGGGCCCTGTCGGCCTCTGTCGGGCCCTGTCGGGCCCTGTCGGGCCCTGTCGGGCTCTGTCGGGCTCTGTCGGGCTCTACTGGGCTCTGTCGGGCTCTGTTGGGCTCTGTCGGGTTCTGTCGGGCCCTGTCGGGCTCTGTCAGGATCTGTCGGGCCCTGTCGGGCTCTGTCGGGCTCTTTCGGGCTCTGTCGGGCTCTGTCGGGCTCTACTGGGTTCTGTCGGGCTCTGTCGGGCTCTGTTGGGCTCTACTGGGCCCTGTCGGGCTCTGTCGGGCTCTTTCGGGCCCTGTCGGGCCCTGTCGGGCTCTGTCGGGCTCTGTCGGGCCCTGTCGGGCCCTGTCGGGCTCTGTCGGGCTCTGTCGGGCTCTACTGGGCCCTGTCGGTCCCTGTCGGGCCCTGTCGGGCTCTGTCGGGCTCTGTCGAGCTCTACTGGGCTCTGTCGGGCTCTGTCGGGCCCTGTCGGGCTCTGTCGGGCCCTGTCGGGCTCTGTCGGGCTCTGTCGGGCTCTGTCGGGCTCTACTGGGCTCTGTCGGGCTCTGTCGGGCCCTGTCGGGCTCTGTCGGGCTCTGTCGGGCTCTGTCGGGCTCTGTCGGGCCCTGTCGGGCTCTACTGGGCCCTGTCGGGCCCTGTCGGGCTTTGTCGGGCTCTGTCGGGCTCTACTGGGCCCTGTCGGGCTCTGTCGGGCCCTCTCGGGCTCTACTGGGCTCTGTCGGGCTCTGTCGGGCTCTACTGGGCTCTACTGTTCCCTGTCGGGCCCTGTCGGGCTCTGTCGGGCCCTGTCGGGCTCTGTCGGGCTCTGTCGGGCCCTGTCGGGCCCTGTCGGGCTCTGTCGGGCTCTGTCGGGCTCTGTCGGCCTCTACTGGGCTCTGTCGGGCTCTGTCAGGTTCTGTCGGGCCCTGTCGGGCTCTGTCGGGCCCTGTCGGGCCCTGTCGGGCTCTGTCGGGCTCTGTCGGGTTCTGTCGGGCTCTGTCGCACCCTGTCGGGCTCTGTCGGGCTCTGTCGGGCTCTACTGGGTTCTACTGTTCCCTGTCGGGCCCTGTCGGGCTCTGTCGGGCTCTGTCGGGCTCTACTGGGCCCTGTCGGGCTCTGTCGGTTTCTGTCGGGCTCTGTCGGGCCCTGTCGGGCCCTGTCGGGCTCTGTCGGGCTCTACTGGGCCCTGTCGGGCTCTGTCGGGCCCTGTCGGGCTCTGTCGGTTTCTGTCGGGCTCTGTCGGGCCCTGTCGGGCCCTGTCGGGCTCTGTCGGGCTCTACTGGGCCCTGTCGGGCTCTGTCGGGCCCTGTCGGGCTCTGTCGGGCTCTGTCGGGCTCTACTGGGCTCTACTGTTCCCTGTCGGGCCCTGTCGGGCTCTGTCGGGCCCTGTCGGGCTCTGTCGGGCTCTGTCGAGCTCTGTCGGGCTCTGTCAGGATCTACTGGGCCCTGTCGGGCTCTATCGGGCACTGTCGGGCTCTTTCGGGCCCTGTCGGGCTCTGTCGGGCCCTGTCGGGCTCTGTCGGGCTTTGTCGGGCTCTGTCGAGCTCTGTCGGGCTCTGTGAGGCTCTACTGGGGCCTGTCGGGGTCTGTCGGGCTCTGTCGGGCCCTGTCGGGCTCTGTCGGGCTCTGTCGGGCTCTGTCGGGCTCTACTGGGCCCTGTCGGGCTCTGTCGGGCTCTGTCGGGTTCTACTGGGCTCTACTGGGCTCTGTCGGGCTCTGTCGGGCCCTGTCGGGCTCTACTGGGCCCTGTCGGGCCCTGTCGGGCTTTGTCGGGCTCTGTCGGGCTCTGTCGGGCTCTGTCGGGCTCTACTGGGCCCTGTCGCGCTCTGTCGGGCCCTGTCGGGCTCTGTCGGGCTCTGTCGGGCCCTGTCGGGCCCTGTCGGGCTCTGTCGGGCTCTGTCGGGCTCTGTCGGGCTCTACTGGGCCCTGTCGGGCCCTGTCGGGCCCTGTCGGGCTCTGTCGGGCTCTACTGGGCCCTGTCGGGCTCTGTCGGGCCCTCTCGGGCTCTACTGGGCTCTGTCGGGCTCTGTCGGGCTCTACTGGGCTCTACTGTTCCCTGTCGGGCCCTGTCGGGCTCTGTCGGGCCCTGTCGGGCTCTGTCGGGCTCTGTCGGGCCCTGTCGGGCCCTGTCGGGCTCTGTCGGGCTCTGTCGGGCTCTGTCGGCCTCTACTGGGCTCTGTCGGGCTCTGTCAGGTTCTGTCGGGCCCTGTCGGGCTCTGTCGGGCCCTGTCGGGCCCTGTCGGGCTCTGTCGGGCTCTGTCGGGCCCTGTCGGGCTCTGTCGGGCCCTGTCGGGCTCTGTCGGGCTCTGTCGGGCTCTGTCGGGCTCTACTGGGTTCTACTGTTCCCTGTCGGGCCCTGTCGGGCTCTGTCGGGCTCTGTCGGGCTCTACTGGGCCCTGTCGGGCTCTGTCGGTTTCTGTCGGGCTCTGTCGGGCCCTGTCGGGCCCTGTCGGGCTCTGTCGGGCTCTACTGGGCCCTGTCGGGCCCTGTCGGGCCCTGTCGGGCTCTGTCGGGCTCTACTGGGCCCTGTCGGGCTCTGTCGGGCCCTGTCGGGCTCTGTCGGGCTCTGTCGGGCTCTGTCGGCCTCTGTCGGGCTCTGTTGGGACCTGTCGGGCTCTGTCGGGCTCTGTCGAGCTCTGTCGGGCTCTGTCAGGCTCTACTGGGCCCTGTCGGGCTCTATCGGGCACTGTCGGGCTCTTTCGGGCCCTGTCGGGCTCTGTCGGGCCCTGTCGGGCTCTGTCGGGCCCTGTCGGGCCCTGTCGGGCTTTGTCGGGCTCTGTCGAGCTCTGTCGGGCTCTGTGAGGCTCTACTGGGGCCTGTCGGGCTCTGTCGGGCTCTGTCGGGCCCTGTCGGGCTCTGTCGGGCTCTGTCGGGCTCTGTCGGGCTCTACTGGGCCCTGTCGGGCTCTGTCGGGCTCTGTCGGGTTCTACTGGGCTCTACTGGGCTCTGTCGGGCTCTGTCGGGCCCTGTCGGGAACTGTCGGGCTCTGTCGGGCTCTGTCGGGCCCTGTCGGGCTCTGTCGGGCTCTGTCGGGCTCTGTCGGGCCCTGTCGGGCCCTGTCGAGCTCTGTCGGGCTCTGTCGGGCTCTGTCAGGCTCTACTGGGCTCTGTCGGGCTCTGTCGGGTTCTGTCGGACTCTGTCGGGCTCTGTCGGGCCCTGTCGGGCTCTACTGGGCCCTGTCGGGCCCTGTCGGGCCCTGTCGGGCTCTGTCGGGCTCTACTGGGCCCTGTCGGGCCCTGTCGGGCCCTGTCGGGCTCTGTCGGGCTCTGTCGGGCTCTACTAGGCTCTGTCGGGCTCTGTCGGGCTCTGTCGGTCTCTGTCGGGCTCTACTGGGCTCTGTCGGGCTCTGTCGGGCCCTGTCCGGCTCTGTCGGGCTCTGTCGGGCTCTGTCGGGCTCTGTCGGGCTCTACTAGGCCCTGTCGGGCCCTGTCGGGCCCTCTCGGGCTCTGTCGGGCTCTGTCGGGCTCTACTGGGCTCTGTCGGGCTCTGTCGGGCCCTGTCGGGCTCTGTCGGGCTCTGTCGGGTTCTGTCGGGCCCTGTCGGGCTCTACTGGGCCCTGTCGGGCCCTGTCGGGCCCTGTCGGGCTCTGTCGGGCTCTGTCGGGCTCTGTCGGGCTCTACTGGGCTCTGTCGAGCCCTGTCAGGCCCTGTCGGGCTCTGTCGGGCTCTGTCGGGCTCTGTCGGGCTCTACTGGGCTCTGTCGGGCTCTATTGGGGTTTGTCGGGCCCTGGCGGGCTCTGTCGGGCTCTGTCGGGCCCTGTCGGGCCCTGTCGGGCTCTGTCGGGCTCTGTCGGGCTCTACTGGGCCCTGTCGGGCCCTGTCGGGCTCTGTCGGGCTCTGTCGAGCTCTACTGGGCTCTGTCGGGCTCTGTCGGGCCCTGTCGGGCTCTGTCGGGCCCTGTCGGGCTCTGTCGGGCTCTGTCGGGCTCTGTCGGGCTCTACTGGGCTCTGTCGGGCTCTGTCGGGCCCTGTCGGGCTCTGTCGGGCTCTGTCGGGCTCTGTCGGGCTCTGTCGGGCCCTGTCGGGCTCTACTGGGCCCTGTCGGGCCCTGTCGAGCTTTGTCGGGCTCTGTCGGGCTCTGTCGGGCTCTGTCGGGCTCTACTGTTCCCTGTCGGGCTCTGTCGGGCTCTGTCGGGCCCTGTCGGGCTCTGTCGGGCTCTGTCGGGCCCTGTCGGGCCCTGTCGGGCTCTGTCGGGCTCTGTCGGGCTCTACTGGGCCCTGTCGGGCCCTGTCGGGCCCTGTCGGGCTCTGTCGGGCTCTACCGGGCCCTGTCGGGCTCTGTCGGGCCCTCTCGGGCTCTGTCGGGCTCTGTCGGGCTCTGTCGGGCTCTACTGGGCTCTACTGTTCCCTGTCGGGCCCTGTCGGGCTCTGTCGGGCTCTGTCGGGCCCTGTCGGGCCCTGTCGGGCTCTGTCGGGCTCTGTCGGGCCCTGTCGGGCCCTGTCGGGCTCTGTCGGGCTCTGTCGGGTTCTGTCGGGCTCTGTCGGGCCCTGTCGGGCTCTGTCGGGCTCTGTCGGGCTCTGTCGGGCTCTACTGGGCCCTGTCGGGCTCTGTCGGTTTCTGTCGGGCTCTGTCGGGCTCTGTCGGGCCCTGTCGGGCCCTGTCGGGCTCTGTCGGGCTCTGTCGGGCTCTACTGGGCCCTGTCGGGCTCTGTCGGTTTCTGTCGGGCTCTGTCGGGCTCTGTCGGGCCCTGTCGGGCTCTGTCGGGCTCTGTCGGGCTCTGTCGGGCTCTACTGGGCTCTGTCGGGCCCTGTCGGGCTCTGTCGGGCTCTGTCGGGCCCTGTCGGGCTCTGTCGGGCCCTGTCGGGCTCTGTCGGGTTCTGTCGGGCTCTGTCGGGCCCTGTCGGGCTCTACTGGTCCCTGTCGGGCCCTGTCGGGCTTTGTCGGGCTCTGTCGGGCTCTGTCGGGCTCTGTCGGGCTCTACTGGGCCCTGTCGGGCTCTGTCGGGCTCTGTCGGGCCCTGTCGGTCTCTGTCGGGCCCTGTCGGGCTCTGTCGGGCTCTGTCGGGCCCTGTCGGGCCCTGTCGGGCCCTGTCGGGCTCTGTCGGGCTCTACTGGGCTCTGTCGGGCTCTGTCGGGCTCTACTGGGCTCTACTGTTCCCTGTCGGGCCCTGTCGGGCTCTGTCGGGCTCTGTCGGGCTCTGTCGGGCTCTACTGGGCTCTGTCGGGCTCTGTCAGGTTCTGTCGGGCCCTGTCGGGCTCTGTCGGGCCCTGTCGGGCCCTGTCGGGCTCTGTCGGGCTCTGTCGGGTTCTGTCGGGCTCTGTCGGGCTCTGTCGGGCTCTACTGGGTTCTACTGTTCCCTGTCGGGCCCTGTCGGGCTCTGTCGGGCTCTGTCGGGCTCTACTGGGCCCTGTCGGGCTCTGTCGGTTTCTATCGGGCTCTGTCGAGCTCTGTCGGGCCCTGTGGGCTCTGTCGGGCTCTGTCGGGCTCTACTGGGCCCTGTCGGGCCCTGTCGGGCCCTGTCGGGCTCTGTCGGGCTCTACTGGGCCCTGTCGGGCTCTGTCGGGCCCTGTCGGGCTCTGTCGGGCTCTGTCGGGATCTACTGGGCTCTACTGTTCCCTGTCGGGCCCTGTCGGGCTCTGTCGGGCCCTGTCGGGCCCTGTCGGGCTCTGTTGGGCCCTGTCGGGCTCTGTCGGGCTCTGTCGAGCTCTGTCGGGCTCTGTCAGGCTCTACTGGGCCCTGTCGGGCTCTATCGGGCACTGTCGGGCTCTTTCGGGCCCTGTCGGGCTCTGTCGGGCCCTGTCGGGCTCTGTCGGGCCCTGTCGGGCCCTGTCGGGCTTTGTCGGGCTCTGTCGAGCTCTGTCGGGCTCTGTGAGGCCCTACTGGGGCCTGTCGGGCTCTGTCGGGCTCTGTCGGGCCCTGTCGGGCTCTGTCGGGCTCTGTCGGGCTCTGTCGGGCTCTACTGGGCCCTGTCGGGCTCTGTCGGGCTCTGTCGGGTTCTAGTGGGCTCTACTGGGCTCTGTCGGGCTCTGTCGGGCCCTGTCGGGCTCTGTCGGGCTCTGTCGGGCTCTGTCGTGTTCTGTCGGGCCCTGTCGAGCTCTGTCGGGCTCTGTCGGGCTCTGTCAGGCTCTACTGGGCTCTGTCGGGCTCTGTCGGGTTCTGTCGGGCTCTGTCGGGCTCTGTCGGGCCCTGTCGGGCTCTACTGGGCCCTGTCGGGCCCTGTCGGGCCCTGTCGGGCTCTGTCGGGCTCTACTGGGCCCTGTCGGGCCCTGTCGGGCCCTGTCGGGCTCTGTCGGGCTCTGTCGGGCTCTACTAGGCTCTGTCGGGCTCTGTCGGGCTCTGTCGGGCTCTGTCGGGCTCTACTGGGCTCTGTCGGGCTCTGTCGGGCCCTGTCGGGCCCTTGCGGGCTCTGTCGGGCTCTGTCGGGCCCTGTCGGGCTCTGTCGGGCTCTGTCGGGTTCTGTCGGGCCCTGTCGGGCTCTACTGGGCCCTGTCGGGCCCTGTCGGGCCCTGTCGGGCTCTGTCGGGCTCTACTGGGCCCTGTCGGGCTCTGTCGGGCCCTGTCGGGCTCTGTCGGGCTCTGTCGGGCTCTACTGGGCTCTACTGTTCCCTGTCGGGCCCTGTCGGGCTCTGTCGGGCCCTGTCGGGCCCTGTCGGGCTCTGTTGGGCCCTGTCGGGCTCTGTCGGGCTCTGTCGAGCTCTGTCGGGCTCTGTCAGGCTCTACTGGGCCCTGTCGGGCTCTATCGGGCACTGTCGGGCTCTTTCGGGCCCTGTCGGGCTCTGTCGGGCCCTGTCGGGCTCTGTCGGGCCCTGTCGGGCCCTGTCGGGCTTTGTCGGGCTCTGTCGAGCTCTGTCGGGCTCTGTGAGGCCCTACTGGGGCCTGTCGGGCTCTGTCGGGCTCTGTCGGGCCCTGTCGGGCTCTGTCGGGCTCTGTCGGGCTCTGTCGGGCTCTACTGGGCCCTGTCGGGCTCTGTCGGGCTCTGTCGGGTTCTACTGGGCTCTACTGGGCTCTGTCGGGCTCTGTCGGGCCCTGTCGGGCTCTGTCGGGCTCTGTCGGGCTCTGTCGGGTTCTGTCGGGCCCTGTCGAGCTCTGTCGGGCTCTGTCGGGCTCTGTCAGGCTCTACTGGGCTCTGTCGGGCTCTGTCGGGTTCTGTCGGGCTCTGTCGGGCTCTGTCGGGCCCTGTCGGGCTCTACTGGGCCCTGTCGGGCCCTGTCGGGCCCTGTCGGGCTCTGTCGGGCTCTACTGGGCCCTGTCGGGCCCTGTCGGGCCCTGTCGGGCTCTGTCGGGCTCTGTCGGGCTCTACTGGGCCCTGTCGGGCTCTGTCGGGCTCTGTCGGGCTCTGTCGGGCTCTGTCGGGCTCTACTGGGCTCTGTCGGGCTCTGTCGGGCCCTGTCGGGCCCTTGCGGGCTCTGTCGGGCTCTGTCGGGCCCTGTCGGGCTCTACTGGGCTCTGTCGGGCTCTATTGGGGTCTGTCGGGCCCTGTCGGGCTCTGTCGGGCTCTGTCGGGCCCTGTCGGGCCCTGTCGGGCTCTGTCGGGCTCTGTCGTGCTCTACTGGGCCCTGTCGGGCCCTGTCGGGCTCTGTCGGGCTCTGTCGAGCTCTACTGGGCTCTGTCGGGCTCTGTCGGGCCCTGTCGGGCTCTGTCGGGCCCTGTCGGGCTCTGTCGGGCTCTGTCGGGCTCTGTCGGGCTCTACTGGGCTCTGTCGGTCTCTGTCGGGCCCTGTCGGGCTCTGTCGGGCTCTGTCGGGCTCTGTCGGGCTCTGTCGGGCCCTGTCGGGCTCTACTGGGCCCTGTCGGGCCCTGTCGAGCTTTGTCGGGCTCTGTCGGCTCTGTCGGGCTCTGTCGGGCTCTACTGGGCCCTGTCGGGCTCTGTCGGGCTCTGTCGGGCCCTGTCGGGCTCTGTCGGGCTCTGTCGGGCCCTGTCGGGCCCTGTCGGGCCCTGTCGGGCTCTGTCGGTTTCTGTCGGGCTCTGTCGGGCTCTGTCGGGCTCTGTCGGGCCCTGTCGGGCCCTGTCGGGCTCTGTCAGGCTCTACTGGGCCCTGTCGGGCTCTGTCGGGCCCTGTCGGGCTCTGTCGGGCTCTGTCGGGCTCTACTGGGCTCTACTGTTCCCTGTCGGGCCCTGTCGGGCTCTGTCGGGCCCTGTCGGCCTCTGTCGGGCCCTGTCGGGCTCTGTCGGGCTCTGTCGGGCTCTACTGGGCTCTGTCGGGGTCTGTTGGGCTCTGTCGGGCTCTGTCGGGCCCTGTCGGGCTCTGTCAGGATCTGTCGGGCCCTGTCGGGCTCTGTCGGGCTCTTTCGGGCTCTGTCGGGCTCTGTCGGGCTCTACTGGGCTCTGTCGGGCTCTGTCGGGCTCTGTTGGGCTCTACTGGGCCCTGTCGGGCTCTGTCGGGCCCTGTCGGGCTCTGTCGGGCTCTGTCGGGCCCTGTCGGGCCCTGTCGGGCTCTGTCGGGCTCTGTCGGGCTCTGTCGGGCTCTACTGGGCTCTGTCGAGCCCTGTCAGGCCCTGTCGGGCTCTGTCGGGCTCTGTCGGGCTCTGTCGGGCTCTACTGGGCTCTGTCGGGCTCTATTGGGGTTTGTCGGGCCCTGTCGGGCTCTGTCGGGCTCTGTCGGGCCCTGTCGGGCCCTGTCGGGCTCTGTCGGGCTCTGTCGGGCTCTACTGGGCCCTGTCGGGCCCTGTCGGGCTCTGTCGGGCTCTGTCGAGCTCTACTGGGCTCTGTCGGGCTCTGTCGGGCCCTGTCGGGCTCTGTCGGGCCCTGTCGGGCTCTGTCGGGCTCTGTCGGGCTCTGTCGGGTTCTACTGGGCTCTGTCGGGCTCTGTCGGGCCCTGTCGGGCTCTGTCGGGCTCTGTCGGGCTCTGTCGGGCTCTGTCGGGCCCTGTCGGGCTCTACTGGGCCCTGTCGGGCCCTGTCGAGCTTTGTCGGGCTCTGTCGGGCTCTGTCGGGCTCTGTCGGGCTCTACTGTTCCCTGTCGGGCTCTGTCGGGCTCTGTCGGGCCCTGTCGGGCTCTGTCGGGCTCTGTCGGGCCCTGTCGGGCCCTGTCGGGCTCTGTCGGGCTCTGTCGGGCTCTACTGGGCCCTGTCGGGCCCTGTCGGGCCCTGTCGGGCTCTGTCGGGCTCTACCGGGCCCTGTCGGGCTCTGTCGGGCCCTCTCGGGCTCTGTCGGGCTCTGTCGGGCTCTGTCGGGCTCTACTGGGCTCTACTGTTCCCTGTCGGGCCCTGTCGGGCTCTGTCGGGCTCTGTCGGGCCCTGTCGGGCCCTGTCGGGCTCTGTCGGGCTCTGTCGGGCCCTGTCGGGCCCTGTCGGGCTCTGTCGGGCTCTGTCGGGTTCTGTCGGGCTCTGTCGGGCCCTGTCGGGCTCTGTCGGGCTCTGTCGGGCTCTGTCGGGCTCTACTGGGCCCTGTCGGGCTCTGTCGGTTTCTGTCGGGCTCTGTCGGGCTCTGTCGGGCCCTGTCGGGCCCTGTCGGGCTCTGTCGGGCTCTGTCGGGCTCTACTGGGCCCTGTCGGGCTCTGTCGGTTTCTGTCGGGCTCTGTCGGGCTCTGTCGGGCCCTGTCGGGCTCTGTCGGGCTCTGTCGGGCTCTGTCGGGCTCTACTGGGCTCTGTCGGGCCCTGTCGGGCTCTGTCGGGCTCTGTCGGGCCCTGTCGGGCTCTGTCGGGCCCTGTCGGGCTCTGTCGGGTTCTGTCGGGCTCTGTCGGGCCCTGTCGGGCTCTACTGGTCCCTGTCGGGCCCTGTCGGGCTTTGTCGGGCTCTGTCGGGCTCTGTCGGGCTCTGTCGGGCTCTACTGGGCCCTGTCGGGCTCTGTCGGGCTCTGTCGGGCCCTGTCGGGCTCTGTCGGGCCCTGTCGGGCTCTGTCGGGCTCTGTCGGGCCCTGTCGGGCCCTGTCGGGCCCTGTCGGGCTCTGTCGGGCTCTACTGGGCTCTGTCGGGCTCTGTCGGGCTCTACTGGGCTCTACTGTTCCCTGTCGGGCCCTGTCGGGCTCTGTCGGGCTCTGTCGGGCTCTGTCGGGCTCTACTGGGCTCTGTCGGGCTCTGTCAGGTTCTGTCGGGCCCTGTCGGGCTCTGTCGGGCCCTGTCGGGCCCTGTCGGGCTCTGTCGGGCTCTGTCGGGTTCTGTCGGGCTCTGTCGGGCTCTGTCGGGCTCTACTGGGTTCTACTGTTCCCTGTCGGGCCCTGTCGGGCTCTGTCGGGCTCTGTCGGGCTCTACTGGGCCCTGTCGGGCTCTGTCGGTTTCTATCGGGCTCTGTCGAGCTCTGTCGGGCCCTGTGGGCTCTGTCGGGCTCTGTCGGGCTCTACTGGGCCCTGTCGGGCCCTGTCGGGCCCTGTCGGGCTCTGTCGGGCTCTACTGGGCCCTGTCGGGCTCTGTCGGGCCCTGTCGGGCTCTGTCGGGCTCTGTCGGGCTCTACTGGGCTCTACTGTTCCCTGTCGGGC
Source organism: Caloenas nicobarica (assembly GCF_036013445.1). NCBI lineage: Eukaryota > Metazoa > Chordata > Aves > Columbiformes > Columbidae > Caloenas > Caloenas nicobarica. The sequence goes on from NW_027017000.1 coordinate 135,594, forward strand.
CCTGTCGGGCTCTGTCGGGCCCTGTCGGGCCCTGTCGGGCTCTGTTGGGCCCTGTCGGGCTCTGTCGGGCTCTGTCGAGCTCTGTCGGGCTCTGTCAGGCTCTACTGGGCCCTGTCGGGCTCTATCGGGCACTGTCGGGCTCTTTCGGGCCCTGTCGGGCTCTGTCGGGCCCTGTCGGGCTCTGTCGGGCCCTGTCGGGCCCTGTCGGGCTTTGTCGGGCTCTGTCGAGCTCTGTCGGGCTCTGTGAGGCCCTACTGGGGCCTGTCGGGCTCTGTCGGGCTCTGTCGGGCCCTGTCGGGCTCTGTCGGGCTCTGTCGGGCTCTGTCGGGCTCTACTGGGCCCTGTCGGGCTCTGTCGGGCTCTGTCGGGTTCTACTGGGCTCTACTGGGCTCTGTCGGGCTCTGTCGGGCCCTGTCGGGCTCTGTCGGGCTCTGTCGAGCTCTGTCGGGTTCTGTCGGGCCCTGTCGAGCTCTGTCGGGCTCTGTCGGGCTCTGTCAGGCTCTACTGGGCTCTGTCGGGCTCTGTCGGGTTCTGTCGGGCTCTGTCGGGCTCTGTCGGGCCCTGTCGGGCTCTACTGGGCCCTGTCGGGCCCTGTCGGGCCCTGTCGGGCTCTGTCGGGCTCTACTGGGCCCTGTCGGGCCCTGTCGGGCCCTGTCGGGCTCTGTCGGGCTCTGTCGGGCTCTACTAGGCTCTGTCGGGCTCTGTCGGGCTCTGTCGGGCTCTGTCGGGCTCTACTGGGCTCTGTCGGGCTCTGTCGGGCCCTGTCGGGCCCTTGCGGGCTCTGTCGGGCTCTGTCGGGCCCTGTCGGGCTCTGTCGGGCTCTGTCGGGTTCTGTCGGGCCCTGTCGGGCTCTACTGGGCCCTGTCGGGCCCTGTCGGGCCCTGTCGGGCTCTGTCGGGCTCTACTGGGCCCTGTCGGGCTCTGTCGGGCCCTGTCGGGCTCTGTCGGGCTCTGTCGGGCTCTACTGGGCTCTACTGTTCCCTGTCGGGCCCTGTCGGGCTCTGTCGGGCCCTGTCGGGCCCTGTCGGGCTCTGTTGGGCCCTGTCGGGCTCTGTCGGGCACTGTCGAGCTCTGTCGGGCTCTGTCAGGCTCTACTGGGCCCTGTCGGGCTCTATCGGGCACTGTCGGGCTCTTTCGGGCCCTGTCGGGCTCTGTCGGGCCCTGTCGGGCTCTGTCGGGCCCTGTCGGGCCCTGTCGGGCTTTGTCGGGCTCTGTCGAGCTCTGTCGGGCTCTGTGAGGCCCTACTGGGGCCTGTCGGGCTCTGTCGGGCTCTGTCGGGCCCTGTCGGGCTCTGTCGGGCTCTGTCGGGCTCTGTCGGGCTCTACTGGGCCCTGTCGGGCTCTGTCGGGCTCTGTCGGGTTCTACTGGGCTCTACTGGGCTCTGTCGGGCTCTGTCGGGCCCTGTCGGGCTCTGTCGGGCTCTGTCGGGCTCTGTCGGGTTCTGTCGGGCCCTGTCGAGCTCTGTCGGGCTCTGTCGGGCTCTGTCAGGCTCTACTGGGCTCTGTCGGGCTCTGTCGGGTTCTGTCGGGCTCTGTCGGGCTCTGTCGGGCCCTGTCGGGCTCTACTGGGCCCTGTCGGGCCCTGTCGGGCCCTGTCGGGCTCTGTCGGGCTCTACTGGGCCCTGTCGGGCCCTGTCGGGCCCTGTCGGGCTCTGTCGGGCTCTGTCGGGCTCTACTAGGCTCTGTCGGGCTCTGTCGGGCTCTGTCGGGCTCTGTCGGGCTCTACTGGGCTCTGTCGGGCTCTGTCGGGCCCTGTCGGGCCCTTGCGGGCTCTGTCGGGCTCTGTCGGGCCCTGTCGGGCTCTGTCGGGCTCTGTCGGGTTCTGTCGGGCCCTGTCGGGCTCTACTGGGCCCTGTCGGGCCCTGTCGGGCCCTGTCGGGCTCTGTCGGGCTCTGTCGGGCTCTGTCGGGCTCTACTGGGCTCTGTCGAGCCCTGTCAGGCCCTGTCGGGCTCTGTCGGGCTCTGTCGGGCTCTGTCGGGCTCTACTGGGCTCTGTCGGGCTCTATTGGGGTCTGTCGGGCTCTGTCGGGCTCTGTCGGGCTCTACTGGGCCCTGTCGGGCCCTGTCGGGCTCTGTCGGGCTCTGTCGAGCTCTACTGGGCTCTGTCGGGCTCTGTCGGGCCCTGTCGGGCTCTGTCGGGCCCTGTCGGGCTCTGTCGGGCTCTGTCGGGCTCTGTCGGGCTCTACTGGGCTCTGTCGGGCTCTGTCGGGCCCTGTCGGGCTCTGTCGGGCTCTGTCGGGCTCTGTCGGGCTCTGTCGGGCCCTGTCGGGCTCAACTGGGCCCTGTCGGGCCCTGTCGAGCTTTGTCGGGCTCTGTCGGGCTCTGTCGGGCTCTGTCGGGCTCTACTGTTCCCTGTCGGGCTCTGTCGGGCTCTGTCGGGCCCTGTCAGGCTCTGTCGGGCTCTGTCGGGCTCTGTCGGGCCCTGTCGGGCTCTGTCGGGCTCTGTCGGGCCCTGTCGGGCCCTGTCGGGCCCTGTCGGGCTCTGTCGGGCCCTGTCGGGCCCTGTCGGGCTCTGTCGGGCTCTGTCGGGCTCTACTGGGCCCTGTCGGGCCCTGTCGGGCCCTGTCGGGCTCTGTCGGGCTCTACCGGGCCCTGTCGGGCTCTGTCGGGCCCTCTCGGGCTCTGTCGGGCTCTGTCGGGCTCTGTCGGGCTCTACTGGGCTCTACTCTTCCCTGTCGGGCCCTGTCGGGCCCTGTCGGGCTCTGTCGGGCTCTGTCGGGCCCTGTCGGGCCCTGTCGGGCTTTGTCGGGCTCTGTCGGGCTCTGTCGGGCTCTACTGGTCTCTGTCGGGCTCTGTCAGGTTCTGTCGGGCTCTGTCGGGCTCTGTCGGGCCCTGTCGGGCCCTGTCGGGCTCTGTCGGGCTCTGTCGGGTTCTGTCGGGCTCTGTCGGGCCCTGTCGGGCTCTGTCGGGCTCTGTCGGGCTCTGTCGGGCTCTACTGGGCTCTACTGTTCCCTGTCGGGCCCTGTCGGGCTCTGTCGGGCTCTGTCGGGCTCTACTGGGCCCTGTCGGGCTCTGTCGGTTTCTGTCGGGCTCTGTCGGGCTCTGTCGGGCCCTGTCGGGCTCTGTCGGGCTCTGTCGGGCTCTGTCGGGCTCTACTGGGCTCTGTCGGGCCCTGTCGGTCTCTGTCGGGCTCTGTCGGGCCCTGTCGGGCTCTGTCGGGCCCTGTCGGGCTCTGTCGGGCTCTGTCGGGCTCTACTGTGCTCTACTGTTCCCTGTCGGGCCCTGTCGGGCTCTGTCGGGCCCTGTCGGCCTCTGTTGGGCCCTGTCGGGCTCTGTCGGGCCCTGTCGGGCTCTGTCAGGATCTGTCGGGCCCTGTCGGGCTCTGTCGGGCTCTGTCGGGCTCTGTCGGGCTCTACTGGGCTCTGTCGGGCTCTGTCGGGCTCTGTTGGGCTCTACTGGGCCCTGTCGGGCTCTGTCGGGCTCTGTCGGGCCCTGTCGGGCTGTGTCGGGCCCTGTCGGGCTCTGTCGGGCTCTGTCGGGCTCTGTCGGGCTCTACTGGGCCCTGTCGGGCCCTGTCGGGCCCTGTCGGGCTCTGTCGGGCTCTGTCGGGCTCTGTCGGGCTCTACTGGTCTCTGTCGGGCTCTGTCGGGCCCTGTCGGGCTCTGTCGGGCTCTGTCGGGCTCTGTCGGGCTCTACTGGGCTAAACTGGGCCCTGTCGGGCTCTGTCGGGCCCTGTCGGGCCCTGTCGGGCTCTGTCGGGCTCTGTCGGGCTCTACTGGTCTCTGTCGGGCTCTGTCAGGTTCTGTCGGGCTCTGTCGGGCTCTGTCGGGCCCTGTCGGGCCCTGTCGGGCTCTGTCGGGCTCTGTCGGGTTCTGTCGGGCTCTGTCGGGCCCTGTCGGGCTCTGTCGGGCTCTGTCGGGCTCTGTCGGGCTCTACTGGGCTCTACTGTTCCCTGTCGGGCCCTGTCGGGCTCTGTCGGGCTCTGTCGGGCTCTACTGGGCCCTGTCGGGCTCTGTCGGTTTCTGTCGGGCTCTGTCGGGCTCTGTCGGGCCCTGTCGGGCTCTGTCGGGCTCTGTCGGGCTCTGTCGGGCTCTACTGGGCTCTGTCGGGCCCTGTCGGTCTCTGTCGGGCTCTGTCGGGCCCTGTCGGGCTCTGTCGGGCCCTGTCGGGCTCTGTCGGGCTCTGTCGGGCTCTACTGTGCTCTACTGTTCCCTGTCGGGCCCTGTCGGGCTCTGTCGGGCCCTGTCGGCCTCTGTTGGGCCCTGTCGGGCTCTGTCGGGCCCTGTCGGGCTCTGTCAGGATCTGTCGGGCCCTGTCGGGCTCTGTCGGGCTCTGTCGGGCTCTGTCGGGCTCTACTGGGCTCTGTCGGGCTCTGTCGGGCTCTGTTGGGCTCTACTGGGCCCTGTCGGGCTCTGTCGGGCTCTGTCGGGCCCTGTCGGGCTGTGTCGGGCCCTGTCGGGCTCTGTCGGGCTCTGTCGGGCTCTGTCGGGCTCTACTGGGCCCTGTCGGGCCCTGTCGGGCCCTGTCGGGCTCTGTCGGGCTCTGTCGGGCTCTGTCGGGCTCTACTGGTCTCTGTCGGGCTCTGTCGGGCCCTGTCGGGCTCTGTCGGGCTCTGTCGGGCTCTGTCGGGCTCTACTGGGCTAAACTGGGCCCTGTCGGGCTCTGTCGGGCCCTGTCGGGCCCTGTCGGGCTCTGTCGGGCTCTGTCGGGCTCTCTCGGGCTCTAGTGGGCTCTGTCGGGCTCTATTGGGGTCTGTCGGGCCCTGTCGGGCTCTGTCGGGCTCTGTCGGGCCCTGTCGGGCCCTTGCGGGCTCTGTCGGGCTCTCTCGGGCCCTGTCGGGCTCTGTCGGGCTCTGTCGGGCTCTGTCGGGCTCTACTGGGCCCTGTCGGGCCCTGTCGGGCCCTCTCAGGCTCTTTCGGGCTCTGTCGGGCTCTGTCGGGCTCTACTGGGCTCTGTCGGGCTCTGTCGGGCCCTGTCGGGCTCTGTCGGGCTCTGTCGGGCTCTGTCGGGCCCTGTCGGGCTCTACTGGGCCCTGTCGGGCCCTGTCGGGCCCTGTCGGGCTCTGTCAGGCTCTGTCGTGCTCTACTGGGCTCTGTCGGGCCCTGTCGGGCTCTGTCGGGCTCTGTCGGGCTCTGTCGGGCTCTACTGGGCTCTGTCGGGCTCTATTGGGGTCTGTCGGGCCCTGTCGGGCTCTGTCGGGCTCTGTCGGGCCCTGTCGGGCCCTGTCGGGCTCTGTCGGGCTCTGTCGTGCTCTACTGGGCCCTGTCGGGCCCTGTCGGGCTCTGTCGGGCTCTGTCGAGCTCTACTGGGCTCTGTCGGGCTCTGTCGGGCCCTGTCGGGCTCTGTCGGGCCCTGTCGGGCTCTGTCGGGCTCTGTCGGGCTCTGTCGGGCTCTACTGGGCTCTGTCGGTCTCTGTCGGGCCCTGTCGGGCTCTGTCGGGCTCTGTCGGGCTCTGTCGGGCTCTGTCGGGCCCTGTCGGGCTCTACTGGGCCCTGTCGGGCCCTGTCGAGCTTTGTCGGGCTCTGTCGGGCTCTGTCGGGCTCTGTCGGGCTCTACTGGGCCCTGTCGGGCTCTGTCGGGCTCTGTCGGGCCCTGTCGGGCTCTGTCGGGCTCTGTCGGGCCCTGTCGGGCTCTGTCGGGCCCTGTCGGGCCCTGTCGGGCCCTGTCGGGCTCTGTCGGGCCCTGTCAGGCCCTGTCGGGCTCTGTCGGGCCCTGTCGGGCCCTGTCGGGCTCTGTCAGGCTCTACTGGGCCCTGTCGGGCTCTGTCGGGCCCTGTCGGGCTCTGTCGGGCTCTGTCGGGCTCTACTGGGCTCTACTGTTCCCTGTCGGGCCCTGTCGGGCTCTGTCGGGCCCTGTCGGCCTCTGTCGGGCCCTGTCGGGCCCTGTCGGGCCATGTCGGGCTCTGTCGGGCTCTGTCGGGCTCTACTGGGCTCTGTCGGGCTCTGTTGGGCTCTGTCGGGCTCTGTCGGGCCCTGTCGGGCTCTGTCAGGATCTGTCGGGCCCTGTCGGGCTCTGTCGGGCTCTTTCGGGCTCTGTCGGGCTCTGTCGGGCTCTACTGGGCTCTGTCGGGCTCTGTCGGGCTCTGTTGGGCTCTACTGGGCCCTGTCGGGCTCTGTCGGGCTCTGTCGGGCCCTGTCGGGCCCTGTCGGGCTCTGTCGGGCTCTGTCGGGCTCTGTCGGGCTCTACTGGGCCCTGTCGGGCCCTGTCCGGCCCTGTCGGGCTCTGTCGGGCTCTACTGGGCCCTGTCGGGCTCTGTCGGGCCCTCTCGGGCTCTACTGGGCCCTGTCGGGCTCTGTCGGGCCCTGTCGGGCTCTGTCGGGCTCTGTCGGGCTCTACTGGGCTCTGTCGGGCTCTGTCGGGCTCTGTCGGGCTCTGTCGGGCTCTACTGGGCTAAACTGGGCCCTGTCGGGCTCTGTCGGGCCCTGTCGGGCCCTGTCGGGCTCTGTCGGGCTCTGTCGGGCTCTCTCGGGCTCTACTGGGCTCTGTCGGGCTCTATTGGGGTCTGTCGGGCCCTGTCGGGCTCTGTCGGGCTCTGTCGGGCCCTGTCGGGCCCTTGCGGGCTCTGTCGGGCTCTGTCGGGGCCTGTCGGGCTCTGTCGGGCTCTGTCGGGCTCTACTGGGCCCTGTCGGGCCCTGTCGGGCCCTCTCGGGCTCTGTCGGGCTCTGTCGGGCTCTGTCGGGCTCTACTGGGCTCTGTCGGGCTCTGTCGGGCCCTGTCGGGCTCTGTCGGGCTCTGTCGGGCTCTGTCGGGCTCTGTCGGGCCCTGTCGGGCTCTACTGGGCCCTGTCGGGCCCTGTCGGGCCCTGTCGGGCTCTGTCGGGCTCTGTCGGGCTCTGTCGTGCTCTACTGGGCTCTGTCGGGCTCTGTCGGGCTCTGTCGGGCTCTGTCATGCTCTGTCGGGCTCTACTGGGCTCTGTCGGGCTCTATTGGGGTCTGTCGGGCCCTGTCGGGCTCTGTCGGGCTCTGTCGGGCCCTGTCGGGCCCTTGCGGGCTCTGTCGGGCTCTGTCGGGCCCTGTCGGGCTCTGTCGGGCTCTGTCGGGCTCTGTCGGTCTCTACTGGGCCCTGTCGGGCCCTGTCGGGCCCTCTCGGGCTCTGTCGGGCTCTGTCGGGCCCTGTCGGGCTCTGTCAGGCTCTACTGGGCCCTGTCGGGCTCTGTCGGGCCCTGGCGGGCTCTGTCGGGCTCTGTCGGGCTCTACTGGGCTCTACTGTTCCCTGTCGGGCCCTGTCGGGCTCTGTCGGGCCCTGTCGGCCTCTGTCGGGCCCTGTCGGGCCCTGTCGGGCCCTGCCGGGCTCTGTCGGGCTCTGTCGGGCTCTACTGGGCTCTGTCGGGCTCTGTTGGGCTCTGTCGGGCTCTGTCGGGCCCTGTCGGGCTCTGTCAGGATCTGTCGGGCCCTGTCGGGCTCTGTCGGGCTCTTTCGGGCTCTGTCGGGCTCTGTCGGGCTCTACTGGGCTCTGTCGGGCTCTGTCGGGCTCTGTTGGGCTCTACTGGGCCCTGTCGGGCTCTGTCGGGCTCTGTCGGGCTCTGTCGGGCTCTGTCGGGCCCTGTCGGGCTCTGTCGGGCCCTGTCGGGCTCTGTCGGGCTCTGTCGGGCTCTACTGGGCCCTGTCGGGCCCTGTCGGGCTCTGTCGGGCTCTGTCGGGCTCTACTGGTCTCTGTCGGGCTCTGTCGGGCCCTGTCGGGCTCTGTCGGGCTCTGTCGGGCCCTGTCGGGCTCTGTCGGGCTCTACTGGGCTCTGTCGGGCTCTGTCGGGCTCTGTCGGGCTCTACTGGGCTAAACTGGGCCCTGTCGGGCTCTGTCGGGCCCTGTCGGGCTCTGTCGGGCTCTGTCGGGCTCTGTCGGGCTCTACTGGGCTCTGTCGGGCTCTGTCGGGCTCTGTCGGGCCCTGTCGGGCTCTGTCGGGCTCTGTCGGGCTCTGTCGGGCCCTGTCGGGCTCTACTGGGCCCTGTCGGGCCCTGTCGGGCTTTGTCGGGCTCTGTCGGGCTCTGTCGGGCTCTGTCGGGCTCTACTGGGCCCTGTCGGGCTCTGTCGGGCCCTGTCGGGCTCTGTCGGGCTCTGTCGGGCCCTGTCGGGCCCTGTCGGGCTCTGTCGGGCTCTGTCGGGCTCTACTGGGCCCTGTCGGGCCCTGTCGGGCCCTGTCGGGCTCTGTCGGGCTCTACTGGGCCCTGTCGGGCTCTGTCGGGCCCTCTCGGGCTCTACTGGGCCCTGTCGGGCTCTGTCGGGCCCTGTCGGGCTCTGTCGGGCTCTGTCGGGCTCTACTGGGCTCTGTCGGGCTCTGTCGGGCTCTGTCGGGCTCTACTGGGCTAAACTGGGCCCTGTCGGGCTCTGTCGGGCCCTGTCGGGCCCTGTCGGGCTCTGTCGGGCTCTGTCGGGCTCTCTCGGGCTCTACTGGGCTCTGTCGGTCTCTATTGGGCTCTGTCGGGCTCTGTCGGGCTCTGTCGGGCTCTGTCGGGCCCTGTCGGGCCCTTGCGGGCTCTGTCGGGCTCTGTCGGGCCCTGTCGGGCTCTGTCGGGCTCTGTCGGGCTCTGTCGGGCTCTGTCGGGCTCTACTGGGCCCTGTCGGGCCCTGTCGGGCCCTCTCGGGCTCTGTCGGGCTCTGTCGGGCTCTGTCGGGCTCTACTGGGCTCTGTCGGGCTCTGTCGGGCCCTGTCGGGCTCTGTCGGGCTCTGTCGGGCTCTGTCGGGCTCTGTCGGGCCCTGTCGGGCTCTACTGGGCCCTGTCGGGCCCTGTCGGGCCCTGTCGGGCTCTGTCGGGCTCTGTCGGGCTCTGTCGTGCTCTACTGGGCTCTGTCGGGCTCTGTCGGGCTCTGTCGGGCTCTGTCATGCTCTGTCGGGCTCTACTGGGCTCTGTCGGGCTCTATTGGGGTCTGTCGGGCCCTGTCGGGCTCTGTCGCGCTCTGTCGGGCCCTGTCGGGCCCTGTCGGGCTCTGTCGGGCTCTGTCGGGCTCTACTGGGCCCTGTCGGGCCCTGTCGGGCTCTGTCGGGCTCTGTCGAGCTCTACTGGGCTCTGTCGGGCTCTGTCGGGCCCTGTCGGGCTCTGTCGGGCTCTGTCGGGCCCTGTCGGGCTCTACTGGGCCCTGTCGGGCCCTGTCGAGCTTTGTCGGGCTCTGTCGGGCTCTGTCGGGCTCTGTCGGGCTCTACTGGGCCCTGTCGGGCTCTGTCGGGCTCTGTCGGGCCCTGTCGGGCTCCGTCGGGCCCTGTCGGGCCCTGTCGGGCCCTGTCGGGCTCTGTCGGTTTCTGTCGGGCTCTGTCGGGCTCTGTCGGGCTCTGTCAGGCCCTGTCGGGCCCTGTCGGGCTCTGTCAGGCTCTACTGGGCCCTGTCGGGCTCTGTCGGGCCCTGTCGGGCTCTGTCGGGCTCTGTCGGGCTCTACTGGGCTCTACTGTTCCCTGTCGGGACCTGTCGGGCTCTGTCGGGCCCTGTCGGCCTCTGTCGGGCCCTGTCGGGCCCTGTCGGGCCCTGTCGGGCTCTGTCGGGCTCTGTCGGGCTCTACTGGGCTCTGTCGGGCTCTGTTGGGCTCTGTCGGGCTCTGTCGGGCCCTGTCGGGCTCTGTCAGGATCTGTCGGGCCCTGTCGGGCTCTGTCGGGCTCTTTCGGGCTCTGTCGTGCTCTGTCGGGCTCTACTGGGCTCTGTCGGGCTCTGTCGGGCCCTGTCGGGCTCTGTCGGGCCCTGTCGGGCTCTGTCGGGCTCTGTCGGGCTCTGTCGGGCTCTACTGGGCCCTGTCGGGCCCTGTCGGGCCCTGTCGGGCTCTGTCGGGCTCTGTCGGGCTCTGTCGGGCTCTACTGGTCTCTGTCGGGCTCTGTCGGGCCCTGTCGGGCTCTGTCGGGCTCTGTCGGGCCCTGTCGGGCTCTGTCGGGCTCTACTGGGCTCTGTCGGGCTCTGTCGGGCTCTGTCGGGCTCTACTGGGCTAAACTGGGCCCTGTCGGGCTCTGTCGGGCCCTGTCGGGCCCTGTCGGGCTCTGTCGGGCTCTGTCGGGCTCTCTCGGGCTCTACTGGGCTCTGTCGGGCTCTATTGGGCCCTGTCGGGCCCTGTCGGGCTCTGTCGGGCTCTGTCGGGCCCTGTCGGGCCCTGTCGGGCTCTGTCGGGCTCTGTCGGGCTCTACTGGGCCCTGTCGGGCCCTGTCGGGCTCTGTCGGGCTCTGTCGGGCTCTGTCGGGCTCTACTGGGCTCTGTCGGGCTCTGTCGGGCCCTGTCGGGCTCTGTCGGGCTCTGTCGGGCTCTGTCGGGCCCTGTCGGGCTCTACTGGGCTCTGTCGGGCCCTGTCGGGCTTTGTCGGGCTCTGTCGGGCTCTGTCGGGCTCTGTCGGGCTCTACTGGGCCCTGTCGGGCTCTGTCGGGCTCTGTCGGGCCCTATCGGGCTCTGTCGGGCCCTGTCGGGCCCTGTCGGGCTCTGTCGGGCTCTGTCGGGCTCTGTCAAGCTCTACTGGGCCCTGTCGGGCCCTGTCGGGCCCTGTCGGGCTCTGTTGGGCTCTACTGGGCCCTGTCGGGCTCTGTCGGGCCCTCTCGGGCTCTACTGGGCTCTGTCGGGCTCTGTCGGGCTCTACTGGGCTCTGTCGGGCTCTGTCGGGCTCTGTCGGGCCCTGTCGGGCCCTGTCGGGCTCTGTCGGGCTCTGTTGGGTTCTGTCGGGCTCTGTCGGGCCCTGTCGGGCTCTGTCGGGCTCTGTCGGGCTCTGTCGGGCTCTACTGGGTTCTACTGTTCCCTGTCGGGCCCTGTCGGGCTCTGTCGGGCTCTGTCGGGCTCTACTGGGCCCTGTCGGGCTCTGTCGTTTTCTGTCGGGCTCTGTCGAGCTCTGTCGGGCCCTGTCGGGCTCTGTCGGGCTCTGTCGGGCTCTGTCGGGCTCTACTGGGCCCTGTCGGGCCCTGTCGGGCTCTGTCGGGCTCTACTGGGCCCTGTCGGGCTCTGTCGGGCCCTGTCGGGCTCTGTCGGGCTCTGTCGGGCTCTACTGGGCTCTACTGTTCCCTGTCGGGCCCTGTCGGGCTCTGTCGGGCCCTGTCGGCCTCTGTCGGGCTCTGTTGGGCCCTGTCGGGCTCTGTCGGGCTCTGTCGAGCTCTGTCGGGCTCTGTCAGGCTCTACTGGGCCCTGTCGGGCTCTGTCGGGCTCTGTCGGGCCGTGTCGGGCCCTGTCGGGCTCTGTCGGGCTCTGTCGGGTTTTGTCGGGCTCTGTCGGGCCCTGTCGGGCTCTGTCGGGCTCTGTCGGGCTCTGTCGGGCTCTACTGGGCTCTACTGTTCCCTGTCGGGCCCTGTCGGGCTCTGTCGGGCTCTGTCGGGCTCTGTCGGGCTCTACTGGGCCCTGTCGGGCTCTGTCGGGCCCTGTCGGGCCCTGTCGGGCTCTGTCGGGTTCTGTCGGGCTCTGTCGGGCTCTGTCGGGCTCTGTCGGGCCCTGTCGGGCTCTGTTGGGCTCTACTGGGCCCTGTCGGGCCCTGTCGGGCCCTGTCGGGCTCTGTCGGGCCCTGTCGGGCTCTGTCGGGCTCTGTCGAGCTCTATTGGGCTCTGTCGGGCTCTGTCGGGCCCTGTCGGGCTCTGTCGGGCTCTGTTGGGCTCTGTCGGGCTCTGTCGGGCTCTGTCGGGCTCTACTGGGCTCTGTCGGGCTCTGTCGGGCCCTGTTGGGCTCTGTCGGGCTCTGTTGGGCTCTGTCGGGCTCTGTCGGGCTCTACTGGGCTAAACTGGGCCCTGTCGGGCTCTGTCAGGCTCTGTCGGGCTCTGTCGGGCTCTACTGGGCCCTGTCGGGCCCTGTCGGGCTCTGTCGGGCTCTGTCGGGCTCTGTCGGGCTCTACTGGGCCCTGTCGGGCCCTGTCGGGCCCTGTCGGGCTCTGTCGGGCTCTACTGGGCCCTGTCGGGCCCTGTCGGGCCCTGTCGGGCTCTGTCGGGCTCTGTCGGGCTCTACTGGGCTCTGTCGGGCTCTGTCGGGCTCTGTCGGGCTCTACTGGGCTCTGTCGGGCTCTGTCGGGCCCTGTCGGGCCCTTGCGGGCTCTGTCGGGCTCTGTCGGGCCCTGTCGGGCTCTGTCGGGCTCTGTCGGGCTCTGTCGGGCTCTACTGGGCCCTGTCGGGCCCTGTCGGGCCCTCTCGGGCTCTGTCGGGCTCTGTCGGGCTCTGTCGGGCTCTACTGGGCTCTGTCGGGCTCTGTCGGGCCCTGTCGGGCTCTGTCGGGCTCTGTCGGGCCCTGTCGGGCTCTGTCGGGCTCTACTGGGCTCTGTCGGGCCCTGTCGGGCCCTGTCGGGCTCTGTCGGGCTCTGTCGGGCTCTGTCGGGCTCTACTGGGCTCTGTCGGGCTCTACTGGGCTCTGTCGGGCTCTATTGGGGTCTGTCGGGCCCTGTCGGGCTCTGTCGGGCGCTGTCGGGCCCTGTCGGGCCCTGTCGGGCTCTGTCGGGCTCTGTCGGGCTCTACTGGGCCCTGTCGGGCTCTGTCGGGCCCTGTCGGGCTCTGTCGGGCTCTGTCGGGCTCTGTCGGGCTCTACTGGGCTCTGTCGGGCTCTGTCGGGTTCTGTCGGGCTCTGTCGGGCTCTGTCGGGCCCTGTCGGGCCCTGTCGGGCTCTGTCGGGCCCTGTCGGGCTCTGTCGGTCTCTGTCGGGCTCTGTCGGGCTCTGCTGGGCTCTGTCGGGTTCTACTGGGCTCTACTGGGCCCTGTCGGGCTCTGTCGGGCTCTGTCGGGCTCTGTCGGGCTCTACTGTGCTCTGTCGGGCTCGGTCGGGCCCTGTCGGGCTCTGTCGGGCTCTGTCGGGCTCTGTCGGGCCCTGTCGGGCCCTGTCGGGCTCTGTCGGTCTCTGTCGGGCTCTGTCGGGCTCTGTCGGGCTCTGTAGGGCTCTGTCGGGTTCTACTGGGCTCTACTGGGCCCTGTCGGGCTCTGTCGGGCTCTGTCGGGCTCTACTGGGCCCTGTCGGGCTCTGTCGGGCTCTGTCGGGCTCTACTGGGCTCTACTGTTCCCTGTCGGGCCCTGTCGGGCTCTGTCGGGCTCTGTCGGGCCCTGTCGGGCCCTGTCGGGCTCTGTCGGGCTCTGTCGGGCTCTGTCGGGCCCTGTCGGGCCCTGTCGGGCTCTGTCGGGCTCTGTCGGGCTCTACTGGTCTCTGTCGGGCTCTGTCAGGTTCTGTCGGGCTCTGTCGGGCTCTGTCGGGCCCTGTCGGGCCCTGTCGGGCTCTACTGGGCCCTGTCGGGCCCTGTCGGGCTCTGTCGGGCTCTGTCGGGCTCTGTCGGGCTCTACTGGGCTCTACTGTTCCCTGTCGGGCCCTGTCGGGCTCTGTCGGGCTCTGTCGGGCTCTACTGGGCCCTGTCGGGCTCTGTCGGTTTCTGTCGGGCTCTGTCGGGCTCTGTCGGGCTCTGTCGGGCTCTGTCGGGCTCTACTGGGCCCTGTCGGGCTCTGTCGGGCTCTGTCGGGCCCTGTCGGGCTCTGTCGGGCTCTGTCGGGCCCTGTCGGGCTCTACTGGGCCCTGTCGGGCCCTGTCGGGCCCTGTCGGGCTCTACTGGGCCCTGTCGGGCTCTGTCGGGCCCTCTCGGGCTCTGTCGGGCTCTGTCGGGCTCTGTCGGGCTCTACTGGGCTCTACTGTTCCCTGTCGGGCCCTTTCGGGCCCTCTCGGGCTCTGTCGGGCTCTGTCGGGCTCTGTCGGGCTCTACTGGGCTCTGTCGGGCTCTGTCAGGTTCTGTCGGGCTCTGTCGGGCTCTGTCGGGCCCTGTCGGGCTCTGTCGGGCTCTGTCGGGCTCTGTCGGGCTCTACTGGGCTCTACTGTTCCCTGTCGGGCCCTGTCGGGCTCTGTCGGGCTCTACTGGGCCCTGTCGGGCTCTGTCGGGCTCTGTCGGGCTCTGTCGGGCTCTACTGGGCCCTGTCGGGCCCTGTCGGGCCCTGTCGGGCTCTACTGGGCCCTGTCGGGCTCTGACGGGCCCTGTCGGGCTCTGTCGGGCTCTGTCGGGCTCTACTGGGCTCTACTGTTCCCTGTCGGGCCCTGTCGGGCTCTGTCGGGCCCTGTCGGGGGGGCCCTGGGGAGGAATGGGGAGCTCTGGGGAACCAAGACACGTCGTGGGGAGCCCTGAGGAACCAAGACACGTCTTGGGGAGCTCTGAGGAACCAAGACACGTTTTGGGGAGCCCTGGGGAGGAATGTGGAGCCCTGAGGAACCAAGACACGTCGTGGGGAGCCCTGAGGAACCAAGACACGTTTTGGGGAACCCTGAGGAACCAAGACACGTTTTGGGGAGCCCTGGGGAGGAATGTGGAGCCCTGAGGAACCAAGACACGTCTTGGGGAGCCTGGGGAGGAATGGGGAGCCCGGGGAACCAAGACACGTTTTGGGGAGCCCTGGGGAGGAATGGGGAGCTCTGGGGAACCAAGACACGTTTTGGGGAGCCCGGGGGAACCAAGACATGTTTTGGGGAGCCCTGTGGAGGAATGTGGAGCCCTGAGGAACCAAGACACGTTTTGGGGAGCCCTGGGGAACCAAGACACGTTTTGGGGAGCCTGGGGAGGAATGGGGAGCCCCGGGGAACCAAGACATGTTTTGGGGAGCCCTGGGGAGGAATGGGGAGCCCCGGGGAACCAAGACACGTTTTGGGGAGCCCCGGGGAACCAAGACACGTTTTGGGGAGCCTGGGGAGGAATGGGGAGCCCGGGGAACCAAGACACGTTTTGGGGAGCCCTGGGGAGGAATGGGGAGCCCCGGGGAACCAAGACACGTTTTGGGGAGCCTGGGGAGGAATGGGGAGCCCGGGGAACCAAGACACGTCTTGGGGAGCCCTGGGGAACCAAGACGAGCCCTGGGGAGAACTTGGCAGCCTTGGGGAATCGATGCGAACCCTGGGGAGGACGGTGGATCTCAGGGGAGCCCCAGGGAGACGAGGCGATAGCTGGGGAGGGTCCGGAGAGCCCTGGAGGATGAGGGGGGTCCTGGGGAGACCTTTGGAGTCCTGGGGAGGCAAAGAAAGCCCTGGGTTACTTTTTAGAAGAGATTCTCGTAGAATCTATTTATTACCATATTAATTATTGACCCCGCCCCTTCCCCAGGGGATTGGTCAGGGTGGTGGGCGGGGCCTGGGCCGATTGACCCCGCCCCTTCCCCAGGGGATTGTGGGAGAGGGGTGGGCGGGGCCCGGGGTATTTGAGCCCCAGCCCCTGGGCAGGAGCTCATTCTGCTCCAGGGCTGCTTTGGTGCTGGTTCTCTGCTGCTCCTTCAGCAGTGGGCAGCTTTTGAGCTGTTTAGTCAGCATGGACAGACCTGTTTGGAGAAGTGGAGGTGTCTGCTAGAGGTAAGAGCTCCAGGAGCAGCAAAGGTTCAACAGCAGCTGTAGCAGAAAGTGTGTTTGTAAGTATGTGTAATTTACTAAATCAATTTCAGGTGCTTCACGTTTTCCCAGAACCCCTGACTGCAATGAAAATGGAGCATTGTTTCTTTGGTTTTTACTGCTGTATACCAAGCTGCTGGTATAATCTTTTCTCCTAGGACTGACGCTCAGGTGATCTAGCGGGGGTTAGAGTGAGCGTCTTGTATCTGTAAATGGAGTTCTAGCACTTCTGCAGGAAGCAGCGGGGCCATAAGGCAGAGTGTCTTTCTGGCTCTGGGGTGGCTCATCGCCTGCCTGATCACCCACAGAACACGGTGTTGTCCCCAGAACCCTTGCAGTGGGCGGTGGCCCCTGGTGGATGGATGATTCAAATGTCCTTCCCAGAACTCAGCCAAGGTGCGCAGTGGCTATTAGACTAGTACTGGTAAATATTACCCTGGTGCTCAATAGTGTGTGTCTGTTTTCTTTTCTTATTGCAGGGGATGAAGGGGAAACTGGCAACTGCAGGAAGATCCCCATGAGCCCATGTGGTGTTTTCCTCCCCGGATGGATTCAGTCCCTTGGCCCTCTGAAAGCTAAGTGGAGGCACGGGGGCTGGGAAGGGGCTGGGAACTGCAGGGGCGAGGGGCTAAAGATCTCAGAGGGGAAAGGGCTGTCCAGGACCAGTTCCCTTTGGGTGGGTAAAGGGCGCAGGGAACCTTACAGTGCGATGCCAGCTTGGGCAGGGCAGCTCCAGCCTGTGTCTGCGTTGTTGTGCACTTCGGGAAGCCTGCCTTGCGCCGTTCAGACGATCCTGGGGTCTCATCGTGCCCGAGGGGCATGACAGACATCTCAGGCGCCATCCCGGGGTCTGGAATGCGGGTGCCGATTGGCCTATCACCAATTGGGTGCCAGGTTTCTTGTATCAGCAGCCGAAAGCGTGGATGGTTCTTGCGCCTTGGACATTTCTGGTCAGTTGTTTTATGGTGGTGTTCAGGGCTGCGTGGGCAGCTCTCCTCTCTACCCATCCAGTCTAAGGGACTGGCACTTCAGGATGCTGGGAAGAAGTTCTTAGGTCTTGCGGGAGCGTTTTGCCAGTGCCGCCGTCTCGGTCGGTTGGTTGGTTTGTGCCAGTGCCGCCGTCTCGGTCGGTTGGTTGGTTTGTGCCAGTGCCGCCGTCTCGGTCGGTTGGTTGGTTTGTGCCAGTGCCGCCGTCTCGTAAGGGGCCGTGACGTTCGGCTCCTTTTTGTTTTGGGGTTGCAGTAGAGGCTTCTCGCCTCTCTTCTGCCTCCCCACAGGTTCTTTTGATTGATGCAGTCTCTGGTCTTGGAGTCATTCTCATTGTCGAGCGTTTTTGGTGCTGTTGCAGTCGTGCTGTTTGTAGCATTCTGTGGAGCGTCAGTCTTCGCATGTGCGCGTTTGGCTCGGAGCTGCTCTGCCTGGAGACGTAGAGTCATGGGTGGGTGGACTGAGCCCTAGGAGTCCATGGTTAATCTCTTGATATATGTAATAGTGTGGGCAAAGGTTGTTCAGTCATCTAGGACGGAGCAGCTGTGGGCAGGGGCAGTGGGCAGTCCCTTCACCAGTAATTTAGGGGCTCGATTAGAGCTTCTGGTGTTATTTGTGAATAGAAAGCAGACCTGTGGAATGGTCAAGCTGTTGATCAGCATCTGGGTGACCTGTTGAATACCTTGATTTCAGATGCAGAGGGAAAACTTGGCCCAAAAGAGCGACGGAAGAGGCAAGCCGAGCGCCATAAGCAGGTGGGCCGGTGCGAGGTCTCAGAGGGAAGGTGTGCCATGTGCCTCTATGTAAGTTTGGTTGTTTCTCTATTTTATAGGTGCGAAGCGAGGAGGAAAGCCGGGTATTGGCACCGCAGCTCCTCGGTCGAGGTGAGCAAGGAGCGCTGGGCCGAAGCAGCGTCTCATTTCAGGTGTTGTGTTTCTGGTGCAGGTCTCAGCATCCTTTGCTTGTGTTTTACAGGTGGTAGCTGGGCCTCAACGCGGTCAACAGCGTGGCAGGTGAAGGTGACGGAGGCCAGGTGGGTGAGCAGCCAAGGTAAAGGGGCGGGACATGGGACCGTCTGCGGGCAGGCTGTGCTTTTGGGCAGTATCTGAGCATGCGCCTTTGTTTTAGCAGGCGCTACAGGCAAGCTCGGAGGGGCGAAGCCGCACGCCGACCAGCAGCCAAGAAGGTGAGGAGGTGGCTGGTGTTCAGGAGCACAGTACTGCCTGGTGACTCGGTTCAGCGTTTCCTTCTTGTTTTGCAGGGGCTTTGTGGACCCCTTTGGACTCAGAGGACCGTTTGCAGTGAGCAGGGGTAGGGGTGAGGAGGAGTGTGGGGCTGGGGACTTGTCCCAAGCACTAGAGCTCTTTTTCTGCTGTCTTAGGTGCCACGAGTGGTGAGGGTTTCTGCCTGCGCCCATGGCACGAGAGGCTGAATGGAACGCCTGGGAACTTCGGGGGAGGTGGGTGCTGTGGATGTCGTCGGTGTTGATGCACATGATATTTAGTGCTGGCACTGCTTAGTGAGTGTGTGTTAACTTGTGTTGTTGCAGATGTTGATGAGGAACCCGGCAATGCAGGAAGATCCCCGTGAGCCCATGTGGTGTTTTCCTCCGTGGATGGATTTGGTCCCTTGGCCCTCTGAAAGCTAAGTGGAGGCACGGGGGCTGGGGAGGGGCTGGGAACTGCAGGGGCGGGGGGCTAAAGGTCTCAGAGGGGAAAGGGCCGTCCAGGACCAGTTCCCTTTGGGTGGGTAAAGGGCGCAGGGAACCTTACAGTGCGATGCCAGCTTGGGCAGGGCAGCTCCAGCCTGTGTCTGCGTTGTTGTGCACTTCGGGAAGCCTGCCTTGCGCCGTTCAGACGATCCTGGGGTCTCGTCGTGCCCGAGGGGCACGACCGGCATCTCAGGTGCCATCCCGGGGTCTGGAATGCCGGTGCCAATTGGCCTGTTGCCAGTTGGGTGCCGGTTTTCTTGTATCAGCAGCTGAAAGCGTGGATGGTTCCTGCATCTCGGACATTTCTGGTCAGTCGTGTGTTATAGTGTAGTTCTGGGCTGCGTGGGCAGCTCTGCTCCCTACCCATCCAGTCTAAGGGACTGGCACTTCTTCCCAGCATCCTGAAGTCTTTAGGTTTTGCAGGAGTTACTTGCACTTGCGCCGTCTCTGTTTGTTGTGCCAGTGGCGCCGTCTCCGTTTGTTTGTTGTGCCAGTGGCGCCGTCTCGTAAGGAGCCGTGATGTTCGGCTCCTTTTTGTTTTGGGGTAGCAGTAGAGGCTCCTCGCCTCACCACTGCCTCCCTGTAGTTTGTTTTGGTGCCGTCTCTGCTGTTCTCATGGTTGAATGACTTTGTTCCTGTTGGAGTGGTGGTGTTTGTAGCGTTCTGTGCAGCATCAGTCTGCACATGTGCGTGTTTGTCTTGGAGCTGCTCTGCCCGGAGGCATGGAGTCAGGTGTGGGTGGACCGAGCCCCAGGCGTCCATGGTTAATCTATTGACACATTCAAGTCTGTAGGCAAAATTTGTACCATCATCCAGGCTAGAGTATCCATGGGCAGGGGGAGTGGACAGTCCCTTCACTTGTGTTTTACAGTTGATACCAAAGATCATTGTTGACTAGCGTGCTGTTATTTCACAGACAGTGTCTTAACTAATTTTTTTTCTTTGTAGGTGACCGCGTTGTCAATATGAGTCTTTTTAGCTAAAGAAAAATGCCTCTTAAGAGTATATCACTTGTCATTATGACCTTTGCTTCACGGCAACAAAAGCAGCTACAGACTACGATCGCCACCTGTGAGATCAGGCCCGCATTGCACTTCTTTGAACAAATAGGATTCATTCACAGAAAACACTACATTCAAGGCTGGCATGAAGTGCCTATGGACCGTAAACCGTATCTAGAGCTGCACAAAGCAAAGGCCTGTCTGAGGTCAGTGCAAAGGATCCACTAAGAAGCAAGAAGACTCCAGACACAACTGTTGCTATTGTTGCTATCATGGTGTGAGGGGTGGGTAAATAGTGTGTAAGGGTATAAATACCCAGGAATTTCTACACTCGGGTGGGACCTCAGCAAAGGCAGCAGTTTGAGTCAGCCCTCCCGCCGTACCACTCTGTTCGGTTACTTGTTTTCATGGACTTTGCCTGAGAGTTTGCCTCCAGGGACCAAGGATCCGGACCGCAATCCACCAGACCCCAGGCCCCTGGAGGGGAGGTAAGGACGTCGAGGTGCAGAATGATGAAACTCTGAAATCCCAGCTAAGTGATATAAGGGGTTGAGTGAGCACATGCAGTCCTTTGGCCATATATAAATGTAATCCCTTAGGTGTTTCCCCTACGCTCTGTGTATTGTAGACATGAGCTGTAGATCCATCTGGGGCTAAGTTTGGATCCAGCCGCACCTAGACTCTTCTCCGAGGAAGAGTTTAGAAAGCAAGGGGGTCCATTCCGAACCTCACAACAGACACAAAGCGTAGATCCAGCCTGGGGCTAAGTTTGGACCCTGCTGCACTTAGACTCCTCTCTGAGCAGGAGTTTAGTAAGCAAGGGGGTCCCATCTGAACTTCGACTCAACAGAAGCGCCCCCCTTTAGCTTTCGGCATTTCCCGTCCAGGTACAGATCACTCTGAATCGAGTCTCACCTGAATATGCCCGGCATATTTTGTCAAAGCAGTAATAGTCCCCCTTGCCATCACTCTAACGTCGCACGGTAAGCGATCTAAAACCGCTCTCGGCCAGCAGCGCCCCGAGTCACTCACCCGACACCAACCGATGGCGGCAGGATGGCAGGCGCCGTCCCCGATTACTGATGGAGGCACCGGGCGAGTTAGAGGTCCAGATTCTCGGAGGAATGAGCCCGTGGTAATAGCCACGATTGGAAAGCTGTGGAAGAAAAGCTCACTATGCTCAAGAGCCATAGGAATGATGGAAAGGGAATTAATAGCAAAGTGTACCTTAGGGAACCAAGACACGTTTTGCAGAGCGCTGCGGAGGAATGGGGAGCCCTGAGAAACCAAGACACGTTTTGGTGAGCCCTGGGGAGTAATGGGGATCCCCGAGGAAGCAAGACACGTTTTGGGGAGCCTTGAGGAAGCAAGACATGTTTTGGGGAGCCCTGAGGAACCAAGAAACGTTGTGGGGAGCCCTGAGGAGGAAGGGGGAGCTCTGAGGATCCAAGACACGTGTTGGGGTGCCCTGCGGAGCAATGGGCAATGAGCTCTGTGGGGGCCCTGGGGGGGCCCTGTCGGGCTCTACTGGGCCCTGTTGGGCCCTGTCGGGCTCTACTGGGCCCTGTTGGGCCCTGTCGGGCTCTACTGGGCCCTGTTGGGCCCTGTCGGGCTCTACTGGGCCCTGTTGGGCCCTGTCGGGCTCTACTGGGCCCTGTTGGGCCCTGTCGGGCTCTACTGGGCCCTGTTGGGCCCTGTCGGGCTCTACTGGGCCCAACTGGGCCCTGTCGGGCTCTACTGGGCTAAACTGGGCCCTGTCGGGCCCTGTCGGGCTCTGTCGGGCTCTACTGGGCTCTACTGTTCCCTGTCGGGCCCCGTCGGGCTCTGTCGGGCTCTACTGTTCCCTGTCGGGCTCTACTGGGCTCTACTGGGCCCTGTCAGGCCCTGTCGGGCTCTACTGGGCTAAACTGGGCCCTGTCGGGCTCTACTGGGCCCTGTCGGGCTCTGTCGGGCTCTACTGGGCGCTACTGGGCCCTGTCGGGCTCTGTCGGGCTCTACTGGGCCCTGTAGGGCCCTGTCGGGCTCTGTCGGGCTCTACTGGGCTCTGTCGGGCTCTACTGGGCCCTGTCGGGCTCTGTCAGGCTCTGTCTGGCTCTGTCGAGCCCTGTCGGGCCCTGTCGGGCTCTACTGGGCTAAACTGGGCCCTGTCGGGCTCTACTGGGCTAAACTGGGCCCTGTTGGGCTCTGTCGGGCTCTACTGGGCTCTACTGTTCCCTGTCGGGCCCTGTCGGGCTCTACTGGGCTCTGTCGGGCTCTACTGGGCTCTGTCGGGCTCTACTGGGCTCTGTCGGGCTCTACTGGGCCCTGTCGGGTTCTGTCGGGCCCTGTCGGGTTCTGTCGGGCCCTGTCGGGCCCTGTCGGGCCCTGTCGGGCCCTGTCGGGCTCTGTCGGGCTCTGTCGGGCCCTGTCGGGCTCTGTCGGGCTCTACTGTTCCCTGTCGGGCCCTGTCGGGCCCTGTCGGGCCCTGTCGGGCTCTACTGGGCTCTGTCGGGCTCTACTGGGCTCTGTCGGGCTCTACTGGGCTCTGTCGGGCTCTACGGGGCCCTGTCGGGCCCTGTCGGGCCCTGTCGGGCTCTGTCGGGCTCTGTCGGGCTCTACTGTTCCCTGTCGGGCCCTGTCGGGCCCTGTCGGGCCCTGTCGGGCCCTGTCGGGCCCTGTCGGGCTCTGTCGGGCTCTGTCGGGCCCTACTGGGCGCTACTTGGCCCTGTCGGGCCCTGTCGGGCCCTGTCGGGCCCTGTCGGGCCCTGTCGGGCTAAACTGGGCCCTGTCGGGCTAAACTGGGCCCTGTCGGGCTCTGTCGGGCTCTACTGTTCCCTGTCGGGCCCTGTCGGGCTCTACTGGGCTCTGTCGGGCCCTGTCGGGCTCTACTGGGCTCTGTCGGGCCCTGTCGGGCTCTACTGGGCCCTGTCGGGCCCTGTCGGGTTCTGTCGGGCTCTACTGGGCCCTGTTGGGCTCTACTGGGCCCTGTCGGGCTCTGTCGGGCTCTGTCGGGCTCTGTGGGGCTCTGTGGGGCTCTGTGGGGCTCAGTGGGGCCCTGTCGAGCTCTACTGGGCCCTGTCGGGCTCTGTCGGGCTCTACTGGGCCCTGTCGGGCTCTGTCGGGCCCTGTCGGGCTCTGTCGGCCTCTGTCGGCCTCTGTCGGCCTCTGTCGGCCTCTGTCGGGCTCTGTCGGGCTCTACTGGGCTCTACTGGGCCCTGTCGGGCTCTGTCGGGCTCTACTGGGCCCTGTCGGGCTCTGTCGGGCTCTACTGGGCTCTACTGGGCCCTGTCGGGCCCTGTCGGGCTCTACTGGGCCCTGTCGGGCCCTGTCGGGCTCTACTGGGCCCTGTCGGGCCCTGTCGGGCTCTGTCGGGCTCTACTGGTCCCTGTCGGGCTCTGTCGGGCTCTGTCGGGCTCTACTGGTCCCTGTCGGGCCCTGTCGGGCCCTGTCGGGCCCTGTCGGGCTCTGTCGGGCTCTGTCGGGCTCTGTCGGGCTCTACTGGGCTCTACTGTTCCCTGTCGGGCTCTGTCGGGCTCTGTCGGGCTCTGTCGGGCTCTGTCGGGCTCTACTGGGCCCTGGCGGGCTCTGTCGGGCTCTGTCGGGCTCTGTCGGGCTCTGTCGGGCTCTGTCGGGCTCTGTCGGGCTCTGTCGGGCTCTGTCGGGCTCTGTCGGGCTCTGTCGGGCTCTGTCGGGCTCTGTCGGGCTCTGTCGGGCTCTGTCGGGCTCTGTCGGGCTCTGTCGGGCTCTGTCGGGCTCTGTCGGGCTCTGTCGGGCTCTGTCGGGCTCTGTCGGGCTCTGTCGGGCTCTGTCGGGCTCTGTCGGGCTCTGTCGGGCTCTGTCGGGCTCTGTCGGGCTCTGTCGGGCTCTGTCGGGCTCTGTCGGGCTCTGTCGGGCTCTGTCGGGCTCTGTCGGGCTCTGTCGGGCTCTGTCGGGCTCTGTCGGGCTCTGTCGGGCTCTGTCGGGCTCTGTCGGGCTCTGTCGGGCTCTGTCGGGCTCTGTCGGGCTCTGTCGGGCTCTGTCGGGCTCTGTCGGGCTCTGTCGGGCTCTGTCGGGCTCTGTCGGGCTCTGTCGGGCTCTGTCGGGCTCTGTCGGGCTCTACTGTTCCCTGTCGGGCTCTACTGGGCTCTACTGGGCCCTGTCAGGCCCTGTCGGGCTCTACTGGGCTAAACTGGGCCCTGTCGGGCTCTACTGGGCCCTGTCGGGCTCTGTCGGGCTCTGTCGGGCTCTACTGGGCCCTGTCGGGCCCTGTCGGGCTCTGTCGGGCTCTACTGGGCTCTGTCGGGCTCTACTGGGCCCTGTCGGGCTCTGTCAGGCTCTGTCTGGCTCTGTCGAGCCCTGTCGGGCCCTGTCGGGCTCTACTGGGCTAAACTGGGCCCTGTCGGGCTCTACTGGGCTAAACTGGGCCCTGTCGGGCTCTGTCGGGCTCTACTGGGCTCTACTGTTCCCTGTCGGGCCCTGTCGGGCCCTGTCGGGCCCTGTCGGGCTCTGTCGGGCTCTACTGGGCTCTGTCGGGCTCTACTGGGCTCTGTCGGGCTCTACGGGGCTCTGTCGGGCTCTACTGGGCTCTGTCGGGCTCTACGGGGCCCTGTCGGGCCCTGTCGGGCCCTGTCGGGCCCTGTCGGGCCGTGTCGGGCTCTGTCGGGCTCTACTGTTCCCTGTCGGGCCCTGTCGGGCCCTGTCGGGCTCTACTGTTCCCTGTCGGGCTCTGTCGGGCTCTGTCGGGCCCTACTGGGCGCTACTTGGCCCTGTCGGGCTCTGTCGGGCTCTGTCGGGCTCTGTCGGGCTCTGTCGGGCCCTGTCGGGCCCTGTCGGGCCCTGTCGGGCCCTGTCGGGCTAAACTGGGCCCTGTCGGGCTAAACTGGGCCCTGTTGGGCTCTGTCGGGCTCTACTGTTCCCTGTCGGGCCCTGTCGGGCTCTACTGGGCTCTGTCGGGCCCTGTCGGGCTCTACTGGGCTCTGTCGGGCCCTGTCGGGTTCTGTCGGGCTCTGTCGGGCTCTACTGGGCCCTGTCGGGCTCTACTGGGCCCTGTCGGGCTCTGTCGGGCTCTGTCGGGCTCTGTCGGGCTCTGTGGGGCTCTGTGGGGCTCTGTGGGGCTCTGTGGGGCTCAGTGGGGCCCTGTCGAGCTCTACTGGGCCCTGTCGGGCCCTGTCGGGCTCTGTCGGGCTCTACTGGGCCCTGTCGGGCTCTGTCGGGCTCTGTCGGGCTCTGTCGGGCCCTGTCGGGCCCTGTCGGGCCCTGTCGGGCCCTGTCGGGCTCTGTCGGGCTCTGTCGGGCTCTGTCGGGCTCTACTGGGCTCTACTGGGCCCTGTCGGGCTCTGTCGGGCTCTACTGGGCCCTGTCGGGCTCTGTCGGGCTCTACTGGGCTCTACTGGGCCCTGTCGGGCCCTGTCGGGCTCTACTGGGCCCTGTCGGGCCCTGTCGGGCTCTACTGGGCCCTGTCGGGCCCTGTCGGGCTCTACTGGGCCCTGTCGGGCCCTGTCGGGCTCTGTCGGGCTCTGTCGGGCTCTACTGGTCCCTGTCGGGCTCTGTCGGGCTCTGTCGGGCTCTACTGGTCCCTGTCGGGCCCTGTCGGGCCCTGTCGGGCCCTGTCGGGCCCTGTCGGTCCCTGTCGGGCTCTGTCGGGCTCTGTCGGGCTCTGTCGGGCTCTACTGGGCTCTACTGTTCCCTGTCGGGCCCTGTCGGGCCCTGACGGGCCCTGACGGGCTCTGTCGGGCTCTGTCGGGCTCTGTCGGGCTCTGTCGGGCTCTGTCGGGCTCTGTCGGGCTCTGTCGGGCTCTGTCGGGCTCTACTGGGCCCTGGCGGGCTCTACTGGGCCCTGGCGGGGTCTACTGGGCCCTGTCGGGCTCTGTCGGGCTCTGTCGGGCTCTGTCGGGCTCTGTCGGGCTCTGTCGGGCTCTGTCGGGCTCTGTCGGGCTCTGTCGGGCTCTGTCGGGCTCTGTCGGGCTCTGTCGGGCTCTACTGTTCCCTGTCGGGCTCTACTGGGCTCTACTGGGCCCTGTCGGGCCCTGTCGGGCTCTACTGGGCTAAACTGGGCTCTGTCGGGCTCTACTGGGCCCTGTCGGGCTCTGTCGGGCTCTACTGGGCGCTACTGGGCTCTGTCGGGCCCTGTCGGGCTCTGTCGGGCTCTACTGGGCCCTGTCGGGCCCTGTCGGGCTCTGTCGGGCTCTACTGGGCCCTGTCGGGCTCTGTCGGGCTCTACTGGGCTCTGTCGGGCTCTGTCGGGCTCTGTCGGGCTCTGTCGGGCTCTGTCGGGCTCTGTCGGGCTCTACTGGGCTAAACTGGGCCCTGTCGGGCTCTACTGGGCTAAACTGGGCCCTGTCGGGCCCTGTCGGGCCCTGTCGGGCCCTGTCGGGCTCTGTCGGGCTCTACTGGGCTCTGTCGGGCTCTACTGGGCCCTGTCGGGCCCTGTCGGGCCCTGTCGGGCCCTGTCGGGCTCTGTCGGGCTCTGTCGGGCTATACTGGGCTCTACTGTTCCCTGTCGGGCTCTGTCGGGCTCTGTCGGGCTCTGTCGGGCTCTGTCGGGCTCTGTCGGGCTCTGTCGGGCTCTGTCGGGCTCTGTCGGGCTCTGTCGGGCTCTGTCGGGCTCTACTGGGCTTTGTCGGGCCCTGTCGGGCCCTGTCGGGCTCTACTGGGCTCTGTCGGGCTCTACTGGGCTCTGTCGGGCTCTACTGGGCTTTGTCGGGCCCTGTCGGGCTCTACTGGGCTTTGTCGGGCCCTGTCGGGCTCTACTGGGCCCTGTCGGGCCCTGTCGGGCTCTGTCGGGCTCTACTGGGCCCTGTCGGGCCCTGTCGGGCTCTGTCGGGCTCCACTAGGCTCTGTCGGCCTCTGTCGGCCTCTGTCGGGCTCTGTCGGGCTCTACTGGGCGCTACTGGGCCCTGTCGGGCTCTGTCGGGCCCTGTCGGGCCCTGTCGGGCCCTGTCGGGCCCTGTCGGGCCCTG
This sequence comes from Caloenas nicobarica, assembly GCF_036013445.1. NCBI lineage: Eukaryota > Metazoa > Chordata > Aves > Columbiformes > Columbidae > Caloenas > Caloenas nicobarica. The sequence goes on from NW_027017000.1 coordinate 161,403, forward strand.
TCGGGCCCTGTCGGGCCCTGTCGGGCCCTGTCGGGCTCTGTCGGGCTCTGTCGGGCTCTGTCGGGCTCTACTGGTCCCTGTCGAGCCCTGTCGGGCCCTGTCGGGCCCTTTCGGGCCCTACTGGGCTAAACTGGGCCCTGTCGGGCCCTGTCGGGCTCTGCTGGGCTCTACTGTTCCCTGTCGGGCCCTGTCGGGCCCTGTCGGGCCCTGTCGGGCCCTGTCGGTCCCTGTCGGTCCCTGTCGGGCTATGTCGGGCTCTACTGGGCTCTACTCGGCCCTGTCGGGCCCTGTCGGGCCCTGTCGGGCTCTACTGGGCCCTGTCGGGCCCTGTCGGGCTCTGTCGGGCTCTACTGGGCGCTACTGGGCCCTGTCGGGCTCTGTCGGGCTCTGTCGGGCTCTGTCGGGCTCTACTGGTCCCTGTCGGGCCCTGTCGGGTTCTGTCTGGCCCTGTCGGGCTCTACTGGGCTCTACTGGGCTCTACCGGGCTCTGTCGGGCTCTGTCGGGCTCTGTCGGGCCCTGTCGGGCTCTACTGGGCCCTGTCGGGCCCTGTCAGGCTCTGTCGGGTTCTGTCGAGATCTACTGGGCCCTGTCGGGCCCTGTCGGGCCCTGTCGGGCTCTGTAGGGTTCTGTCGGGCTCTGTCGGGCTCTACTGGTCTCTACTGTTCCCTGTCGGGCCCTGTCGGGCCCTGTCGGGCTCTACTGGGCCCTGTCGGGCTCTACTGTTCCCTGTCGGGCCCTGTCGGGCCCTGTCGGGCTCTGTCGGGCTCTACTGGGCTCTACTGTTCCCTGTCGGGCTCTGTCGGGCTCTGTCGGGCTCTGTCGGGCTCTGTCGGGCTCTGTCGGGCTCTGTCGGGCTCTGTCGGGCTCTGTCGGGCTCTGTCGGGCTCTGTCGGGCTCTGTCGGGCTCTACTGGGCCCTGTCGGGCCCTGTCGGGCTCTGTCGGGCTCTACTGGGCGCTACTGGGCTCTGTCGGGCTCTGTCGGGCTCTGTCGGGCACTGTCGGGCTCTACTGGGCTCTGTCGGGCTCTACTGGGCTCTGTCGGGCTCTGTCGGGCTCTGTCGGTCTCTACTGGGCCCTGTCGGGCTCTACTGGGCCCTGTCGGGCCCTGTCGGGCTCTGTCGGGCTCTACTGGGCTAAACTGGGCCCTGTCGGGCTCTACTGGCCTAAACTGGGCCCTGTCGGGCCCTGTCGGGCCCTGTCGGGCTCTGTCGGGCTTTGTCGGGCTCTACTGGGCTCTACTGTTCCCTGTCGGGCCCTGACGGGCCCTGTCGGGCCCTGTCGGGCCCTGACGGGCTCTGACGGGCTCTGTCGGGCTCTGTCGGGCTCTACTGGGCTCTACTGTTCCCTGTCGGGCCCTGTCGGGCCCTGTCGGGCTCTGTCGGGCTCTGTCGGGCTCTGTCGGGCTCTGTCGGGCTCTGTCGGGCTCTGTCGGGCTCTACTGGGCTCTACTGTTCCCTGTCGGGCTCTGTCGGGCTCTGTCGGGCTCTGTCGGGCTCTGTCGGGCTCTGTCGGGCTCTGTCGGGCTCTGTCGGGCTCTGTCGGGCTCTGTCGGGCTCTGTCGGGCTCTACTGGGCTCTACTGGGCTCTGTCGGGCTCTACTGGGCTCTGTCGGGCTCTGTCAGGCTCTACTGGGCTCTGTCGGGCTCTGTCGGGCTCTGTCGGGCTCTGTCGGGCCCTGTCGGGCTCTACTGGGCCCTGTCGGGCCCTGTCGGGCTCTACTGGGCCCTGTAGGGCCCTGTCGGGCTCTACTGGGCGCTACTGGGCTCTGTCGGGCTCTGTCGGGCTCTGTCGGGCTCTGTCGGGCTCTGTCGGGCTCTGTCGGGCTCTGTCGGGCTCTGTCGGGCTCTGTCGGGCTCTGTCGGGCTCTGTCGGGCTCTGTCGGGCTCTACTGGGCCCTGTCGGGCCCTGTCGGGCTCTACTGGGCTAAACTGGGCCCTGTCGGGCCCTGTCGGGCTCTACTGGGCTAAACTGGGCCCTGTCGGGCCCTGTCGGGCTCTACTGGGCTCTGTCGGGCTCTGTCGGGCTCTGTCGGGCTCTGTCGGGCCCTGTCGGGCCCTGTCGGGCTCTACTGGGCCCTGTCGGGCCCTGTCGGGCTCTACTGGGCCCTGTCGGGCCCTGTCGGGCTCTACTGGGCGCTACTGGGCTCTGTCGGGCTCTGTCGGGCTCTGTCGGGCCCTGTCGGGCCCTGTCGGGCCCTGTCGGGCCCTGTCGGGCTCTGTCGGGCTCTACTGGGCTCTACTGTTCCCTGTCGGGCTCTGTCGGGCTCTGTCGGGCTCTGTCGGGCTCTGTCGGGCTCTGTCGGGCTCTGTCGGGCTCTGTCGGGCTCTGTCGGGCTCTGTCGGGCTCTGTCGGGCTCTACTGGGCTCTGTCGGGCTCTACTGGGCCCTGTCGGGCTCTGTCGGGCTCTACTGGGCCCTGTCGGGCTCTACTGGGCCCTGTCGGGCTCTACTGGGCCCTGTCGGGCTCTACTGGGCCCTGTCGGGCTCTGTCGGGCTCTGTCGGGATCTGTCGGGCTCTACTGGGCCCTGTCGGGCCCTGTCGGGCTCTGTCGGGCCCTGTCGGGCTCTACTGGGCCCTGTCGGGCCCTGTCGGGCCCTGTCGGGCCCTTTCGGGCTCTGTCGGGTTCTGTCGGGCTCTACTGGGACCTGTCGGGCCCTGTCGGGCCCTGTCGGGCTCTGTCGGGCTCTACTGAGCTCTACTGGGCCCTGTCGGGCCCTGTCGGGCTCTGTCGGGCTCTGTCGGGCTCTACTGGGCTCTGTCGGGCTCTGTCGGGCTCTGTCGGGCTCTGTCGGGCTCTGTCGGGCTCTGTCGGGCTCTGTCGGGCTCTGTCGGGCTCTGTCGGGCTCTACTGGGCGCTACTGGGCCCTGTTGGGCCCTGTCGGGCTCTGTCGGGCTCTACTGGTCCCTGTCGGGCCCTGTCGGGCCCTGTCGGGCTCTGTCGGGCTCTACTGGGCTCTACTGTTCCCTGTCGGGCTCTGTCGAGCCCTGACGGGCCCTGACGGGCTCTGTCGGGCTCTGTCGGGCTCTGTCGGGCTGTGTCGGGCTCTACTGGGCTCTACTGTTCCCTGTCGGGCTCTGTCGGGCCCTGTCGGGCTCTGTCGGGCTCTGTCGGGCCCTGTCGGGCCCTGTCGGGCCCTGTCGGGCCCTGTCGGGCCCTGTCGGGCCCTGTCGGGCTCTGTCGGGCCCTGTCGGGCTCTGTCGGGCCCTGTCGGGCTCTACTGGGCTCTGTCGGGCTCTACTGGGCCCTGTCGGGCCCTGTCGGGCTCTACTGGGCCCTGTCGGGCTCTGTCGGGCTCTGTCGGGCTCTGTCGGGCTCTGTCGGGCTCTGTCGGGCTCTGTCGGGCTCTGTCGGGCTCTACTGGGCCCTGTCGGGCCCTGTCGGGCCCTGTCGGGCCCTGTCGGGCTCTGTCGGGCTCTGTCGGGCTCTGTCGGGCTCTGTCGGGCTCTACTGCGCTCTGTCGGGCTCTACTGCGCTCTGTCGGGCCCTGTCGGGCCCTGTCGGGCCCTGTCGGGCCCTGTCGGGCCCTGTCGGGCTCTGTCGGGCTCTGTCGGGCTCTGTCGGGCTCTGTCGGGCTCTGTCGGGCTCTACTGGGCCCTGTCGGGCCCTGTCGGGCTCTACTGGGCCCTGTCGGGCCCTGTCGGGCTCTGTCGGGCTCTGTCGGGCTCCACTAGGCTCTGTCGGGCTTCATTAGGCTCTGTCGGGCTCTGTCGGGCTCTGTCGGGCTCTACTGGGCTCTACTGGGCCCTGTCGGGCTCTGTCGGGCGCTACTGGGCCCTGTCGGGCCCTGTCGGGTCCTGTCGGGCCCTGTCGGGCCCTGTCGGGCTCTGTCGGGCTCTGTCGGGCTCTGTCGGGCTCTACTGGGCGCTATTGGGCCCTGTTGGGCCCTGTCGGGCTCTGTCGGGCTCTACTGGTCCCTGTCGGGCCCTGTCGGGCCCTGTCGGGCCCTGTCGGGCCCTGTCGGGCTCTGTCGGGCTCTACTGGGCTCTACTGTTCCCTGTCGGGCTCTGTCGGGCTCTGTCGGGCTCTGTCGGGCTCTGTCGGGCTCTACTGGGCTCTACTGTTCCCTGTCGGGCTCTGTCGGGCTCTACTGGGCCCTGTCGGGCTCTACTGGGCCCTGTCGGGCTCTACTGGGCCCTGTCGGGCCCTGTCGGGCCCTGTCGGGCCCTGTCGGGCTCTACTGGGCTCTGTCGGGCTCTACTGGGCCCTGTCGGGCCCTGTCGGGCCCTGTCGGGCTCTACTGGGCCCTGTCGGGCCCTGTCGGGCCCTGTCGGGCCCTGTCGGGCTCTGTCGGGCTCTGTCGGGCTCTGTCGGGCTCTGTCGGGCTCTGTCGGGCTCTGTCGGGCTCTACTGCGCTCTGTCGGGCTCTACTGCGCCCTGTCGGGCCCTGTCGGGCCCTGTCGGGCTCTGTCGGGCCCTGTCAGGCTCTGTCGGGCTCTGTCGGGCTCTACTGGGCCCTGTCGGGCCCTGTCGGGCCCTGTCGGGCTCTGTCGGGCTCCACTAGGCTCTGTCGGCCTCTGTCGGGCTCTACTGGGCTCTACTGGGCTCTACTGGGCCCTGTCGGGCTCTGTCGGGCTCTACTGGGCGCTACTGGGCCCTGTCGGGCTCTGTCGGACTCTGTCGGGCTCTCTCGGGCTCTGTCGGGCTCTACTGGGCTCTACTGTTCCCTGTCGGGCCCTGTCGGGCCCTGTCGGGCCCTGTCGGGCCCTGTCGGGCCCTGTCGGTCCCTGTCGGGCTCTGTCGGGCTCTGTCGGGCTCTGTCGGGCTCTGTCGGGCTCTACTGGGCTCTACTCTGCCCTATCGGGCCCTATCGGGCCCTGTCGGGCTCTGTCGGGCTCTGTCGGGCTCTGTCGGGCTCTGTCGGGCTCTGTCGGGCTCTGTCGGGCTCTACTGGGCCCTGTCGGGTTCTACTGGTCCCTGTCGGGCTCTGTCGGGCTCTGTCGGGCTCTATTGGTCCCTGTCGGGCCCTGTCGGGCTCTGTCGGGCTCTGTCGGGCTCTACTGGGCTCTACTGTTCCCTGTCGGGCCCTTTCGGGCCCTTTTGGGCTCTGTCGGGCTCTGTCGGGCTCTGTCGGGCTCTACTGGGCTCTACTGTTCCCTGTCGGGCTCTGTCGGGCTCTGTCGGGCTCTGTCGGGCTCTGTCGGGCTCTGTCGGGCTCTGTCGGGCTCTGTCGGGCTCTGTCGGGCTCTGTCGGGCTCTGTCGGGCTCTGTCGGGCTCTGTCGGGATCTACTGGCCTCTACTGGGCTTTGTCGGGCCCTGTCGGGCTCTACTGGGCCCTGTCGGGCCCTTTCGGGCCCTACTGGGCCCTGTCGGGCCCTGTCGGGCTCTGTCGGGCTCTGTCGGGCCCTGTCGGGCCCTGTCGGGCTCTGTCGGGCTCTACTGGGCTCTGTCGGGCCCTGTCGGGCCCTGTCGGGCCCTGTCGGGCTCTGTCGGGCGCTACTGGGCGCTACTGGGCCTTGTCGGGCTCTGTCGGGCTCTGTCGGGCTCTGTCGGGCTCTGTCGGGCTCTGTCGGGCTCTGTCGGGCTCTGTCGGGCTCTGTCGGGCTCTGTCGGGCTCTACTGGTCCCTGTCGGGCTCTGTCGGGCCCTGTCGGGCTCTACTGGGCTAAACTGGGCCCTGTCGGGCCCTGTCGGGCTCTGTCGGGCTCTACTGCACTCTACTGGTCCCTGTCGGGCTCTGTCGAGCTCTGTCGGGCTCTGTCGGGCTCTACTGGGCTCTACTCTGCCCTGTCGGGCCCTGTCGGGCCCTGTCGGGCCCTGTCGGGCCCTGTCGGGCTCTGTCGGGCTCTGTCGGGCTCTGTCGGGCTCTGTCGGGCTCTGTCGGGCTCTGTCGGGCTCTGTCGGGCTCTGTCGGGCTCTGTCGGGCTCTACTGGGCCCTGTCGGGCTCTGTCGGGCTCTGTCGGGCTCTACTGGTCCCTGTCGGGCTCTGTCGGGCTCTATTGGTCCCTGTCGGGCCCTGTCGGGCTCTGTCGGGCTCTACTGGGCTCTACTGTTCCCTTTCGGGCCCTTTCGGGCCCTTTTGGGCTCTGTCGGGCTCTGTCGGGCTCTGTCGGGCTCTGTCGGGCTCTGTCGGGCTCTGTCGGGCTCTGTCGGGCTCTGTCGGGCTCTGTCGGGCTCTGTCGGGCTCTGTCGGGCTCTGTCGGGCTCTGTCGGGCTCTACTGGGCTCTACTGTTCCCTGTCGGGCTCTGTCGGGCTCTGTCGGGCTCTGTCGGGCTCTGTCGGGCTCTGTCGGGCTCTGTCGGGCTCTGTCGGGCTCTGTCGGGCTCTGTCGGGCTCTGTCGGGCTCTGTCGGGCTCTGTCGGGCTCTGTCGGGCTCTACTGGGCCCTGTCGGGCCCTGTCGGGCCCTGTCGGGCTCTGTCGGGCTCTGTCGGGCTCTGTCGGGCTCTGTCGGGCTCTGTCGGGCTCTACTGGGCCCTGTCGGGCTCTGTCGGGCTCTGTCGGGCTCTGTCGGGCTCTGTCGGGCTCTGTCGGGCTCTGTCGGGATCTACTGGCCTCTACTGGGCTTTGTCGGGCCCTGTCGGGCCCTACTGGGCCCTGTCGGGCCCTGTCGGGCTCTGTCGGGCCCTGTCGGGCCCTGTCGGGCTCTGTCGGGCTCTACTGGGCTCTGTCGGGCTCTGTCGGGCTCTACTGGGCCCTGTCGGGTCCTGTCGGGCTCTGTCGGGCTCTGTCGGGCTCTACTGGGCTCTGTCGGGCTCTGTCGGGCTCTGTCGGGCTCTGTCGGGCTCTGTCGGGCTCTGTCGGGCTCTGTCGGGCTCTGTCGGGCTCTGTCGGGCTCTGTCGGGCTCTACTGGGCTCTACTGGGCCCTGTCGGGTCCTGTCGGGCTCTGTCGGGCTCTGTCGGGCTCTACTGGGCCCTGTCGGGCCCTGTCGGGCCCTGTCGGGCTCTGTCGGGCTCTGTCGGGCTCTGTCGGGCTCTGTCGGGCTCTACTGAGCTCTACTGGGCCCTGTCGGGCCCTGTCGGGCCCTGTCGGGCCCTGTCGGGCCCTGTCGGGCCCTGTCGGGCTCTGTCGGGCTCTGTCGGGCTCTACTGGGCCCTGTCGGGCCCTGTCGGGCTCTACTGGGCCCTGTCGGGCCCTGTCGGGCCCTGTCGGGCTCTGTCGGGCTCTGTCGGGCTCTACTGGGCTCTACTGTTCCCTGTCGGGCTCTGTCGGGCTCTGTCGGGCTCTGTCGGGCTCTGTCGGGCTCTGTCGGGCTCTGTCGGGCTCTACTGGGCTCTGTCGGGCTCTACTGGACTCTGTCGGGCTCTGTCAGGCTCTACTGGGCTCTACTGGGCCCTGTCGGGCTCTGTCGGGCTCTGTCGGGCTCTGTCGGGCTCTGTCGGGCTCTGTCGGGCCCTGTCGGGCTCTACTGGGCCCTGTCGGGCTCTACTGGGCCCTGTCGGGCCCTGTCAGGCTCTACTGGGCTAAACTGGGCCCTGTCGGGCCCTGTCGGGCTCTACTGGGCTAAACTGGGCCCTGTCGGGCCCTGTCGGGCTCTGTCGGGCCCTGTCGGGCTCTGTCGGGCTCTGTCGGGCTCTGTCGGGCTCTGTCGGGCTCTGTCGGGCTCTGTCGGGCTCTACTGGGCTCTACTGTTCCCTGTCGGGCCCTGTCGGGCTCTGTCGGGCTCTGTCGGGCTCTGTCGGGCTCTGTCGGGCTCTGTCGGGCTCTGTCGGGCTCTGTCGGGCTCTGTCGGGCTCTGTCGGGCTCTGTCGGGCTCTACTGGGCCCTGTCGGGCTCTGTCGGGCTCTACTGGGCCCTGTCGGGCTCTGTCGGGCTCTGTCGGGCTCTGTCGGGCTCTGTCGGGCTCTGTCGGGCTCTGTCGGGCTCTGTCGGGCTCTGTCGGGCTCTACTGGGCCCTGTCGGGCCCTGTCGGGCTCTGTCGGGCTCTGTCGGGCTCTGTCGGGCTCTGTCGGGCTCTACTGGGCCCTGTCGGGCCCTGTCGGGCCCTTTCGGGCTCTGTCGGGTTCTGTCGGGCTCTACTGGGACCTGTCGGGCCCTGTCGGGCCCTGTCGGGCCCTGTCGGGCTCTGTCGGGCTCTGTCGGGCTCTGTCGGGCTCTACTGAGCTCTACTGGGCCCTGTCGGGCCCTGTCGGGCTCTGTCGGGCTCTACTGGGCTCTACTGCGCTCTGTCGGGCTCTGTCGGGCTCTACTGGGCGCTACTGGGCCCTGTTGGGCCCTGTCGGGCTCTGTCGGGCTCTACTGGTCCCTGTCGGGCCCTGTCGGGCCCTGTCGGGCCCTGTCGGGCTCTGTCGGGCTCTGTCGGGCTCTGTCGGGCTCTGTCGGGCTCTGTCGGGCTCTGTCGGGCTCTACTGGGCTCTACTGTTCCCTGTCGGGCCCTGACGGGCCCTGTCGGGCCCTGACGGGCTCTGTCGGGCTCTGTCGGGCTCTGTCGGGCTCTGTCGGGCTGTGTCGGGCTCTACTGGGCTCTACTGTTCCCTGTCGGGCTCTGTCGGGCTCTACTGGGCCCTGTCGGGCCCTGTCGGGCCCTGTCGGGCCCTGTCGGGCTCTGTCGGGCCCTGTCGGGCTCTGTCGGGCCCTGTCGGGCTCTGTCGGGCCCTGTCGGGCTCTACTGGGCCCTGTCGGGCTCTACTGGGCCCTGTCGGGCCCTGTCGGGCCCTGTCGGGCCCTGTCGGGCTCTACTGGGCCCTGTCGGGCTCTGTCGGGCTCTGTCGGGCTCTGTCGGGCTCTACTGGGCCCTGTCGGGCCCTGTCGGGCCCTGTCGGGCTCTGTCGGGCTCTGTCGGGCTCTGTCGGGCTCTGTCGGGCTCTGTCGGGCTCTGTCGGGCTCTGTCGGGCTCTACTGCGCTCTGTCGGGCTCTACTGCGCTCTGTCGGGCTCTGTCGGGCTCTGTCGGGCCCTGTCGGGCCCTGTCGGGCCCTGTCGGGCTCTGTCGGGCCCTGTCGGGCCCTGTCGGGCCCTGTCGGGCTCTGTCGGGCTCTACTGGGCCCTGTCGGGCCCTGTCGGGCTCTACTGGGCCCTGTCGGGCCCTGTCGGGCTCTGTCGGGCTCTGTCGGGCTCTGTCGGGCTCCACTAGGCTCTGTCGGCCTCTGTCGGCCTCTGTCGGGCTCTGTCGGGCTCTACTGGGCTCTACTGGGCCCTGTCGGGCTCTGTCGGGCTCTACTGGGCGCTACTGGGCCCTGTCGGGCCCTGTCGGGCCCTGTCGGGCCCTGTCGGGCTCTGTCGGGCTCTACTGGGCGCTACTGGGCCCTGTTGGGCCCTGTCGGGCTCTGTCGGGCTCTACTGGTCCCTGTCGGGCCCTGTCGGGCCCTGTCGGGCCCTGTCGGGCCCTGTCGGGCTCTGTCGGGCTCTGTCGGGCTCTACTGGGCTCTACTGTTCCCTGTCGGGCCCTGTCGGGCCCTGTCGGGCTCTGTCGGGCTCTGTCGGGCTCTGTCGGGCTCTGTCGGGCTCTGTCGGGCTCTACTGTTCCCTGTCGGGCTCTGTCGGGCTCTGTCGGGCTCTGTCGGGCTCTGTCGGGCTCTGTCGGGCTGTGTCGGGCTCTACTGGGCTCTACTGTTCCCTGTCGGGCCCTGTCGGGCCCTGTCGGGCCCTGTCGGGCCCTGTCGGGCTCTGTCGGGCCCTGTCGGGCTCTACTGGGCTCTGTCGGGCTCTACTGGGCCCTGTCGGGCCCTGTCGGGCCCTGTCGGGCCCTGTCGGGCTCTGTCGGGCTCTGTCGGGCTCTACTGGGCCCTGTCGGGCCCTGTCGGGCTCTGTCGGGCTCTGTCGGGCTCTGTCGGGCTCTGTCGGGCTCTGTCGGGCTCTGTCGGGCTCTGTCGGGCTCTGTCGGGCTCTGTCGGGCTCTACTGCGCTCTGTCGGGCTCTACTGGGCCCTGTCGGGCCCTGTCGGGCCCTGTCGGGCCCTGTCGGGCCCTGTCGGGCTCTGTCGGGCCCTGTCGGGCCCTGTCGGGCCCTGTCGGGCTCTGTCGGGCTCTGTCGGGCTCTGTCGGGCTCTGTCGGGCTCTACTGGTCCCTGTCGAGCCCGGTCGGGCCCTGTCGGGCCCTTTCAGGCCCTACTGGGCTATACTGGGCCCTGTCGGGCCCTGTCGGTCTCTACTGGGCTCTACTGTTCCCTGTCGGGCCCTGTCGGGCCCTGACGGGCTCTGTCGGGCTCTCTCGGGCTCTGTCGGGCTCTACTGGGCTCTACTGTTCCCTGTCGGGCTCTGTCGGGCTCTGTCGGGCTCTACTGGGCCCTGTCGGTCTCTGTCGGGCTCTGTCGGGCTCTACTGGGCCCTGTCGGTCCCTGTCGGTCCCTGTCGGTCCCTGTCGGTCCCTGTCGGTCCCTGTCGGTCCCTGTCGGGCTCTGTCGGGCTCTGTCGGGCTCTGTCGGGCTCTGTCGGGCTCTGTCGGGCTCTACTGGGCTCTACTCTGCCCTCTCGGGCCCTATCGGGCCCTGTCGGGCTCTGTCGGGCTCTGTCGGGCTCTGTCGGGCTCTGTCGGGCTCTGTCGGGCTCTGTCGGGCTCTACTGGGCTCTACTGGTCCCTGTCGGGCTCTGTCGGGCTCTGTCGGGCTCTGTCGGGCTCTGTCGGGCTCTGTCGGGCTCTGTCGGGCTCTACTGGGCTCTACTGTTCCCTGTCGGGCCCTGTCGGGCCCTGTCGGGCTCTGTCGGGCTCTACTGGCCCCTGTCGGCCCCTGTCGGCCCCTGTCGGGCCCTGTCGGGCCCTGTCGGGTTCTGTCGGGCTGTACTGGGACCTGTCGGGCCCTGTCCGGCTCTGTAGGGCCCTGTCGGGCTCTACTGGGCCCTGTCGGGCTCTGTCGGGCTCTGTCGGGCTCTGTCGGGCTCTGTCGGGCTCTGTCGGGCTCTGTCGGGCTCTGTCGGGCTCTACTGGGCCCTGTCGGGCCCTGTCGGGCTCTGTCGGGCTCTACTGGGCGCTACTGGGCCCTGTCGGGCTCTGTCGGGCTCTACTGGGCTCTGTCGGGCTCTACTGGGCTCTGTCGGGCTCTGTCGGGCTCTGTCGGGCTCTGTCGGGCTCTGTCGGGCTCTACTGGGCTTTGTCGGGCCCTGTCGGGCTCTACTGGGCCCTGTCGGGCCCTGTCGGGCCCTGTCGGGCTCTGTCGGGCTCTACTGGGCCCTGTCGGGCCCTGTCGGGCTCTGTCGGGCTCTACTGGGCCCTGTCGGGCTCTGTCGGGCTCTGTCGGGCTCTGTCGGGCTCTGTCGGGCTCTGTCGGGCTCTGTCGGGCTCTGTCGGGCTCTGTCGGGCTCTACTGGGCTCTACTGCGCTCTGTCGGGCTCTGTCGGGCTCTGTCGGGCTCTACTGGGCTCTGTCGGGCTCTGTCGGGCTCTGTCGGGCTCTACTGGGCTCTACTGCGCCCTGTCGGGCCCTGTCGGGCCCTGTCGGGCCCTGTCGGGCTCTGTCGGGCCCTGTCGGGCTCTGTCGGGCCCTGTCGGGCTCTACTGGGCTCTGTCGGGCTCTACTGGGCCCTGTCGGGCCCTGTCGGGCCCTGTCGGGCTCTACTGGGCCCTGTCGGGCTCTGTCGGGCCCTGTCGGGCTCTACTGGGCCCTGTCGGGCCCTGTCGGGCCCTGTCGGGCTCTGTCGGGCTCTGTCGGTCTCTGTCGGGCTCTACTGCGCTCTGTCGGGCTCTACTGCGCCCTGTCGGGCCCTGTCGGGCCCTGTCGGGCCCTGTCGGGCTCTGTCGGGCTCTACTGGGCCCTGTCGGGCCCTGTCGGGCTCTACTGGGCCCTGTCGGGCCCTGTCGGGCTCTGTCGGGCTCTGTCGGGCTCTGTCGGGCTCTGTCGGGCTCTGTAGGGCTCTGTCGGGCTCCACTAGGCTCTGTCGGCCTCTGTAGGGCTCTTCTGGGCTCTACTGGGCCCTGTCGGGCTCTGTCGGGCTCTACTGGGCGCTACTGGGCTCTGTCGGGCTCTGTCGGGCTCTGTCGGGCCCTGTCGGGCTCTGTCGGGCCCTGTCGGGCCCTGTCGGGCCCTGTCGGGCCCTGTCGGGCCCTGTCGGGCCCTATCGGGCTCTGTCGGGCTCTGTCGGGCTCTGTCGGGCTCTGTCGGGCTCTGTCGGGCTCTGTCGGGCTCTGTCGGGCTCTACTGGTCCCTGTCGGGCTCTGTCGGGCTCTGTCGGGCTCTGTCGGGCTCTACTGGTCCCTGTCGAGCCCGGTCGGGCCCTGTCGGGCCCTTTCAGGCCCTACTGGGCTAAACTGGGCCCTGTCGGGCCCTGTCGGTCTCTACTGGGCTAAACTGGGCCCTGTCGGGCCCTGTCGGGCTCTACTGGGCTAAACTGGGCCCTGTCGGGCCCTGACGGGCTCTGTCGGGCTCTCTCGGGCTCTGTCGGGCTCTACTGGGCTCTACTGTTCCCTGTCGGGCTCTGTCGGGCTCTGTCGGGCTCTACTGGGCCCTGTCGGGCCCTGTCGGTCTCTGTCGGGCTCTGTCGGGCTCTACTGGGCCCTGTCGGTCCCTGTCGGTCCCTGTCGGTCCCTGTCGGGCTCTGTCGGGCTCTGTCGGGCTCTGTCGGGCTCTGTCGGGCTCTGTCGGGCTCTGTCGGGCTCTGTCGGGCTCTACTGGGCTCTACTCTGCCCTGTCGGGCCCTATCGGGCTCTGTCGGGCTCTGTCGGGCTCTGTCGGGCTCTGTCGGGCTCTGTCGGGCTCTGTCGGGCTCTGTCGGGCTCTGTCGGGCTCTGTCGGGCTCTGTCGGGCTCTGTCGGGCTCTGTCGGGCTCTGTCGGGCTCTGTCGGGCTCTGTCGGGCTCTGTCGGGCTCTGTCGGGCTCTGTCGGGCTCTGTCGGGCTCTACTGGTCCCTGTCGGGCTCTGTCGGGCTCTGTCGGGCTCTATTGGTCCCTGTCGGGCCCTGTCGGGCCCTGTCGGGCTCTGTCGGGCTCTGTCGGGCTCTACTGGGCTCTACTGTTCCCTGTCGGGCCCTTTCGGGCCCTTTTGGGCTCTGTCGGGCTCTGTCGGGCTCTACTGGGCTCTACTGTTCCCTGTCGGGCTCTGTCGGGCTCTGTCGGGCTCTGTCGGGCTCTGTCGGGCTCTGTCGGGCTCTGTCGGGCTCTGTCGGGCTCTGTCGGGCTCTGTCGGGCTCTGTCGGGCTCTGTCGGGCTCTGTCGGGCTCTACTGGGCTCTACTGGTCCCTGTCGGGCTCTGTCGGGCTCTGTCGGGCTCTGTCGGGCTCTGTCGGGCTCTGTCGGGCTCTGTCGGGCTCTACTGGGCTCTACTGTTCCCTGTCGGGCCCTGTCGGGCCCTGTCGGTCTCTGTCGGGCTCTACTGGCCCCTGTCGGCCCCTGTCGGCCCCTGTCGGGCCCTGTCGGGCCCTGTCGGGTTCTGTCGGGCTCTACTGGGACCTGTCGGGCCCTGTCCGGCTCTGTAGGGCCCTGTCGGGCTCTACTGGGCCCTGTCGGGCTCTGTCGGGCCCTGTCGGGCTCTACCGTTCCCTGTCGGGCCCTGTCGGGCTCTGTCGGGCTCTGTCGGGCTCTGTCGGGCTCTGTCGGGCTCTGTCGGGCTCTGTCGGGCTCTGTCGGGCTCTGTCGGGCTCTGTCGGGCTCTGTCGGGCTCTGTCGGGCTCTACTGGGCCCTGTCGGGCTCTGTCGGGCTCTACTGGGCCCTGTCGGGCCCTGTCGGGCTCTGTCGGGCTCTACTGGGCGCTACTGGGCCCTGTCGGGCTCTGTCGGGCTCTACTGGGCTCTGTCGGGCTCTGTCGGGCTCTGTCGGGCTCTGTCGGGCTCTGTCGGGCTCTGTCGGGCTCTGTCGGGCTCTGTCGGGCTCTGTCGGGCTCTGTCGGGCTCTGTCGGGCTCTGTCGGGCTCTGTCGGGCTCTGTCGGGCTCTACTGGGCTTTGTCGGGCCCTGTCGGGCTCTACTGGGCCCTGTCGGGCCCTGTCGGGCCCTGTCGGGCTCTACTGGGCTCTGTCGGGCTCTGTCGGTCTCTGTCGGGCTCTGTCGGTCTCTGTCGGTCTCTGTCGGGCTCTGTCGGGCTCTGTCGGGCTCTGTCGGGCTCTGTCGGGCTCTACTGGGCTCTACTGCGCTCTGTCGGGCTCTGTCGGGTTCTGTCGGGCTCTGTCGGGCTCTACTGGGCTCTGTCGGGCTCTGTCGGGCTCTGTCGGGCTCTACTGGGCTCTACTGCGCCCTGTCGGGCCCTGTCGGGCCCTGTCGGGCTCTGTCGGGCCCTGTCGGGCTCTACTGGGCTCTGTCGGGCTCTACTGGGCCCTGTCGGGCCCTGTCGGGCCCTGTCGGGCTCTACTGGGCCCTGTCGGGCTCTGTCGGGCTCTGTCGGGCTCTGTCGGGCTCTACTGGGCCCTGTCGGGCCCTGTCGGGCCCTGTCGGGCTCTGTCGGGCTCTGTCGGGCTCTGTCGGGCTCTACTGCGCTCTGTCGGGCTCTACTGCGCCCTGTCGGGCCCTGTCGGGCCCTGTCGGGCTCTGTCGGGCTCTACTGGGCCCTGTCGGGCCCTGTCGGGCTCTACTGGGCCCTGTCGGGCTCTGTCGGGCTCTGTCGGGCTCTGTCGGGCTCTGTAGGGCTCTGTCGGGCTCCACTAGGCTCTGTCGGCCTCTGTAGGGCTCTACTGGGCTCTACTGGGCCCTGTCGGGCTCTGTCGGGCTCTACTGGGCGCTACTGGGCCCTGTCGGGCCCTGTCGGGCCCTGTCGGGCCCTGTCGGGCCCTGTCGGGCCCTGTCGGGCTCTGTCGGGCTCTGTCGGGCTCTGTCGGGCTCTGTCGGGCTCTGTCGGGCTCTACTGGTCCCTGTCGGGCTCTGTCGGGCTCTGTCGGGCTCTGTCGGGCTCTGTCGGGCTCTGTCGGGCTCTGTCGGGCTCTGTCGGGCTCTGTCGGGCTCTGTCGGGCTCTGTCGGGCTCTGTCGGGCTCTGTCGGGCTCTGTCGGGCTCTGTCGGGCTCTGTCGGGCTCTGTCGGGCTCTGTCGGGCTCTGTCGGGCTCTGTCGGGCTCTGTCGGGCTCTGTCGGGCTCTGTCGGGCTCTGTCGGGCTCTGTCGGGCTCTGTCGGGCTCTGTCGGGCTCTGTCGGGCTCTGTCGGGCTCTACTGGTCCCTGTCGAGCCCGGTCGGGCCCTGTCGGGCCCTTTCTGGCCCTACTGGGCTAAACTGGGCCCTGTCGGGCCCTGTCGGTCTCTACTGGGCTAAACTGGGCCCTGTCGGGCCCTGTCGGGCTCTACTGGGCTAAACTGGGCCCTGTCGGGCCCTGACGGGCTCTGTCGGGCTCTCTCGGGCTCTGTCGGGCTCTACTGGGCTCTACTGTTCCCTGTCGGGCTCTGTCGGGCTCTACTGGGCCCTGTCGGTCTCTGTCGGGCTCTGTCGGGCTCTACTGGGCCCTGTCGGGCCCTGTCGGGCCCTGTCGGTCCCTGTCGGTCCCTGTCGGTCCCTGTCGGTCCCTGTCGGTCCCTGTCGGGCTCTGTCGGGCTCTGTCGGGCTCTGTCGGGCTCTGTCGGGCTCTACTGGGCTCTACTCTGCCCTGTCGGGCTCTGTCGGGCTCTGTCGGGCTCTGTCGGGCTCTGTCGGGCTCTGTCGGGCTCTGTCGGGCTCTGTCGGGCTCTGTCGGGCTCTGTCGGGCTCTGTCGGGCTCTGTCGGGCTCTACTGGTCCCTGTCGGGCTCTGTCGGGCTCTGTCGGGCTCTATTGGTCCCTGTCGGGCCCTGTCGGGCTCTGTCGGGCTCTGTCGGGCTCTACTGGGCTCTACTGTTCCCTGTCGGGCCCTTTCGGGCCCTTTTGGGCTCTGTCGGGCTCTGTCGGGCTCTACTGGGCTCTACTGTTCCCTGTCGGGCTCTGTCGGGCTCTGTCGGGCTCTGTCGGGCTCTGTCGGGCTCTACTGGGCTCTGTCGGGCTCTACTGGGCTCTGTCGGGCTCTGTCGGGCTCTGTCGGGCTCTGTCGGGCTCTACTGGGCCCTGTCGGGCTCTGTCGGGCTCTGTCGGGCTCTGTCGGGCTCTGTCGGGCTCTGTCGGGCTCTGTCGGGCTCTGTCGGGCTCTGTCGGGCTCTGTCGGGCTCTGTCGGGCTCTACTGGCCTCTACTGGGCTTTGTCGGGCCCTGTCGGGCCCTACTGGGCCCTGTCGGGCCCTGTCGGGCCCTACTGGGCCCTGTCGGGCCCTGTCGGGCTCTGTCGGGCCCTGTCGGGCTCTGTCGGGCTCTACTGGGCTCTGTCGGGCTCTGTCGGGCTCTACTGGGCCCTGTCGGGCCCTGTCGGGCTCTGTCGGGCTCTACTGGGCGCTACTGGGCCTTGTCGGGCTCTGTCAGGCTCTGTCGGGCTCTGTCGGGCTCTGTCGGGCTCTGTCGGGCTCTGTCGGGCTCTGTCGGGCTCTGTCGGGCTCTGTCGGGCTCTACTGGTCCCTGTCGGGCTCTGTCGGGCTCTGTCGGGCTCTGTCGGGCTCTACTGGTCCCTGTCGGGCTCTGTCGGGCCCTGTCGGGCTCTACTGGGCTAAACTGGGCCCTGTCGGGCCCTGTCGGGCTCTACTGGGCTAAACTGGGCCCTGTCGGGCCCTGTCGGGCTCTGTCGGGCTCTGTCGGGCTCTACTGCGCTCTACTGGTCCCTGTCGGGCCCTGTCGGGCTCTGTCGGGCTCTGTCGGGCTCTACTGGGCTCTACTGTTCCCTGTCGGGCCCTGTCGGCCCCTGTCGGCCCCTACTGGGCCCTGTCGGCCCCTGTCGGCCCCTGTCGGCCCCTGTCGGCCCCTGTCGGCCCCTGTCGGGCCCTGTCGGGCCCTGTCGGGTTCTGTCGGGCTCTACTGGGACCTGTCGGGCCCTGTCGGGCTCTGTCGGGCTCTGTCGGGCTCTACTGGGCTCTACTGTTCCCTGTCGGGCTCTGTCGGGCTCTGTCGGGCTCTACTGGGCTCTGTCGGGCTCTACTGGGCTCTGTCGGGCTCTGTCAGGCTCTACTGGGCTCTACTGGGCTCTGTCGGGCTCTGTCGGGCTCTGTCGGGCTCTGTCGGGCCCTGTCGGGCTCTGTCGGGCTCTACTGGGCCCTGTCGGTCCCTGTCGGGCTCTACTGGGCGCTACTGGGCCCTGTCGGGCTCTGTCGGGCTCTGTCGGGCTCTACTGGGCTCTGTCGGGCTCTGTCGGGCTCTGTCGGGCTCTACTGGTCCCTGTCGGGCCCTGTCGGGCTCTTCTGGGCCCTGTCGGGCCCTGTCGGGCTCTACTGGGCTAAACTGGGCCCTGTCGGGCCCTGTCGGGCTCTACTGGGCTAAACTGGGCCCTGTCGGGCTCTGTCGGGCTCTGTCGGGCTCTGTCGGGCTCTGTCGGGCTCTACTGGGCTCTACTGTTCCCTGTCGGGCCCTGTCGGGCCCTGTCGGGCCCTGTCGGGCTCTGTCGGGCTCTGTCGGGCTCTGTCGGGCTCTGTCGGGCTCTGTCGGGCTCTGTCGGGCTCTGTCGGGCTCTGTCGGGCTCTGTCGGGCTCTGTCGGGCTCTGTCGGGCTCTGTCGGGCTCTGTCGGGCTCTGTCGGGCTCTGTCGGGCTCTGTCGGGCTCTACTGGTCCCTGTCGAGCCCGGTCGGGCCCTGTCGGGCCCTTTCTGGCCCTACTGGGCTAAACTGGGCCCTGTCGGGCCCTGTCGGTCTCTACTGGGCTAAACTGGGCCCTGTCGGGCCCTGTCGGGCTCTACTGGGCTAAACTGGGCCCTGTCGGGCCCTGACGGGCTCTGTCGGGCTCTCTCGGGCTCTGTCGGGCTCTACTGGGCTCTACTGTTCCCTGTCGGGCTCTGTCGGGCTCTACTGGGCCCTGTCGGTCTCTGTCGGTCTCTGTCGGGCTCTGTCGGGCTCTACTGGGCCCTGTCGGGCCCTGTCGGGCCCTGTCGGTCCCTGTCGGTCCCTGTCGGTCCCTGTCGGTCCCTGTCGGTCCCTGTCGGGCTCTGTCGGGCTCTGTCGGGCTCTGTCGGGCTCTGTCGGGCTCTACTGGGCTCTACTCTGCCCTGTCGGGCTCTGTCGGGCTCTGTCGGGCTCTGTCGGGCTCTGTCGGGCTCTGTCGGGCTCTGTCGGGCTCTGTCGGGCTCTGTCGGGCTCTGTCGGGCTCTGTCGGGCTCTGTCGGGCTCTACTGGTCCCTGTCGGGCTCTGTCGGGCTCTGTCGGGCTCTATTGGTCCCTGTCGGGCCCTGTCGGGCTCTGTCGGGCTCTGTCGGGCTCTACTGGGCTCTACTGTTCCCTGTCGGGCCCTTTCGGGCCCTTTTGGGCTCTGTCGGGCTCTGTCGGGCTCTACTGGGCTCTACTGTTCCCTGTCGGGCTCTGTCGGGCTCTGTCGGGCTCTGTCGGGCTCTGTCGGGCTCTACTGGGCTCTGTCGGGCTCTACTGGGCTCTGTCGGGCTCTGTCGGGCTCTGTCGGGCTCTGTCGGGCTCTACTGGGCCCTGTCGGGCTCTGTCGGGCTCTGTCGGGCTCTGTCGGGCTCTGTCGGGCTCTGTCGGGCTCTGTCGGGCTCTGTCGGGCTCTGTCGGGCTCTGTCGGGCTCTACTGGCCTCTACTGGGCTTTGTCGGGCCCTGTCGGGCCCTACTGGGCCCTGTCGGGCCCTGTCGGGCCCTACTGGGCCCTGTCGGGCCCTGTCGGGCTCTGTCGGGCCCTGTCGGGCTCTGTCGGGCTCTACTGGGCTCTGTCGGGCTCTGTCGGGCTCTACTGGGCCCTGTCGGGCCCTGTCGGGCTCTGTCGGGCTCTACTGGGCGCTACTGGGCCTTGTCGGGCTCTGTCGGGCTCTGTCGGGCTCTGTCGGGCTCTGTCGGGCTCTGTCGGGCTCTGTCGGGCTCTGTCGGGCTCTGTCGGGCTCTGTCGGGCTCTGTCGGGCTCTACTGGTCCCTGTCGGGCTCTGTCGGGCTCTGTCGGGCTCTGTCGGGCTCTACTGGTCCCTGTCGGGCTCTGTCGGGCCCTGTCGGGCTCTACTGGGCTAAACTGGGCCCTGTCGGGCCCTGTCGGGCTCTACTGGGCTAAACTGGGCCCTGTCGGGCCCTGTCGGGCTCTGTCGGGCTCTGTCGGGCTCTACTGCGCTCTACTGGTCCCTGTCGGGCCCTGTCGGGCTCTGTCGGGCTCTGTCGGGCTCTACTGGGCTCTACTGTTCCCTGTCGGGCCCTGTCGGCCCCTGTCGGCCCCTACTGGGCCCTGTCGGCCCCTGTCGGCCCCTGTCGGCCCCTGTCGGCCCCTGTCGGCCCCTGTCGGGCCTTGTCGGGCCCTGTCGGGTTCTGTCGGGCTCTACTGGGACCTGTCGGGCCCTGTCGGGCTCTGTCGGGCTCTGTCGGGCTCTACTGGGCTCTACTGTTCCCTGTCGGGCTCTGTCGGGCTCTGTCGGGCTCTACTGGGCTCTGTCGGGCTCTACTGGGCTCTGTCGGGCTCTGTCAGGCTCTACTGGGCTCTACTGGGCTCTGTCGGGCTCTGTCGGGCTCTGTCGGGCTCTGTCGGGCCCTGTCGGGCTCTGTCGGGCTCTACTGGGCCCTGTCGGTCCCTGTCGGGCTCTACTGGGCGCTACTGGGCCCTGTCGGGCTCTGTCGGGCTCTGTCGGGCTCTACTGGGCTCTGTCGGGCTCTGTCGGGCTCTGTCGGGCTCTACTGGTCCCTGTCGGGCCCTGTCGGGCTCTTCTGGGCCCTGTCGGGCCCTGTCGGGCTCTACTGGGCTAAACTGGGCCCTGTCGGGCCCTGTCGGGCTCTACTGGGCTAAACTGGGCCCTGTCGGGCTCTGTCGGGCTCTGTCGGGCTCTGTCGGGCTCTGTCGGGCTCTACTGGGCTCTACTGTTCCCTGTCGGGCCCTGTCGGGCCCTGTCGGGCCCTGTCGGGCTCTGTCGGGCTCTGTCGGGCTCTGTCGGGCTCTGTCGGGCTCTGTCGGGCTCTGTCGGGCTCTGTCGGGCTCTACTGGGCTCTACTGGGCTCTGTCGGGCTCTACTGGGCTCTGTCGGGCTCTACTGGGCCTTGTCGGGCCCTGTCGAGCTCTGTCGGGCTCTGTCGGGCCCTGTCGGGCCCTGTCGGGCCCTTTCGGGCTCTGTCGGGTTCTGTCGGGCTCTACTGGGACCTGTCGGGCCCTGTCGGGCCCTGTCGGGCTCTGTCGGGCTCTGTCGGGCTCTGTCGGGCTCTGTCGGGCTCTACTGAGCTCTACTGGGCCCTGTCGGGCCCTGTCGGGCTCTGTCGGGCTCTGTCGGGCTCTACTGGGCTCTACTGCGCCCTGTCGGGCTCTGTCGGGCTCTACTGGGTGCTATTGGGCCCTGTTGGGCCCTGTCGGGCTCTGTCGGGCTCTACTGGTCCCTGTCGGGCCCTGTCGGGCCCTGTCGGGCCCTGTCGGGCTCTGTCGGGCTCTGTCGGGCTCTGTCGGGCTCTACTGGGCTCTACTGTTCCCTGTCGGGCTCTGTCGGGCTCTGTCGGGCTCTGTCGGGCTCTGTCGGGCTCTGTCGGGCTCTGTCGGGCTGTGTCGGGCTCTACTGGGCTCTTCTGTTCCCTGTCGGGCTCTGTCGGGCTCTACTGGGCCCTGTCGGGCTCTGTCGGGCTCTGTCGGGCTCTGTCGGGCTCTGTCGGGCTCTGTCGGGCTCTGTCGGGCCCTGTCGGGCCCTGTCGGGCCCTGTCGGGCTCTGTCGGGCCCTGTCGGGCTCTGTCGGGCCCTGTCGGGCTCTACTGGGCTCTGTCGGGCTCTACTGGGCCCTGTCGGGCCCTGTCGGGCTCTGTCGGGCCCTGTCGGGCTCTACTGGGCTCTGTCGGGCTCTGTCGGGCTCTGTCGGGCTCTACTGGGCCCTGTCGGGCCCTGTCGGGCCCTGTCGGGCCCTGTCGGGCTCTGTCGGGCTCTGTCGGGCTCTGTCGGGCTCTGTCGGGCTCTACTGCGCTCTGTCGGGCTCTACTGCGCTCTGTCGGGCTCTACTGCGCTCTGTCGGGCCCTGTCGGGCCCTGTCGGGCTCTGTCGGGCCCTGTCGGGCCCTGTCGGGCCCTGTCGGGCCCTGTCGGGCTCTGTCGGGCTCTGTCGGGCTCTACTGGGCCCTGTTGGGCCCTGTCGGGCTCTACTGGGCCCTGTCGGGCCCTGTCGGGCCCTGTCGGGCTCTGTCGGGCTCTGTCGGGCTCTGTCGGGCTCCACTAGGCTCTGTCGGCCTCTGTCGGGCTCTGTCGGGCTCTACTGGGCTCTACTGGGCCCTGTCGGGCTCTGTCGGGCTCTACTGGGCGCTACTGGGCCCTGTCGGGCTCTGTCGGGCTCTGTCGGGCTCTGTCGGGCTCTGTCGGGCCCTGTCGGGCCCTGTCGGGCCCTGTCGGGCCCTGTCGGGCTCTGTCGGGCTCTGTCGGGCTCTGTCGGGCTCTGTCGGGCTCTACTGGGCGCTACTGGGCCCTGTTGGGCCCTGTCGGGCTCTGTCGGGCTCTACTGGTCCCTGTCGGGCCCTGTCGGGCTCTACTGGGCTCTACTCTGCCCTGTCGGGCTCTGTCGGGCTCTGTCGGGCTCTGTCGGGCTCTGTCGGGCTCTGTCGGGCTCTACTGGGCTCTACTGTTCCCTGTAGGGCTCTGTCGGGCTCTGTCGGGCTCTGTCGGGCTCTGTCGGGCTGTGTCGGGCTCTACTGGGCTCTACTGTTCCCTGTCGGGCTCTGTCGGGCCCTGTCGGGCTCTGTCGGGCCCTGTCGGGCTCTACTGGGCTCTGTCGGGCTCTACTGGGCCCTGTCGGGCCCTGTCGGGCTCTACTGGGCCCTGTCGGGCTCTGTCGGGCTCTGTCGGGCTCTACTGGGCCCTGTCGGGCTCTGTCGGGCTCTGTCGGGCTCTGTCGGGCTCTGTCGGGCTCTGTCGGGCTCTGTCGGGCTCTACTGCGCTCTCTCGGGCTCTACTGCGCCCTGTCGGGCCCTGTCGGGCCCTGTCGGGCCCTGTCGGGCTCTGTCGGGCCCTGTCGGGCCCTGTCGGGCTCTACTGGGACCTGTCGGGCCCTGTCGGGCTCTACTGGGCCCTGTCGGGCCCTGTCGGGCTCTGTCGGGCTCTGTCGGGCTCTGTCGGGCTCTGTCGGGCTCTGTCGGGCTCCACTAGGCTCTGTCGGCCTCTGTCGGGCTCTACTGGGCTCTACTGGGCCCTGTCGGGCTCTGTCGGGCTCTGTCGGGCTCTACTGGGCTCTGTCGGGCCCTGTCGGGCTCTGTCGGGCCCTGTCGGGCCCTGTCGGGCCCTGTCGGGCCCTGTCGGGCTCTGTCGGGCCCTGTCGGGCTCTACTGGTCCCTGTCGGGCTCTGTCGGGCTCTGTCGGGCTCTGTCGGGCTCTGTCGGGCTCTACTGGTCCCTGTTGAGCCCGGTCGGGCCCTGTCGGGCCCTTTCAGGCCCTACTGGGCTAAACTGGGCCCTGTCGGGCCCTGTCGGTCTCTACTGGGCTAAACTGGGCCCTGTCGGGCCCTGTCGGGCTCTACTGGGCTCTACTGTTCCCTGTCGGGCCCTGTCGGGCCCTGTCGGGCCCTGACGGGCTCTCTCGGGCTCTCTCGGGCTCTGTCGGGCTCTACTGGGCTCTACTGTTCCCTGTCGGGCTCTGTCGGGCTCTGTCGGGCTCTACTGGGCCCTGTCGGTCTCTGTCGGGCTCTGTCGGGCTCTACTGGGCCCTGTCGGTCCCTGTCGGGCCCTGTCGGTCCCTGTCGGGCCCTGTCGGTCCCTGTCGGTCCCTGTCGGGCTCTGTCGGGCTCTGTCGGGCTCTGTCGGGCTCTGTCGGGCTCTGTCGGGCCCTGTCGGGCCCTGTCGGGCTCTGTCGGGCTCTACTGGGCGCTACTGGGCCTTGTCGGGCTCTGTCGGGCTCTGTCGGGCTCTGTCGGGCTCTGTCGGGCTCTGTCGGGCTCTGTCGGGCTCTACTGGTCCCTGTCGGGCTCTGTCGGGCTCTGTCGGGCTCTGTCGGGCTCTACTGGTCCCTGTCGGGCTCTGTCGGGCCCTGTCGGGCTCTACTGGGCTAAACTGGGCCCTGTCGGGCCCTGTCGGGCTCTACTGGGCTAAACTGGGCCCTGTCGGGCCCTGTCGGGCTCTGTCGGGCTCTGTCGGGCTCTACTGCGCTCTACTGGTCCCTGTCGGGCCCTGTCGGGCTCTGTCGGGCTCTGTCGGGCTCTACTGGGCTCTACTGTTCCCTGTCGGGCCCTGTCGGGCTCTGTCGGGCTCTACTGGGCCCTGTCGGCCCCTGTCGGCCCCTGTCGGGCCCTGTCGGGCCCTGTCGGGTTCTGTCGGGCTCTACTGGGACCTGTCGGGCCCTGTCGGGCTCTGTCGGGCTCTGTCGGGCTCTACTGGGCTCTACTGTTCCCTGTCGGGCTCTGTCGGGCTCTGTCGGGCTCTACTGGGCTCTGTCGGGCTCTACTGGGCTCTGTCGGGCTCTGTCAGGCTCTACTGGGCTCTACTGGGCTCTGTCGGGCTCTGTCGGGCTCTGTCGGGCTCTGTCGGGCCCTGTCGGGCTCTGTCGGGCTCTACTGGGCCCTGTCGGTCCCTGTCGGGCTCTACTGGGCGCTACTGGGCCCTGTCGGGCTCTGTCGGGCTCTGTCGGGCTCTACTGGGCTCTGTCGGGCTCTGTCGGGCTCTACTGGTCCCTGTCGGGCCCTGTCGGGCTCTTCTGGGCCCTGTCGGGCCCTGTCGGGCTCTACTGGGCTAAACTGGGCCCTGTCGGGCCCTGTCGGGCTCTACTGGGCTAAACTGGGCCCTGTCGGGCTCTGTCGGGCTCTGTCGGGCTCTGTCGGGCTCTGTCGGGCTCTACTGGGCTCTACTGTTCCCTGTCGGGCCCTGTCGGGCCCTGTCGGGCTCTGTCGGGCTCTGTCGGGCTCTGTCGGGCTCTGTCGGGCTCTGTCGGGCTCTGTCGGGCTCTGTCGGGCTCTACTGGGCTCTACTGGGCTCTGTCGGGCTCTACTGGGCTCTGTCGGGCTCTACTGGGCTCTGTCGGGCTCTACTGGGCTCTGTCGGGCTCTACTGGGCCTTGTCGGGCCCTGTCGAGCTCTGTCGGGCTCTGTCGGGCCCTGTCGGGCCCTGTCGGGCCCTTTCGGGCTCTGTCGGGTTCTGTCGGGCTCTACTGGGACCTGTCGGGCCCTGTCGGGCCCTGTCGGGCTCTGTCGGGCTCTGTCGGGCTCTGTCGGGCTCTACTGAGCTCTACTGGGCCCTGTCGGGCCCTGTCGGGCTCTGTCGGGCTCTGTCGGGCTCTACTGGGCTCTACTGCGCCCTGTCGGGCTCTGTCGGGCTCTACTGGGCGCTATTGGGCCCTGTTGGGCCCTGTCGGGCTCTGTCGGGCTCTACTGGTCCCTGTCGGGCCCTGTCGGGCCCTGTCGGGCCCTGTCGGGCCCTGTCGGGCTCTGTCGGGCTCTGTCGGGCTCTACTGGGCTCTACTGTTCCCTGTCGGGCTCTGTCGGGCTCTGTCGGGCTCTGTCGGGCTCTGTCGGGCTCTGTCGGGCTGTGTCGGGCTCTACTGGGCTCTTCTGTTCCCTGTCGGGCTCTGTCGGGCTCTACTGGGCCCTGTCGGGCTCTGTCGGGCTCTGTCGGGCTCTGTCGGGCTCTGTCGGGCTCTGTCGGGCCCTGTCGGGCTCTGTCGGGCCCTGTCGGGCTCTGTCGGGCCCTGTCGGGCTCTACTGGGCTCTGTCGGGCTCTACTGGGCCCTGTCGGGCCCTGTCGGGCCCTGTCGGGCCCTGTCGGGCCCTGTCGGGCTCTACTGGGCTCTGTCGGGCTCTGTCGGGCTCTGTCGGGCTCTACTGGGCCCTGTCGGGCCCTGTCGGGCCCTGTCGGGCCCTGTCGGGCCCTGTCGGGCTCTGTCGGGCTCTGTCGGGCTCTGTCGGGCTCTACTGCGCTCTGTCGGGCTCTACTGCGCTCTGTCGGGCTCTACTGCGCTCTGTCGGGCTCTACTGCGCTCTGTCGGGCCCTGTCGGGCCCTGTCGGGCTCTGTCGGGCCCTGTCGGGCCCTGTCGGGCCCTGTCGGGCCCTGTCGGGCTCTGTCGGGCTCTGTCGGGCTCTACTGGGCCCTGTTGGGCCCTGTCGGGCTCTACTGGGCCCTGTCGGGCCCTGTCGGGCCCTGTCGGGCTCTGTCGGGCTCTGTCGGGCTCTGTCGGGCTCCACTAGGCTCTGTCGGCCTCTGTCGGGCTCTGTCGGGCTCTACTGGGCTCTACTGGGCCCTGTCGGGCTCTGTCGGGCTCTACTGGGCGCTACTGGGCCCTGTCGGGCTCTGTCGGGCTCTGTCGGGCTCTGTCGGGCTCTGTCGGGACCTGTCGGGCCCTGTCGGGCCCTGTCGGGCCCTGTCGGGCCCTGTCGGGCTCTGTCGGGCTCTGTCGGGCTCTGTCGGGCTCTGTCGGGCTCTACTGGGCGCTACTGGGCCCTGTTGGGCCCTGTCGGGCTCTGTCGGGCTCTACTGGTCCCTGTCGGGCCCTGTCGGGCTCTACTGGGCTCTACTCTGCCCTGTCGGGCTCTGTCGGGCTCTGTCGGGCTCTGTCGGGCTCTGTCGGGCTCTGTCGGGCTCTACTGGGCTCTACTGTTCCCTGTCGGGCTCTGTCGGGCTCTGTCGGGCTCTGTCGGGCTCTGTCGGGCTGTGTCGGGCTCTACTGGGCTCTACTGTTCCCTGTCGGGCTCTGTCGGGCCCTGTCGGGCTCTGTCGGGCCCTGTCGGGCTCTACTGGGCTCTGTCGGGCTCTACTGGGCCCTGTCGGGCCCTGTCGGGCTCTACTGGGCCCTGTCGGGCTCTGTCGGGCTCTGTCGGGCTCTACTGGGCCCTGTCGGGCCCTGTCGGGCTCTGTCGGGCTCTGTCGGGCTCTGTCGGGCTCTACTGCGCTCTCTCGGGCTCTACTGCGCCCTGTCGGGCCCTGTCGGGCCCTGTCGGGCCCTGTCGGGCTCTGTCGGGCCCTGTCGGGCCCTGTCGGGCTCTACTGGGCCCTGTCGGGCCCTGTCGGGCCCTACTGGGCCCTGTCGGGCCCTGTCGGGCTCTGTCGGGCTCTGTCGGGCTCTGTCGGGCTCTGTCGGGCTCTGTCGGGCTCTGTCGGGCTCTGTCGGGCTCCACTAGGCTCTGTCGGCCTCTGTCGGGCTCTACTGGGCTCTACTGGGCCCTGTCGGGCTCTGTCGGGCTCTACTGGGCTCTGTCGGGCCCTGTCGGGCTCTGTCGGGCCCTGTCGGGCCCTGTCGGGCCCTGTCGGGCCCTGTCGGGCTCTGTCGGGCCCTGTCGGGCCCTGTCGGGCTCTGTCGGGCTCTGTCGGGCTCTGTCGGGCTCTGTCGGGCTCTGTCGGGCTCTGTCGGGCTCTGTCGGGCTCTACTGGTCCCTGTCGAGCCCGGTCGGGCCCTGTCGGGCCCTTTCAGGCCCTACTGGGCTAAACTGGGCCCTGTCGGGCCCTGTCGGTCTCTACTGGGCTAAACTGGGCCCTGTCGGGCCCTGTCGGGCTCTACTGGGCTCTACTGTTCCCTGTCGGGCCCTGTCGGGCCCTGTCGGGCCCTGACGGGCTCTCTCGGGCTCTCTCGGGCTCTGTCGGGCTCTACTGGGCTCTACTGTTCCCTGTCGGGCTCTGTCGGGCTCTGTCGGGCTCTACTGGGCCCTGTCGGTCTCTGTCGGGCTCTGTCGGGCTCTACTGGGCCCTGTCGGTCCCTGTCGGGCCCTGTCGGTCCCTGTCGGTCCCTGTCGGGCTCTGTCGGGCTCTGTCGGGCTCTGTCGGGCTCTGTCGGGCTCTGTCGGGCTCTACTGGGCTCTACTGTTCCCTGTCGGGCCCTGTCGGGCCCTGTCGGGCCCTGTCGGGCTCTGTCGGGCTCTGTCGGGCTCTGTCGGGCTCTACTGGGCCCTGTCGGGCTCTGTCGGGCTCTACTGGGCTCTGTCGGGCTCTACTGGGCTCTGTCGGGCTCTACTGGGCCCTGTCGGGCCCTGTCGAGCTCTGTCGGGCTCTGTCGGGCTCTGTCGGGCCCTGTCGGGCCCTGTCGGGCCCTTTCGGGCTCTGTCGGGTTCTGTCGGGCTCTGTCGGGCTCTGTCGGGCTCTGTCGGGCTCTGTCGGGCTCTGTCGGGCTCTGTCGGGCTCTGTCGGGCTCTACTGAGCTCTACTGGGCCCTGTCGGGCTCTGTCGGGCTCTGTCGGGCTCTGTCGGGCTCTACTGGGCTCTACTGCGCCCTGTCGGGCTCTGTCGGGCTCTACTGGGCGCTATTGGGCCCTGTTGGGCCCTGTCGGGCTCTGTCGGGCTCTACTGGTCCCTGTCGGGCCCTGTCGGGCCCTGTCGGGCTCTGTCGGGCTCTGTCGGGCTCTACTGGGCTCTACTGTTCCCTGTCGGGCCCTGTCGAGCCCTGACGGGCTCTGTCGGGCTCTGTCGGGCTCTGTCGGGCTCTGTCGGGCTGTGTCGGGCTCTACTGGGCTCTACTGTTCCCTGTCGGGCTCTGTCGGGCTCTACTGGGCCCTGTCGGGCTCTGTCGGGCTCTGTCGGGCCCTGTCGGGCTCTGTCGGGCCCTGTCGGGCTCTGTCGGGCCCTGTCGGGCTCTGTCGGGCCCTGTCGGGCTCTACTGGGCTCTGTCGGGCTCTACTGGGCCCTGTCGGGCCCTGTCGGGCCCTGTCGGGCTCTGTCGGGCTCTGTCGGGCCCTGTCGGGCTCTGTCGGGCCCTGTCGGGCTCTGTCGGGCCCTGTCGGGCTCTACTGGGCTCTGTCGGGCTCTACTGGGCCCTGTCGGGCCCTGTCGGGCCCTGTCGGGCCCTGTCGGGCTCTACTGGGCCCTGTCGGGCTCTGTCGGGCTCTACTGGGCGCTACTGGGCCCTGTCGGGCTCTGTCGGACTCTGTCGGGCTCTCTCGGGCTCTGTCGGGCTCTACTGGGCTCTACTGTTCCCTGTCGGGCTCTGTCGGGCTCTGTCGGGCTCTACTGGGCCCTGTCGGGCCCTGTCGGGCCCTGTCGGTCCCTGTCGGGCTCTGTCGGGCTCTGTCGGGCTCTGTCGGGCTCTGTCGGGCTCTACTGGGCTCTACTCTGCCCTATCGGGCCCTATCGGGCCCTGTCGGGCTCTGTCGGGCTCTGTCGGGCTCTGTCGGGCTCTGTCGGGCTCTGTCGGGCTCTGTCGGGCTCTACTGGGCCCTGTCGGGTTCTACTGGTCCCTGTCGGGCTCTGTCGGGCTCTGTCGGGCTCTATTGGTCCCTGTCGGGCCCTGTCGGGCTCTGTCGGGCTCTGTCGGGCTCTACTGGGCTCTACTGTTCCCTGTCGGGCCCTTTTGGGCTCTGTCGGGCTCTGTCGGGCTCTGTCGGGCTCTACTGGGCTCTACTGTTCCCTGTCGGGCTCTGTCGGGCTCTGTCGGGCTCTGTCGGGCTCTGTCGGGCTCTGTCGGGCTCTGTCGGGCTCTGTCGGGCTCTGTCGGGCTCTGTCGGGCTCTGTCGGGCTCTGTCGGGATCTACTGGCCTCTACTGGGCTTTGTCGGGCCCTGTCGGGCTCTACTGGGCCCTGTCGGGCCCTTTCGGGCCCTACTGGGCCCTGTCGGGCTCTGTCGGGCTCTGTCGGGCCCTGTCGGGCCCTGTCGGGCTCTGTCGGGCTCTACTGGGCTCTGTCGGGCCCTGTCGGGCCCTGTCGGGCCCTGTCGGGCCCTGTCGGGCTCTGTCGGGCGCTACTGGGCGCTACTGGGCCTTGTCGGGCTCTGTCGGGCTCTGTCGGGCTCTGTCGGGCTCTGTCGGGCTCTGTCGGGCTCTGTCGGGCTCTGTCGGGCTCTACTGGTCCCTGTCGGGCTCTGTCGGGCCCTGTCGGGCTCTACTGGGCTAAACTGGGCCCTGTCGGGCTCTGTCGGGCTCTGTCGGGCTCTACTGCACTCTACTGGTCCCTGTCGGGCTCTGTCGAGCTCTGTCGGGCTCTGTCGGGCTCTACTGGGCTCTACTCTGCCCTGTCGGGCCCTGTCGGGCCCTGTCGGGCCCTGTCGGGCCCTGTCGGGCCCTGTCGGGCTCTGTCGGGCTCTGTCGGGCTCTGTCGGGCTCTGTCGGGCTCTGTCGGGCTCTGTCGGGCTCTGTCGGGCTCTGTCGGGCTCTACTGGGCCCTGTCGGGCTCTGTCGGGCTCTGTCGGGCTCTACTGGTCCCTGTCGGGCTCTGTCGGGCTCTATTGGTCCCTGTCGGGCCCTGTCGGGCTCTGTCGGGCTCTACTGGGCTCTACTGTTCCCTTTCGGGCCCTTTCGGGCCCTTTTGGGCTCTGTCGGGCTCTGTCGGGCTCTGTCGGGCTCTGTCGGGCTCTGTCGGGCTCTGTCGGGCTCTGTCGGGCTCTGTCGGGCTCTGTCGGGCTCTGTCGGGCTCTGTCGGGCTCTGTCGGGCTCTACTGGGCTCTACTGTTCCCTGTCGGGCTCTGTCGGGCTCTGTCGGGCTCTGTCGGGCTCTACTGGGCTCTGTCGGGCTCTGTCGGGCTCTGTCGGGCTCTGTCGGGCTCTGTCGGGCTCTGTCGGGCTCTGTCGGGCTCTGTCGGGCTCTACTGGGCCCTGTCGGGCCCTGTCGGGCTCTGTCGGGCTCTGTCGGGCTCTGTCGGGCTCTGTCGGGCTCTGTCGGGCTCTGTCGGGCTCTGTCGGGCTCTGTCGGGATCTACTGGCCTCTACTGGGCTTTGTCGGGCCCTGTCGGGCCCTACTGGGCCCTGTCGGGCCCTGTCGGGCTCTGTCGGGCCCTGTCGGGCCCTGTCGGGCTCTGTCGGGCTCTACTGGGCTCTGTCGGGCTCTGTCGGGCTCTACTGGGCCCTGTCGGGTCCTGTCGGGCTCTGTCGGGCTCTGTCGGGCTCTACTGGGCTCTGTCGGGCTCTGTCGGGCTCTGTCGGGCTCTGTCGGGCTCTGTCGGGCTCTGTCGGGCTCTGTCGGGCTCTGTCGGGCTCTGTCGGGCTCTGTCGGGCTCTACTGGGCTCTACTGGGCCCTGTCGGGTCCTGTCGGGCTCTGTCGGGCTCTGTCGGGCTCTACTGGGCCCTGTCGGGCCCTGTCGGGCCCTGTCGGGCCCTGTCGGGCTCTGTCGGGCTCTGTCGGGCTCTGTCGGGCTCTACTGAGCTCTACTGGGCCCTGTCGGGCTCTGTCGGGCCCTGTCGGGCCCTGTCGGGCCCTGTCGGGCCCTGTCGGGCTCTGTCGGGCTCTGTCGGGCTCTACTGGGCCCTGTCGGGCCCTGTCGGGCTCTACTGGGCCCTGTCGGGCCCTGTCGGGCTCTGTCGGGCTCTGTCGGGCTCTACTGGGCTCTACTGTTCCCTGTCGGGCTCTGTCGGGCTCTGTCGGGCTCTGTCGGGCTCTGTCGGGCTCTGTCGGGCTCTACTGGGCCCTGTCGGGCCCTGTCGGGCTCTACTGGGCCCTGTCGGGCCCTGTCGGGCTCTGTCGGGCTCTGTCGGGCTCTACTGGGCTCTACTGTTCCCTGTCGGGCCCTGTCGGGCTCTGTCGGGCTCTACTGGGCCCTGTCGGCCCCTGTCGGCCCCTGTCGGGCCCTGTCGGGCCCTGTCGGGTTCTGTCGGGCTCTACTGGGACCTGTCGGGCCCTGTCGGGCTCTGTCGGGCTCTGTCGGGCTCTACTGGGCTCTACTGTTCCCTGTCGGGCTCTGTCGGGCTCTGTCGGGCTCTACTGGGCTCTGTCGGGCTCTACTGGGCTCTGTCGGGCTCTGTCAGGCTCTACTGGGCTCTACTGGGCTCTGTCGGGCTCTGTCGGGCTCTGTCGGGCTCTGTCGGGCCCTGTCGGGCTCTGTCGGGCTCTACTGGGCCCTGTCGGTCCCTGTCGGGCTCTACTGGGCGCTACTGGGCCCTGTCGGGCTCTGTCGGGCTCTGTCGGGCTCTACTGGGCTCTGTCGGGCTCTGTCGGGCTCTACTGGTCCCTGTCGGGCCCTGTCGGGCTCTTCTGGGCCCTGTCGGGCCCTGTCGGGCTCTACTGGGCTAAACTGGGCCCTGTCGGGCCCTGTCGGGCTCTACTGGGCTAAACTGGGCCCTGTCGGGCTCTGTCGGGCTCTGTCGGGCTCTGTCGGGCTCTGTCGGGCTCTGTCGGGCTCTACTGGGCTCTACTGTTCCCTGTCGGGCCCTGTCGGGCTCTGTCGGGCTCTATCGGGCTCTGTCGGGCTCTGTCGGGCTCTGTCGGGCTCTGTCGGGCTCTGTCGGGCTCTACTGGGCTCTACTGGGCTCTGTCGGGCTCTACTGGGCTCTGTCGGGCTCTACTGGGCTCTGTCGGGCTCTACTGGGCTCTGTCGGGCTCTACTGGGCCTTGTCGGGCCCTGTCGAGCTCTGTCGGGCTCTGTCGGGCCCTGTCGGGCCCTGTCGGGCCCTTTCGGGCTCTGTCGGGTTCTGTCGGGCTCTACTGGGACCTGTCGGGCCCTGTCGGGCCCTGTCGGGCTCTGTCGGGCTCTGTCGGGCTCTGTCGGGCTCTACTGAGCTCTACTGGGCCCTGTCGGGCCCTGTCGGGCTCTGTCGGGCTCTGTCGGGCTCTACTGGGCTCTACTGCGCCCTGTCGGGCTCTGTCGGGCTCTACTGGGCGCTATTGGGCCCTGTTGGGCCCTGTCGGGCTCTGTCGGGCTCTACTGGTCCCTGTCGGGCCCTGTCGGG
Source organism: Caloenas nicobarica (assembly GCF_036013445.1). NCBI lineage: Eukaryota > Metazoa > Chordata > Aves > Columbiformes > Columbidae > Caloenas > Caloenas nicobarica. The sequence continues at coordinate 192,658 of NW_027017000.1, forward strand.
CCCTGTCGGGCCCTGTCGGGCTCTGTCGGGCTCTGTCGGGCTCTGTCGGGCTCTACTGGGCACTACTGTTCCCTGTCGGGCTCTGTCGGGCTCTGTCGGGCTCTGTCGGGCTCTGTCGGGCTGTGTCGGGCTCTACTGGGCTCTTCTGTTCCCTGTCGGGCTCTGTCGGGCTCTACTGGGCCCTGTCGGGCTCTGTCGGGCTCTGTCGGGCTCTGTCGGGCTCTGTCGGGCTCTGTCGGGCTCTGTCGGGCTCTGTCGGGCCCTGTCGGGCTCTGTCGGGCCCTGTCGGGCTCTGTCGGGCCCTGTCGGGCTCTACTGGGCTCTGTCGGGCTCTACTGGGCCCTGTCGGGCCCTGTCGGGCCCTGTCGGGCCCTGTCGGGCTCTACTGGGCTCTGTCGGGCTCTGTCGGGCTCTGTCGGGCTCTACTGGGCCCTGTCGGGCCCTGTCGGGCCCTGTCGGGCCCTGTCGGGCTCTGTCGGGCTCTGTCGGGCTCTGTCGGGCTCTGTCGGGCTCTGTCGGGCTCTACTGCGCTCTGTCGGGCTCTACTGCGCTCTGTCGGGCTCTACTGCGCTCTGTCGGGCCCTGTCGGGCCCTGTCGGGCCCTGTCGGGCCCTGTCGGGCCCTGTCGGGCTCTGTCGGGCTCTACTGGGCCCTGTTGGGCCCTGTCGGGCTCTACTGGGCCCTGTCGGGCCCTGTCGGGCCCTGTCGGGCTCTGTCGGGCTCTGTCGGGCTCTGTCGGGCTCCACTAGGCTCTGTCGGCCTCTGTCGGGCTCTGTCGGGCTCTGTCGGGCTCTACTGGGCTCTACTGGGCCCTGTCGGGCTCTGTCGGGCTCTACTGGGCGCTACTGGGCCCTGTCGGGCTCTGTCGGGCTCTGTCGGGCTCTGTCGGGCCCTGTCGGGCCCTGTCGGGCCCTGTCGGGCCCTGTCGGGCCCTGTCGGGCTCTGTCGGGCTCTGTCGGGCTCTGTCGGGCTCTGTCGGGCTCTGTCGGGCTCTGTCGGGCTCTACTGGGCGCTACTGGGCCCTGTTGGGCCCTGTCGGGCTCTGTCGGGCTCTACTGGTCCCTGTCGGGCCCTGTCGGGCTCTACTGGGCTCTACTCTGCCCTGTCGGGCTCTGTCGGGCTCTGTCGGGCTCTGTCGGGCTCTGTCGGGCTCTGTCGGGCTCTACTGGGCTCTACTGTTCCCTGTCGGGCTCTGTCGGGCTCTGTCGGGCTCTGTCGGGCTCTGTCGGGCTGTGTCGGGCTCTACTGGGCTCTACTGTTCCCTGTCGGGCTCTGTCGGGCCCTGTCGGGCTCTGTCGGGCCCTGTCGGGCTCTACTGGGCTCTGTCGGGCTCTACTGGGCCCTGTCGGGCCCTGTCGGGCTCTACTGGGCCCTGTCGGGCTCTGTCGGGCTCTGTCGGGCTCTACTGGGCCCTGTCGGGCCCTGTCGGGCTCTGTCGGGCTCTGTCGGGCTCTGTCGGGCTCTGTCGGGCTCTGTCGGGCTCTACTGCGCTCTCTCGGGCTCTACTGCGCCCTGTCGGGCCCTGTCGGGCCCTGTCGGGCCCTGTCGGGCTCTGTCGGGCCCTGTCGGGCCCTGTCGGGCTCTACTGGGACCTGTCGGGCCCTGTCGGGCCCTGTCGGGCCCTGTCGGGCCCTGTCGGGCTCTGTCGGGCTCTGTCGGGCTCTGTCGGGCTCTGTCGGGCTCTGTCGGGCTCTGTCGGGCTCTGTCGGGCTCTGTCGGGCTCTGTCGGGCTCCACTAGGCTCTGTCGGCCTCTGTCGGGCTCTACTGGGCTCTACTGGGCCCTGTCGGGCTCTGTCGGGCTCTACTGGGCTCTGTCGGGCCCTGTCGGGCTCTGTCGGGCCCTGTCGGGCCCTGTCGGGCCCTGTCGGGCCCTGTCGGGCCCTGTCGGGCTCTGTCGGGCCCTGTCGGGCCCTGTCGGGCTCTGTCGGGCTCTGTCGGGCTCTGTCGGGCTCTGTCGGGCTCTGTCGGGCTCTGTCGGGCTCTGTCGGGCTCTACTGGTCCCTGTCGAGCCCGGTCGGGCCCTGTCGGGCCCTTTCAGGCCCTACTGGGCTAAACTGGGCCCTGTCGGGCCCTGTCGGTCTCTACTGGGCTAAACTGGGCCCTGTCGGGCCCTGTCGGGCTCTACTGGGCTCTACTGTTCCCTGTCGGGCCCTGTCGGGCCCTGTCGGGCCCTGACGGGCTCTCTCGGGCTCTCTCGGGCTCTGTCGGGCTCTACTGGGCTCTACTGTTCCCTGTCGGGCTCTGTCGGGCTCTGTCGGGCTCTACTGGGCCCTGTCGGTCTCTGTCGGGCTCTGTCGGGCTCTACTGGGCCCTGTCGGGCCCTGTCGGGCCCTGTCGGTCCCTGTCGGTCCCTGTCGGTCCCTGTCGGGCTCTGTCGGGCTCTGTCGGGCTCTGTCGGGCTCTGTCGGGCTCTGTCGGGCTCTACTGGGCTCTACTGTTCCCTGTCGGGCCCTGTCGGGCCCTGTCGGGCCCTGTCGGGCTCTGTCGGGCTCTGTCGGGCTCTGTCGGGCTCTACTGGGCCCTGTCGGGCTCTGTCGGGCTCTACTGGGCTCTGTCGGGCTCTACTGGGCTCTGTCGGGCTCTACTGGGCCCTGTCGGGCCCTGTCGAGCTCTGTCGGGCTCTGTCGGGCTCTGTCGGGCTCTGTCGGGCTCTGTCGGGCCCTGTCGGGCCCTGTCGGGCCCTTTCGGGCTCTGTCGGGTTCTGTCGGGCTCTACTGGGACCTGTCGGGCTCTGTCGGGCTCTGTCGGGCTCTGTCTGGCTCTGTCGGGCTCTGTCGGGCTCTACTGAGCTCTACTGGGCCCTGTCGGGCTCTGTCGGGCTCTGTCGGGCTCTGTCGGGCTCTACTGGGCTCTACTGCGCCCTGTCGGGCTCTGTCGGGCTCTACTGGGCGCTATTGGGCCCTGTTGGGCCCTGTCGGGCTCTGTCGGGCTCTACTGGTCCCTGTCGGGCCCTGTCGGGCCCTGTCGGGCTCTGTCGGGCTCTGTCGGGCTCTGTCGGGCTCTACTGGGCTCTACTGTTCCCTGTCGGGCCCTGTCGAGCCCTGACGGGCTCTGTCGGGCTCTGTCGGGCTCTGTCGGGCTCTGTCGGGCTGTGTCGGGCTCTACTGGGCTCTACTGTTCCCTGTCGGGCTCTGTCGGGCTCTACTGGGCCCTGTCGGGCTCTGTCGGGCTCTGTCGGGCCCTGTCGGGCTCTGTCGGGCCCTGTCGGGCTCTGTCGGGCCCTGTCGGGCTCTGTCGGGCCCTGTCGGGCTCTACTGGGCTCTGTCGGGCTCTACTGGGCCCTGTCGGGCCCTGTCGGGCCCTGTCGGGCCCTGTCGGGCTCTGTCGGGCTCTGTCGGGCCCTGTCGGGCTCTGTCGGGCCCTGTCGGGCTCTGTCGGGCCCTGTCGGGCTCTGTCGGGCCCTGTCGGGCTCTACTGGGCTCTGTCGGGCTCTACTGGGCCCTGTCGGGCCCTGTCGGGCCCTGTCGGGCCCTGTCGGGCTCTACTGGGCCCTGTCGGGCTCTGTCGGGCTCTACTGGGCGCTACTGGGCCCTGTCGGGCTCTGTCGGACTCTGTCGGGCTCTCTCGGGCTCTGTCGGGCTCTACTGGGCTCTACTGTTCCCTGTCGGGCTCTGTCGGGCTCTGTCGGGCTCTACTGGGCCCTGTCGGGCCCTGTCGGGCCCTGTCGGTCCCTGTCGGGCTCTGTCGGGCTCTGTCGGGCTCTGTCGGGCTCTGTCGGGCTCTACTGGGCTCTACTCTGCCCTATCGGGCCCTATCGGGCCCTGTCGGGCTCTGTCGGGCTCTGTCGGGCTCTGTCGGGCTCTGTCGGGCTCTGTCGGGCTCTGTCGGGCTCTACTGGGCCCTGTCGGGTTCTACTGGTCCCTGTCGGGCTCTGTCGGGCTCTGTCGGGCTCTATTGGTCCCTGTCGGGCCCTGTCGGGCTCTGTCGGGCTCTGTCGGGCTCTACTGGGCTCTACTGTTCCCTGTCGGGCCCTTTTGGGCTCTGTCGGGCTCTGTCGGGCTCTGTCGGGCTCTACTGGGCTCTACTGTTCCCTGTCGGGCTCTGTCGGGCTCTGTCGGGCTCTGTCGGGCTCTGTCGGGCTCTGTCGGGCTCTGTCGGGCTCTGTCGGGCTCTGTCGGGCTCTGTCGGGATCTACTGGCCTCTACTGGGCTTTGTCGGGCCCTGTCGGGCTCTACTGGGCCCTGTCGGGCCCTTTCGGGCCCTACTGGGCCCTGTCGGGCTCTGTCGGGCTCTGTCGGGCCCTGTCGGGCCCTGTCGGGCTCTGTCGGGCTCTACTGGGCCCTGTCGGGCCCTGTCGGGCCCTGTCGGGCCCTGTCGGGCCCTGTCGGGCTCTGTCGGGCGCTACTGGGCGCTACTGGGCCTTGTCGGGCTCTGTCGGGCTCTGTCGGGCTCTGTCGGGCTCTGTCGGGCTCTGTCGGGCTCTGTCGGGCTCTGTCGGGCTCTGTCGGGCTCTACTGGTCCCTGTCGGGCTCTGTCGGGCCCTGTCGGGCTCTACTGGGCTAAACTGGGCCCTGTCGGGCCCTGTCGGGCTCTGTCGGGCTCTGTCGGGCTCTACTGCACTCTACTGGTCCCTGTCGGGCTCTGTCGAGCTCTGTCGGGCTCTGTCGGGCTCTACTGGGCTCTACTCTGCCCTGTCGGGCCCTGTCGGGCCCTGTCGGGCCCTGTCGGGCCCTGTCGGGCTCTGTCGGGCTCTGTCGGGCTCTGTCGGGCTCTGTCGGGCTCTGTCGGGCTCTGTCGGGCTCTGTCGGGCTCTGTCGGGCTCTACTGGGCCCTGTCGGGCTCTGTCGGGCTCTGTCGGGCTCTACTGGTCCCTGTCGGGCTCTGTCGGGCTCTATTGGTCCCTGTCGGGCCCTGTCGGGCTCTGTCGGGCTCTACTGGGCTCTACTGTTCCCTTTCGGGCCCTTTCGGGCCCTTTTGGGCTCTGTCGGGCTCTGTCGGGCTCTGTCGGGCTCTGTCGGGCTCTGTCGGGCTCTGTCGGGCTCTGTCGGGCTCTGTCGGGCTCTGTCGGGCTCTGTCGGGCTCTGTCGGGCTCTACTGGGCTCTACTGTTCCCTGTCGGGCTCTGTCGGGCTCTGTCGGGCTCTGTCGGGCTCTGTCGGGCTCTACTGGGCTCTGTCGGGCTCTGTCGGGCTCTGTCGGGCTCTGTCGGGCTCTGTCGGGCTCTGTCGGGCTCTGTCGGGCTCTGTCGGGCTCTACTGGGCCCTGTCGGGCTCTGTCGGGCCCTGTCGGGCTCTGTCGGGCTCTGTCGGGCTCTGTCGGGCTCTGTCGGGCTCTGTCGGGCTCTGTCGGGCTCTGTCGGGCTCTGTCGGGCTCTGTCGGGCTCTTTCGGGATCTACTGGCCTCTACTGGGCTTTGTCGGGCCCTGTCGGGCCCTACTGGGCCCTGTCGGGCCCTGTCGGGCCCTGTCGGGCTCTGTCGGGCTCTACTGGGCTCTGTCGGGCTCTGTCGGGCTCTACTGGGCCCTGTCGGGTCCTGTCGGGCTCTGTCGGGCTCTGTCGGGCTCTACTGGGCTCTGTCGGGCTCTGTCGGGCTCTGTCGGGCTCTGTCGGGCTCTGTCGGGCTCTGTCGGGCTCTGTCGGGCTCTACTGGGCTCTACTGGGCCCTGTCGGGTCCTGTCGGGCTCTGTCGGGCTCTGTCGGGCTCTACTGGGCCCTGTCGGGCCCTGTCGGGCCCTGTCGGGCTCTGTCGGGCTCTGTCGGGCTCTGTCGGGCTCTACTGAGCTCTACTGGGCCCTGTCGGGCTCTGTCGGGCCCTGTCGGGCCCTGTCGGGCCCTGTCGGGCCCTGTCGGGCCCTGTCGGGCTCTGTCGGGCTCTGTCGGGCTCTACTGGGCCCTGTCGGGCCCTGTCGGGCTCTACTGGGCCCTGTCGGGCCCTGTCGGGCTCTGTCGGGCTCTGTCGGGCTCTACTGGGCTCTACTGTTCCCTGTCGGGCTCTGTCGGGCTCTGTCGGGCTCTGTCGGGCTCTGTCGGGCTCTGTCGGGCTCTGTCGGGCTCTACTGGGCTCTGTCGGGCTCTACTGGACTCTGTCGGGCTCTGTCAGGCTCTACTGGGCTCTACTGGGCCCTGTCGGGCTCTGTCGGGCTCTGTCGGGCTCTGTCGGGCTCTGTCGGGCTCTGTCGGGCTCTGTCGGGCTCTGTCGGGCCCTGTCGGGCTCTACTGGGCCCTGTCGGGCTCTACTGGGCCCTGTCGGGCCCTGTCAGGCTCTACTGGGCTAAACTGGGCCCTGTCGGGCCCTGTCGGGCTCTACTGGGCTAAACTGGGCCCTGTCGGGCCCTGTCGGGCCCTGTCGGGCCCTGTCGGGCTCTGTCGGGCTCTGTCGGGCTCTGTCGGGCCCTGTCGGGCTCTGTCGGGCTCTGTCGGGCTCTGTCGGGCTCTACTGGGCTCTACTGTTCCCTGTCGGGCTCTGTCGGGCTCTGTCGGGCTCTGTCGGGCTCTGTCGGGCTCTGTCGGGCTCTGTCGGGCTCTGTCGGGCTCTGTCGGGCTCTACTGGGCCCTGTCGGGCTCTGTCGGGCTCTGTCGGGCTCTGTCGGGCTCTGTCGGGCTCTGTCGGGCTCTGTCGGGCTCTGTCGGGCTCTACTGGGCCCTGTTGGGCCCTGTCGGGCTCTGTCGGGCTCTGTCGGGCTCTGTCGGGCTCTGTCGGGCTCTACTGGGCCCTGTCGGGCCCTGTCGGGCCCTTTCGGGCTCTGTCGGGTTCTGTCGGGCTCTACTGGGACCTGTCGGGCCCTGTCGGGCCCTGTCGGGCTCTATCGGGCTCTGTCGGGCTCTGTCGGGCTCTACTGAGCTCTACTGGGCCCTGTCGGGCCCTGTCGGGCTCTGTCGGGCTCTACTGGGCTCTACTGCGCTCTGTCGGGCTCTGTCGGGCTCTACTGGGCGCTACTGGGCCCTGTTGGGCCCTGTCGGGCTCTGTCGGGCTCTACTGGTCCCTGTCGGGCCCTGTCGGGCCCTGTCGGGCCCTGTCGGGCCCTGTCGGGCCCTGTCGGGCTCTGTCGGGCTCTGTCGGGCTCTGTCGGGCTCTGTCGGGCTCTGTCGGGCTCTACTGGGCTCTACTGTTCCCTGTAGGGCCCTGACGGGCCCTGTCGGGCCCTGACGGGCTCTGTCGGGCTCTGTCGGGCTCTGTCGGGCTCTGTCGGGCTGTGTCGGGCTCTACTGGGCTCTACTGTTCCCTGTCGGGCTCTGTCGGGCTCTACTGGGCCCTGTCGGGCCCTGTCGGGCCCTGTCGGGCCCTGTCGGGCTCTGTCGGGCTCTGTCGGGCTCTGTCGGGCCCTGTCGGGCTCTGTCGGGCCCTGTCGGGCTCTACTGGGCCCTGTCGGGCTCTACTGGGCCCTGTCGGGCCCTGTCGGGCCCTGTCGAGCTCTACTGGGCCCTGTCGGGCTCTGTCGGGCTCTGTCGGGCTCTGTCGGGCTCTACTGGGCCCTGTCGGGCCCTGTCGGGCTCTGTCGGGCTCTGTCGGGCTCTGTCGGGCTCTGTCGGGCTCTGTCGGGCTCTACTGCGCTCTGTCGGGCTCTACTGCGCTCTGTCGGGCCCTGTCGGGCTCTGTCGGGCTCTGTCGGGCCCTGTCGGGCCCTGTCGGGCTCTGTCGGGCTCTGTCGGGCCCTGTCGGGCTCTGTCGGGCTCTGTCGGGCTCTACTGGGCCCTGTCGGGCCCTGTCGGGCTCTACTGGGCCCTGTCGGGCCCTGTCGGGCCCTGTCGGGCTCTGTCGGGCTCTGTCGGGCTCTGTCGGGCTCCACTAGGCTCTGTCGGCCTCTGTCGGCCTCTGTCGGGCTCTGTCGGGCTCTACTGGGCTCTACTGGGCCCTGTCGGGCTCTGTCGGGCTCTACTGGGCGCTACTGGGCCCTGTCGGGCCCTGTCGGGCCCTGTCGGGCCCTGTCGGGCTCTGTCGGGCGCTACTGGGCCCTGTTGGGCCCTGTCGGGCTCTGTCGGGCTCTACTGGTCCCTGTCGGGCCCTGTCGGGCCCTGTCGGGCCCTGTCGGGCCCTGTCGGGCTCTGTCGGGCTCTGTCGGGCTCTACTGGGCTCTACTGTTCCCTGTCGGGCCCTGTCGGGCCCTGTCGGGCTCTGTCGGGCTCTGTCGGGCTCTGTCGGGCTCTGTCGGGCTCTACTGTTCCCTGTCGGGCTCTGTCGGGCTCTGTCGGGCTCTGTCGGGCTCTGTCGGGCTCTGTCGGGCTGTGTCGGGCTCTACTGGGCTCTACTGTTCCCTGTCGGGCCCTGTCGGGCCCTGTCGGGCCCTGTCGGGCCCTGTCGGGCTCTGTCGGGCCCTGTCGGGCTCTACTGGGCTCTGTCGGGCTCTACTGGGCCCTGTCGGGCCCTGTCGGGCCCTGTCGGGCTCTGTCGGGCTCTGTCGGGCTCTACTGGGCCCTGTCGGGCCCTGTCGGGCCCTGTCGGGCTCTGTCGGGCTCTGTCGGGCTCTGTCGGGCTCTGTCGGGCTCTGTCGGGCTCTGTCGGGCTCTACTGCGCTCTGTCGGGCTCTACTGGGCCCTGTCGGGCCCTGTCGGGCCCTGTCGGGCCCTGTCGGGCCCTGTCGGACCCTGTCGGGCCCTGTCGGGCTCTGTCGGGCCCTGTCGGGCCCTGTCGGGCCCTGTCGGGCCCTGTCGGGCTCTGTCGGGCTCTGTCGGGCTCTGTCGGGCTCTGTCGGGCTCTGTCGGGCTCTACTGGTCCCTGTCGAGCCCGGTCGGGCCCTGTCGGGCCCTTTCAGGCCCTACTGGGCTAAACTGGGCCCTGTCGGGCCCTGTCGGTCTCTACTGGGCTCTACTGTTCCCTGTCGGGCCCTGTCGGGCCCTGACGGGCTCTGTCGGGCTCTCTCGGGCTCTGTCGGGCTCTACTGGGCTCTACTGTTCCCTGTCGGGCTCTGTCGGGCTCTGTCGGGCTCTACTGGGCCCTGTCGGTCTCTGTCGGGCTCTGTCGGGCTCTACTGGGCCCTGTCGGGCCCTGTCGGTCCCTGTCGGTCCCTGTCGGTCCCTGTCGGTCCCTGTCGGTCCCTGTCGGTCCCTGTCGGTCCCTGTCGGGCTCTGTCGGGCTCTGTCGGGCTCTGTCGGGCTCTGTCGGGCTCTGTCGGGCTCTACTGGGCTCTACTCTGCCCTCTCGGGCCCTATCGGGCCCTGTCGGGCTCTGTCGGGCTCTGTCGGGCTCTGTCGGGCTCTGTCGGGCTCTGTCGGGCTCTGTCGGGCTCTGTCGGGCTCTACTGGGCTCTACTGGTCCCTGTCGGGCTCTGTCGGGCTCTGTCGGGCTCTGTCGGGCTCTGTCGGGCTCTACTGGGCTCTACTGTTCCCTGTCGGGCCCTGTCGGGCCCTGTCGGGCTCTGTCGGGCTCTACTGGCCCCTGTCGGCCCCTGTCGGCCCCTGTCGGGCCCTGTCGGGCCCTGTCGGGTTCTGTCGGGCTCTATTGGGACCTGTCGGGCCCTGTCCGGCTCTGTAGGGCCCTGTCGGGCTCTACTGGGCCCTGTCGGGCTCTGTCGGGCTCTGTCGGGCTCTGTCGGGCTCTGTCGGGCTCTGTCGGGCTCTGTCGGGCTCTGTCGGGCTCTGTCGGGCTCTACTGGGCCCTGTCGGGCTCTGTCGGGCTCTACTGGGCCCTGTCGGGCCCTGTCGGGCTCTGTCGGGCTCTACTGGGCGCTACTGGGCCCTGTCGGGCTCTGTCGGGCTCTACTGGGCTCTGTCGGGCTCTACTGGGCTCTGTCGGGCTCTGTCGGGCTCTGTCGGGCTCTGTCGGGCTCTGTCGGGCTCTACTGGGCTTTGTCGGGCCCTGTCGGGCTCTACTGGGCCCTGTCGGGCCCTGTCGGGCCCTGTCGGGCTCTGTCGGGCTCTACTGGGCCCTGTCGGGCCCTGTCGGGCTCTGTCGGGCTCTACTGGGCCCTGTCGGGCTCTGTCGGGCTCTGTCGGGCTCTGTCGGGCTCTGTCGGGCTCTGTCGGGCTCTGTCGGGCTCTGTCGGGCTCTGTCGGTCTCTGTCGGGCTCTGTCGGGCTCTGTCGGGCTCTACTGGGCTCTACTGGGCTCTGTCGGGCTCTGTCGGGCTCTGTCGGGCTCTACTGGGCTCTGTCGGGCTCTGTCGGGCTCTGTCGGGCTCTACTGGGCTCTACTGCGCCCTGTCGGGCCCTGTCGGGCCCTGTCGGGCCCTGTCGGGCTCTGTCGGGCCCTGTCGGGCTCTGTCGGGCCCTGTCGGGCTCTACTGGGCTCTGTCGGGCTCTACTGGGCCCTGTCGGGCCCTGTCGGGCCCTGTCGGGCTCTACTGGGCCCTGTCGGGCTCTGTCGGGCCCTGTCGGGCTCTACTGGGCCCTGTCGGGCCCTGTCGGGCCCTGTCGGGCTCTGTCGGGCTCTGTCGGTCTCTGTCGGGCTCTACTGCGCTCTGTCGGGCTCTACTGCGCCCTGTCGGGCCCTGTCGGGCCCTGTCGGGCCCTGTCGGGCTCTGTCGGGCTCTACTGGGCCCTGTCGGGCCCTGTCGGGCTCTACTGGGCCCTGTCGGGCCCTGTCGGGCTCTGTCGGGCTCTGTTGGGCTCTGTCGGGCTCTGTCGGGCTCTGTAGGGCTCTGTCGGGCTCCACTAGGCTCTGTCGGCCTCTGTAGGGCTCTTCTGGGCTCTACTGGGCCCTGTCGGGCTCTGTCGGGCTCTACTGGGCGCTACTGGGCTCTGTCGGGCTCTGTCGGGCTCTGTCGGGCCCTGTCGGGCTCTGTCGGGCTCTGTCGGGCCCTGTCGGGCCCTGTCGGGCCCTGTCGGGCTCTGTCGGGCTCTGTCGGGCTCTGTCGGGCTCTGTCGGGCTCTGTCGGGCTCTGTCGGGCTCTGTCGGGCTCTGTCGGGCTCTACTGGTCCCTGTCGGGCTCTGTCGGGCTCTGTCGGGCTCTGTCGGGCTCTGTCGGGCTCTGTCGGGCTCTACTGGTCCCTGTCGAGCCCGGTCGGGCCCTGTCGGGCCCTTTCAGGCCCTACTGGGCTAAACTGGGCCCTGTCGGGCCCTGTCGGTCTCTACTGGGCTAAACTGGGCCCTGTCGGGCCCTGTCGGGCTCTACTGGGCTAAACTGGGCCCTGTCGGGCCCTGACGGGCTCTGTCGGGCTCTCTCGGGCTCTGTCGGGCTCTACTGGGCTCTACTGTTCCCTGTCGGGCTCTGTCGGGCTCTGTCGGGCTCTACTGGGCCCTGTCGGGCCCTGTCGGTCTCTGTCGGGCTCTGTCGGGCTCTACTGGGCCCTGTCGGTCCCTGTCGGTCCCTGTCGGTCCCTGTCGGTCCCTGTCGGGCTCTGTCGGGCTCTGTCGGGCTCTGTCGGGCTCTGTCGGGCTCTGTCGGGCTCTGTCGGGCTCTACTGGGCTCTACTCTGCCCTGTCGGGCCCTATCGGGCTCTGTCGGGCTCTGTCGGGCTCTGTCGGGCTCTGTCGGGCTCTGTCGGGCTCTGTCGGGCTCTGTCGGGCTCTGTCGGGCTCTGTCGGGCTCTACTGGTCCCTGTCGGGCTCTGTCGGGCTCTGTCGGGCTCTATTGGTCCCTGTCGGGCCCTGTCGGGCTCTGTCGGGCTCTGTCGGGCTCTACTGGGCTCTACTGTTCCCTGTCGGGCCCTTTCGGGCCCTTTTGGGCTCTGTCGGGCTCTGTCGGGCTCTACTGGGCTCTACTGTTCCCTGTCGGGCTCTGTCGGGCTCTGTCGGGCTCTGTCGGGCTCTGTCGGGCTCTACTGGGCTCTGTCGGGCTCTGTCGGGCTCTGTCGGGCTCTGTCGGGCTCTGTCGGGCTCTGTCGGGCTCTGTCGGGCTCTGTCGGGCTCTGTCGGGCTCTACTGGGCTCTACTGGTCCCTGTCGGGCTCTGTCGGGCTCTGTCGGGCTCTGTCGGGCTCTGTCGGGCTCTGTCGGGCTCTGTCGGGCTCTGTCGGGCTCTACTGGGCTCTACTGTTCCCTGTCGGGCCCTGTCGGGCCCTGTCGGGCTCTGTCGGGCTCTACTGGCCCCTGTCGGCCCCTGTCGGCCCCTGTCGGGCCCTGTCGGGCCCTGTCGGGTTCTGTCGGGCTCTACTGGGACCTGTCGGGCCCTGTCCGGCTCTGTAGGGCCCTGTCAGGCTCTACTGGGCCCTGTCGGGCTCTGTCGGGCCCTGTCGGGCTCTACCGTTCCCTGTCGGGCCCTGTCGGGCCCTGTCGGGCTCTGTCGGGCTCTGTCGGGCTCTGTCGGGCTCTGTCGGGCTCTGTCGGGCTCTGTCGGGCTCTGTCGGGCTCTACTGGGCCCTGTCGGGCTCTGTCGGGCTCTACTGGGCTCTGTCGGGCTCTGTCGGGCTCTGTCGGGCTCTGTCGGGCTCTGTCGGGCTCTGTCGGGCTCTGTCGGGCTCTGTCGGGCTCTGTCGGGCTCTACTGGGCTTTGTCGGGCCCTGTCGGGCTCTACTGGGCCCTGTCGGGCCCTGTCGGGCCCTGTCGGGCCCTGTCGGGCTCTGTCGGGCTCTACTGGGCTCTGTCGGGCTCTGTCGGGCTCTGTCGGGCTCTGTCGGTCTCTGTCGGTCTCTGTCGGGCTCTGTCGGGCTCTGTCGGGCTCTGTCGGGCTCTGTCGGGCTCTACTGGGCTCTACTGCGCTCTGTCGGGCTGTGTCGGGCTCTGTCGGGCTCTACTGGGCTCTGTCGGGCTCTGTCGGGCTCTGTCGGGCTCTACTGGGCTCTACTGCGCCCTGTCGGGCCCTGTCGGGCCCTGTCGGGCTCTGTCGGGCCCTGTCGGGCTCTACTGGGCTCTGTCGGGCTCTACTGGGCCCTGTCGGGCCCTGTCGGGCCCTGTCGGGCTCTACTGGGCCCTGTCGGGCTCTGTCGGGCTCTGTCGGGCTCTGTCGGGCTCTGTCGGGCTCTACTGGGCCCTGTCGGGCTCTGTCGGGCTCTGTCGGGCTCTGTCGGGCTCTACTGCGCTCTGTCGGGCTCTACTGCGCCCTGTCGGGCCCTGTCGGGCCCTGTCGGGCTCTGTCGGGCTCTACTGGGCCCTGTCGGGCCCTGTCGGGCTCTACTGGGCCCTGTCGGGCCCTGTCGGGCTCTACTGGGCCCTGTCGGGCCCTGTCGGGCTCTGTCGGGCTCTGTCGGGCTCTGTCGGGCTCTGTAGGGCTCTGTCGGGCTCCACTAGGCTCTGTCGGCCTCTGTAGGGCTCTACTGGGCTCTACTGGGCCCTGTCGGGCTCTGTCGGGCTCTACTGGGCGCTACTGGGCCCTGTCGGGCTCTGTCGGGCCCTGTCGGGCCCTGTCGGGCCCTGTCGGGCCCTGTCGGGCTCTGTCGGGCTCTGTCGGGCTCTGTCGGGCTCTGTCGGGCTCTGTCGGGCTCTGTCGGGCTCTGTCGGGCTCTGTCGGGCTCTGTCGGGCTCTGTCGGGCTCTGTCGGGCTCTGTCGGGCTCTGTCGGGCTCTGTCGGGCTCTGTCGGGCTCTGTCGGGCTCTACTGGTCCCTGTCGAGCCCGGTCGGGCCCTGTCGGGCCCTTTCTGGCCCTACTGGGCTAAACTGGGCCCTGTCGGGCCCTGTCGGTCTCTACTGGGCTAAACTGGGCCCTGTCGGGCCCTGTCGGGCTCTACTGGGCTAAACTGGGCCCTGTCGGGCCCTGACGGGCTCTGTCGGGCTCTCTCGGGCTCTGTCGGGCTCTACTGGGCTCTACTGTTCCCTGTCGGGCTCTGTCGGGCTCTACTGGGCCCTGTCGGTCTCTGTCGGTCTCTGTCGGGCTCTGTCGGGCTCTACTGGGCCCTGTCGGGCCCTGTCGGGCCCTGTCGGTCCCTGTCGGTCCCTGTCGGTCCCTGTCGGTCCCTGTCGGTCCCTGTCGGTCCCTGTCGGGCTCTGTCGGGCTCTGTCGGGCTCTGTCGGGCTCTGTCGGGCTCTACTGGGCTCTACTCTGCCCTGTCGGGCTCTGTCGGGCTCTGTCGGGCTCTGTCGGGCTCTGTCGGGCTCTGTCGGGCTCTGTCGGGCTCTGTCGGGCTCTGTCGGGCTCTGTCGGGCTCTGTCGGGCTCTACTGGTCCCTGTCGGGCTCTGTCGGGCTCTATTGGTCCCTGTCGGGCCCTGTCGGGCTCTGTCGGGCTCTGTCGGGCTCTACTGGGCTCTACTGTTCCCTGTCGGGCCCTTTCGGGCCCTTTTGGGCTCTGTCGGGCTCTGTCGGGCTCTACTGGGCTCTACTGTTCCCTGTCGGGCTCTGTCGGGCTCTGTCGGGCTCTGTCGGGCTCTGTCGGGCTCTACTGGGCTCTGTCGGGCTCTACTGGGCTCTGTCGGGCTCTGTCGGGCTCTGTCGGGCTCTGTCGGGCTCTACTGGGCCCTGTCGGGCTCTGTCGGGCTCTGTCGGGCTCTGTCGGGCTCTGTCGGGCTCTGTCGGGCTCTGTCGGGCTCTGTCGGGCTCTACTGGCCTCTACTGGGCTTTGTCGGGCCCTGTCGGGCCCTACTGGGCCCTGTCGGGCCCTGTCGGGCCCTACTGGGCCCTGTCGGGCCCTGTCGGGCTCTGTCGGGCCCTGTCGGGCTCTGTCGGGCCCTGTCGGGCTCTGTCGGGCTCTACTGGGCTCTGTCGGGCTCTGTCGGGCTCTACTGGGCCCTGTCGGGCCCTGTCGGGCTCTGTCGGGCTCTACTGGGCGCTACTGGGCCTTGTCGGGCTCTGTCGGGCTCTGTCGGGCTCTGTCGGGCTCTGTCGGGCTCTGTCGGGCTCTGTCGGGCTCTGTCGGGCTCTGTCGGGCTCTACTGGTCCCTGTCGGGCTCTGTCGGGCTCTGTCGGGCTCTGTCGGGCTCTACTGGTCCCTGTCGGGCTCTGTCGGGCCCTGTCGGGCTCTACTGGGCTAAACTGGGCCCTGTCGGGCCCTGTCGGGCTCTACTGGGCTAAACTGGGCCCTGTCGGGCCCTGTCGGGCTCTGTCGGGCTCTGTCGGGCTCTACTGCGCTCTACTGGTCCCTGTCGGGCCCTGTCGGGCTCTGTCGGGCTCTGTCGGGCTCTACTGGGCTCTACTGTTCCCTGTCGGGCCCTGTCGGGCTCTGTCGGGCTCTACTGGGCCCTGTCGGCCCCTGTCGGCCCCTGTCGGCCCCTGTCGGCCCCTGTCGGCCCCTGTCGGGCCCTGTCGGGCCCTGTCGGGTTCTGTCGGGCTCTACTGGGACCTGTCGGGCCCTGTCGGGCTCTGTCGGGCTCTGTCGGGCTCTACTGGGCTCTACTGTTCCCTGTCGGGCTCTGTCGGGCTCTGTCGGGCTCTACTGGGCTCTGTCGGGCTCTACTGGGCTCTGTCGGGCTCTGTCAGGCTCTACTGGGCTCTACTGGGCTCTGTCGGGCTCTGTCGGGCTCTGTCGGGCTCTGTCGGGCCCTGTCGGGCTCTGTCGGGCTCTACTGGGCCCTGTCGGTCCCTGTCGGGCTCTACTGGGCGCTACTGGGCCCTGTCGGGCTCTGTCGGGCTCTGTCGGGCTCTACTGGGCTCTGTCGGGCTCTGTCGGGCTCTGTCGGGCTCTACTGGTCCCTGTCGGGCCCTGTCGGGCTCTTCTGGGCCCTGTCGGGCCCTGTCGGGCTCTACTGGGCTAAACTGGGCCCTGTCGGGCCCTGTCGGGCTCTACTGGGCTAAACTGGGCCCTGTCGGGCTCTGTCGGGCTCTGTCGGGCTCTGTCGGGCTCTGTCGGGCTCTACTGGGCTCTACTGTTCCCTGTCGGGCCCTGTCGGGCCCTGTCGGGCTCTGTCGGGCTCTGTCGGGCTCTGTCGGGCTCTGTCGGGCTCTGTCGGGCTCTGTCGGGCTCTACTGGGCTCTACTGGGCTCTGTCGGGCTCTACTGGGCTCTGTCGGGCTCTACTGGGCCTTGTCGGGCCCTGTCGAGCTCTGTCGGGCTCTGTCGGGCCCTGTCGGGCCCTGTCGGGCCCTTTCGGGCTCTGTCGGGTTCTGTCGGGCTCTACTGGGACCTGTCGGGCCCTGTCGGGCCCTGTCGGGCTCTGTCGGGCTCTGTCGGGCTCTGTCGGGCTCTACTGAGCTCTACTGGGCCCTGTCGGGCCCTGTCGGGCTCTGTCGGGCTCTGTCGGGCTCTACTGGGCTCTACTGCGCCCTGTCGGGCTCTGTCGGGCTCTACTGGGCGCTATTGGGCCCTGTTGGGCCCTGTCGGGCTCTGTCGGGCTCTACTGGTCCCTGTCGGGCCCTGTCGGGCCCTGTCGGGCCCTGTCGGGCTCTGTCGGGCTCTGTCGGGCTCTGTCGGGCTCTACTGGGCTCTACTGTTCCCTGTCGGGCTCTGTCGGGCTCTGTCGGGCTCTGTCGGGCTCTGTCGGGCTCTGTCGGGCTCTGTCGGGCTGTGTCGGGCTCTACTGGGCTCTTCTGTTCCCTGTCGGGCTCTGTCGGGCTCTACTGGGCCCTGTCGGGCTCTGTCGGGCTCTGTCGGGCTCTGTCGGGCTCTGTCGGGCTCTGTCGGGCTCTGTCGGGCCCTGTCGGGCTCTGTCGGGCCCTGTCGGGCTCTGTCGGGCCCTGTCGGGCTCTACTGGGCTCTGTCGGGCTCTACTGGGCCCTGTC
Organism: Caloenas nicobarica; assembly: GCF_036013445.1. NCBI lineage: Eukaryota > Metazoa > Chordata > Aves > Columbiformes > Columbidae > Caloenas > Caloenas nicobarica. Next base: position 209,055 of record NW_027017000.1, read on the forward strand.
GGGCCCTGTCGGGCCCTGTCGGGCCCTGTCGGGCTCTACTGGGCTCTGTCGGGCTCTGTCGGGCCCTGTCGGGCTCTACTGGGCCCTGTCGGGCCCTGTCGGGCCCTGTCGGGCCCTGTCGGGCTCTGTCGGGCTCTGTCGGGCTCTGTCGGGCTCTACTGCGCTCTGTCGGGCTCTACTGCGCTCTGTCGGGCTCTACTGCGCTCTGTCGGGCCCTGTCGGGCTCTGTCGGGCCCTGTCGGGCCCTGTCGGGCCCTGTCGGGCCCTGTCGGGCTCTGTCGGGCTCTGTCGGGCTCTACTGGGCCCTGTTGGGCCCTGTCGGGCTCTACTGGGCCCTGTCGGGCCCTGTCGGGCCCTGTCGGGCTCTGTCGGGCTCTGTCGGGCTCTGTCGGGCTCCACTAGGCTCTGTCGGCCTCTGTCGGGCTCTGTCGGGCTCTACTGGGCTCTACTGGGCCCTGTCGGGCTCTGTCGGGCTCTACTGGGCGCTACTGGGCCCTGTCGGGCTCTGTCGGGCTCTGTCGGGCTCTGTCGGGACCTGTCGGGCCCTGTCGGGCCCTGTCGGGCCCTGTCGGGCTCTGTCGGGCTCTGTCGGGCTCTGTCGGGCTCTGTCGGGCTCTGTCGGGCTCTACTGGGCGCTACTGGGCCCTGTTGGGCCCTGTCGGGCTCTGTCGGGCTCTACTGGTCCCTGTCGGGCCCTGTCGGGCTCTACTGGGCTCTACTCTGCCCTGTCGGGCTCTGTCGGGCTCTGTCGGGCTCTGTCGGGCTCTGTCGGGCTCTGTCGGGCTCTACTGGGCTCTACTGTTCCCTGTCGGGCTCTGTCGGGCTCTGTCGGGCTCTGTCGGGCTCTGTCGGGCTGTGTCGGGCTCTACTGGGCTCTACTGTTCCCTGTCGGGCTCTGTCGGGCCCTGTCGGGCTCTGTCGGGCCCTGTCGGGCTCTACTGGGCTCTGTCGGGCTCTACTGGGCCCTGTCGGGCCCTGTCGGGCTCTACTGGGCCCTGTCGGGCTCTGTCGGGCTCTGTCGGGCTCTACTGGGCCCTGTCGGGCTCTGTCGGGCTCTGTCGGGCTCTGTCGGGCTCTGTCGGGCTCTGTCGGGCTCTACTGCGCTCTCTCGGGCTCTACTGCGCCCTGTCGGGCCCTGTCGGGCCCTGTCGGGCCCTGTCGGGCTCTGTCGGGCCCTGTCGGGCCCTGTCGGGCTCTACTGGGACCTGTCGGGCCCTGTCGGGCTCTACTGGGCCCTGTCGGGCCCTGTCGGGCTCTGTCGGGCTCTGTCGGGCTCTGTCGGGCTCTGTCGGGCTCTGTCGGGCTCCACTAGGCTCTGTCGGCCTCTGTCGGGCTCTACTGGGCTCTACTGGGCCCTGTCGGGCTCTGTCGGGCTCTGTCGGGCTCTACTGGGCTCTGTCGGGCCCTGTCGGGCTCTGTCGGGCCCTGTCGGGCCCTGTCGGGCCCTGTCGGGCCCTGTCGGGCTCTGTCGGGCCCTGTCGGGCTCTACTGGTCCCTGTCGGGCTCTGTCGGGCTCTGTCGGGCTCTGTCGGGCTCTGTCGGGCTCTGTCGGGCTCTGTCGGGCTCTGTCGGGCTCTGTCGGGCTCTGTCGGGCTCTACTGGTCCCTGTTGAGCCCGGTCGGGCCCTGTCGGGCCCTTTCAGGCCCTACTGGGCTAAACTGGGCCCTGTCGGGCCCTGTCGGTCTCTACTGGGCTAAACTGGGCCCTGTCGGGCCCTGTCGGGCTCTACTGGGCTCTACTGTTCCCTGTCGGGCCCTGTCGGGCCCTGTCGGGCCCTGACGGGCTCTCTCGGGCTCTCTCGGGCTCTGTCGGGCTCTACTGGGCTCTACTGTTCCCTGTCGGGCTCTGTCGGGCTCTGTCGGGCTCTACTGGGCCCTGTCGGTCTCTGTCGGGCTCTGTCGGGCTCTACTGGGCCCTGTCGGGCCCTGTCGGGCCCTGTCGGTCCCTGTCGGGCCCTGTCGGTCCCTGTCGGTCCCTGTCGGGCTCTGTCGGGCTCTGTCGGGCTCTGTCGGGCTCTGTCGGGCCCTGTCGGGCCCTGTCGGGCTCTGTCGGGCTCTACTGGGCGCTACTGGGCCTTGTCGGGCTCTGTCGGGCTCTGTCGGGCTCTGTCGGGCTCTGTCGGGCTCTGTCGGGCTCTGTCGGGCTCTGTCGGGCTCTGTCGGGCTCTACTGGTCCCTGTCGGGCTCTGTCGGGCTCTGTCGGGCTCTGTCGGGCTCTACTGGTCCCTGTCGGGCTCTGTCGGGCCCTGTCGGGCTCTACTGGGCTAAACTGGGCCCTGTCGGGCCCTGTCGGGCTCTACTGGGCTAAACTGGGCCCTGTCGGGCCCTGTCGGGCTCTGTCGGGCTCTGTCGGGCTCTACTGCGCTCTACTGGTCCCTGTCGGGCCCTGTCGGGCTCTGTCGGGCTCTGTCGGGCTCTACTGGGCTCTACTGTTCCCTGTCGGGCCCTGTCGGGCTCTGTCGGGCTCTACTGGGCCCTGTCGGCCCCTGTCGGCCCCTGTCGGGCCCTGTCGGGCCCTGTCGGGTTCTGTCGGGCTCTACTGGGACCTGTCGGGCCCTGTCGGGCTCTGTCGGGCTCTGTCGGGCTCTACTGGGCTCTACTGTTCCCTGTCGGGCTCTGTCGGGCTCTGTCGGGCTCTACTGGGCTCTGTCGGGCTCTACTGGGCTCTGTCGGGCTCTGTCAGGCTCTACTGGGCTCTACTGGGCTCTGTCGGGCTCTGTCGGGCTCTGTCGGGCTCTGTCGGGCTCTGTCGGGCTCTGTCGGGCCCTGTCGGGCTCTGTCGGGCTCTACTGGGCCCTGTCGGTCCCTGTCGGGCTCTACTGGGCGCTACTGGGCCCTGTCGGGCTCTGTCGGGCTCTGTCGGGCTCTACTGGGCTCTGTCGGGCTCTGTCGGGCTCTGTCGGGCTCTACTGGTCCCTGTCGAGCCCTGTCGGGCTCTTCTGGGCCCTGTCGGGCCCTGTCGGGCTCTACTGGGCTAAACTGGGCCCTGTCGGGCCCTGTCGGGCTCTACTGGGCTAAACTGGGCCCTGTCGGGCTCTGTCGGGCTCTGTCGGGCTCTGTCGGGCTCTGTCGGGCTCTACTGGGCTCTACTGTTCCCTGTCGGGCCCTGTCGGGCCCTGTCGGGCTCTGTCGGGCTCTGTCGGGCTCTGTCGGGCTCTGTCGGGCTCTGTCGGGCTCTGTCGGGCTCTACTGGGCTCTACTGGGCTCTGTCGGGCTCTACTGGGCTCTGTCGGGCTCTACTGGGCTCTGTCGGGCTCTACTGGGCCTTGTCGGGCCCTGTCGAGCTCTGTCGGGCTCTGTCGGGCCCTGTCGGGCCCTGTCGGGCCCTTTCGGGCTCTGTCGGGTTCTGTCGGGCTCTACTGGGACCTGTCGGGCCCTGTCGGGCCCTGTCGGGCTCTGTCGGGCTCTGTCGGGCTCTGTCGGGCTCTACTGAGCTCTACTGGGCCCTGTCGGGCCCTGTCGGGCTCTGTCGGGCTCTGTCGGGCTCTACTGGGCTCTACTGCGCCCTGTCGGGCTCTGTCGGGCTCTACTGGGCGCTATTGGGCCCTGTTGGGCCCTGTCGGGCTCTGTCGGGCTCTACTGGTCCCTGTCGGGCCCTGTCGGGCCCTGTCGGGCCCTGTCGGGCCCTGTCGGGCTCTGTCGGGCTCTGTCGGGCTCTGTCGGGCTCTACTGGGCTCTACTGTTCCCTGTCGGGCTCTGTCGGGCTCTGTCGGGCTCTGTCGGGCTCTGTCGGGCTGTGTCGGGCTCTACTGGGCTCTTCTGTTCCCTGTCGGGCTCTGTCGGGCTCTACTGGGCCCTGTCGGGCTCTGTCGGGCTCTGTCGGGCTCTGTCGGGCTCTGTCGGGCTCTGTCGGGCTCTGTCGGGCCCTGTCGGGCTCTGTCGGGCCCTGTCGGGCTCTGTCGGGCCCTGTCGGGCTCTACTGGGCTCTGTCGGGCTCTACTGGGCCCTGTCGGGCCCTGTCGGGCCCTGTCGGGCCCTGTCGGGCTCTACTGGGCTCTGTCGGGCTCTGTCGGGCTCTGTCGGGCTCTACTGGGCCCTGTCGGGCCCTGTCGGGCTCTGTCGGGCTCTGTCGGGCTCTGTCGGGCTCTGTCGGGCTCTGTCGGGCTCTACTGCGCTCTGTCGGGCTCTACTGCGCTCTGTCGGGCTCTACTGCGCTCTGTCGGGCTCTACTGCGCTCTGTCGGGCCCTGTCGGGCCCTGTCGGGCTCTGTCGGGCCCTGTCGGGCCCTGTCGGGCCCTGTCGGGCCCTGTCGGGCTCTGTCGGGCTCTGTCGGGCTCTACTGGGCCCTGTTGGGCCCTGTCGGGCTCTACTGGGCCCTGTCGGGCCCTGTCGGGCCCTGTCGGGCTCTGTCGGGCTCTGTCGGGCTCTGTCGGGCTCCACTAGGCTCTGTCGGCCTCTGTCGGGCTCTGTCGGGCTCTACTGGGCTCTACTGGGCCCTGTCGGGCTCTGTCGGGCTCTACTGGGCGCTACTGGGCCCTGTCGGGCTCTGTCGGGCTCTGTCGGGCTCTGTCGGGCTCTGTCGGGCTCTGTCGGGACCTGTCGGGCCCTGTCGGGCCCTGTCGGGCCCTGTCGGGCTCTGTCGGGCTCTGTCGGGCTCTGTCGGGCTCTGTCGGGCTCTACTGGGCGCTACTGGGCCCTGTTGGGCCCTGTCGGGCTCTGTCGGGCTCTACTGGTCCCTGTCGGGCCCTGTCGGGCTCTACTGGGCTCTACTCTGCCCTGTCGGGCTCTGTCGGGCTCTGTCGGGCTCTGTCGGGCTCTGTCGGGCTCTGTCGGGCTCTACTGGGCTCTACTGTTCCCTGTCGGGCTCTGTCGGGCTCTGTCGGGCTCTGTCGGGCTCTGTCGGGCTGTGTCGGGCTCTACTGGGCTCTACTGTTCCCTGTCGGGCTCTGTCGGGCCCTGTCGGGCTCTGTCGGGCCCTGTCGGGCTCTACTGGGCTCTGTCGGGCTCTACTGGGCCCTGTCGGGCCCTGTCGGGCTCTACTGGGCCCTGTCGGGCTCTGTCGGGCTCTGTCGGGCTCTACTGGGCCCTGTCGGGCCCTGTCGGGCTCTGTCGGGCTCTGTCGGGCTCTGTCGGGCTCTGTCGGGCTCTGTCGGGCTCTGTCGGGCTCTACTGCGCTCTCTCGGGCTCTACTGCGCCCTGTCGGGCCCTGTCGGGCCCTGTCGGGCCCTGTCGGGCTCTGTCGGGCCCTGTCGGGCCCTGTCGGGCTCTACTGGGACCTGTCGGGCTCTGTCGGGCTCTACTGGGCCCTGTCGGGCTCTGTCGGGCTCTGTCGGGCTCTGTCGGGCTCTGTCGGGCTCTGTCGGGCTCTGTCGGGCTCTGTCGGGCTCCACTAGGCTCTGTCGGCCTCTGTCGGGCTCTACTGGGCTCTACTGGGCCCTGTCGGGCTCTGTCGGGCTCTACTGGGCTCTGTCGGGCCCTGTCGGGCTCTGTCGGGCCCTGTCGGGCCCTGTCGGGCCCTGTCGGGCCCTGTCGGGCTCTGTCGGGCCCTGTCGGGCTCTGTCGGGCTCTGTCGGGCTCTGTCGGGCTCTGTCGGGCTCTGTCGGGCTCTGTCGGGCTCTGTCGGGCTCTGTCGGGCTCTGTCGGGCTCTACTGGTCCCTGTCGAGCCCGGTCGGGCCCTGTCGGGCCCTTTCAGGCCCTACTGGGCTAAACTGGGCCCTGTCGGGCCCTGTCGGTCTCTACTGGGCTAAACTGGGCCCTGTCGGGCCCTGTCGGGCTCTACTGGGCTCTACTGTTCCCTGTCGGGCCCTGTCGGGCCCTGTCGGGCCCTGACGGGCTCTCTCGGGCTCTCTCGGGCTCTGTCGGGCTCTACTGGGCTCTACTGTTCCCTGTCGGGCTCTGTCGGGCTCTGTCGGGCTCTACTGGGCCCTGTCGGTCTCTGTCGGGCTCTGTCGGGCTCTACTGGGCCCTGTCGGGCCCTGTCGGGCCCTGTCGGGCCCTGTCGGTCCCTGTCGGGCCCTGTCGGTCCCTGTCGGTCCCTGTCGGGCTCTGTCGGGCTCTGTCGGGCTCTGTCGGGCTCTGTCGGGCTCTACTGGGCTCTACTGTTCCCTGTCGGGCCCTGTCGGGCCCTGTCGGGCCCTGTCGGGCCCTGTCGGGCTCTGTCGGGCTCTGTCGGGCTCTGTCGGGCTCTACTGGGCCCTGTCGGGCTCTGTCGGGCTCTACTGGGCTCTGTCGGGCTCTACTGGGCTCTGTCGGGCTCTACTGGGCCCTGTCGGGCCCTGTCGAGCTCTGTCGGGCTCTGTCGGGCTCTGTCGGGCTCTGTCGGGCTCTGTCGGGCCCTGTCGGGCCCTGTCGGGCCCTTTCGGGCTCTGTCGGGTTCTGTCGGGCTCTACTGGGACCTGTCGGGCTCTGTCGGGCTCTGTCGGGCTCTGTCGGGCTCTACTGAGCTCTACTGGGCCCTGTCGGGCTCTGTCGGGCTCTGTCGGGCTCTGTCGGGCTCTACTGGGCTCTACTGCGCCCTGTCGGGCTCTGTCGGGCTCTACTGGGCGCTATTGGGCCCTGTTGGGCCCTGTCGGGCTCTGTCGGGCTCTACTGGTCCCTGTCGGGCCCTGTCGGGCCCTGTCGGGCTCTGTCGGGCTCTGTCGGGCTCTGTCGGGCTCTACTGGGCTCTACTGTTCCCTGTCGGGCCCTGTCGAGCCCTGACGGGCTCTGTCGGGCTCTGTCGGGCTCTGTCGGGCTCTGTCGGGCTGTGTCGGGCTCTACTGGGCTCTACTGTTCCCTGTCGGGCTCTGTCGGGCTCTACTGGGCCCTGTCGGGCTCTGTCGGGCTCTGTCGGGCCCTGTCGGGCTCTGTCGGGCCCTGTCGGGCTCTGTCGGGCCCTGTCGGGCTCTGTCGGGCCCTGTCGGGCTCTACTGGGCTCTGTCGGGCTCTACTGGGCCCTGTCGGGCCCTGTCGGGCCCTGTCGGGCCCTGTCGGGCTCTGTCGGGCTCTGTCGGGCCCTGTCGGGCTCTGTCGGGCCCTGTCGGGCTCTGTCGGGCCCTGTCGGGCTCTACTGGGCTCTGTCGGGCTCTACTGGGCCCTGTCGGGCCCTGTCGGGCCCTGTCGTGCCCTGTCGGGCTCTACTGGGCCCTGTCGGGCTCTGTCGGGCTCTGTCGGGCTCTACTGGGCCCTGTCGGGCCCTGTCGGGCCCTGTCGGGCCCTGTCGGGCCCTGTCGGGCCCTGTCGGGCTCTGTCGGGCTCTGTCGGGCTCTGTCGGGCTCTGTCGGGCTCTGTCGGGCTCTGTCGGGCTCTACTGCGCTCTGTCGGGCTCTACTGCACTCTGTCGGGCTCTGTCGGGCTCTGTCGGGCTCTGTCGGGCCCTGTCGGGCTCTGTCGGGCCCTGTCGGGCTCTGTCGGGCCCTGTTGGGCCCTGTCGGGCTCTACTGGGCCCTGTTGGGCCCTGTCGGGCTCTACTGGGCCCTGTTGGGCCCTGTCGGGCTCTACTGGGCCCTGTCGGGCCCTGTCGGGCCCTGTCGGGCTCTGTCGGGCTCTGTCGGGCTCTGTCGGGCTCCACTAGGCTCTGTCGGCCTCTGTCGGGCTCTGTCGGGCTCTACTGGGCTCTACTGGGCCCTGTCGGGCTCTGTCGGGCTCTACTGGGCGCTACTGGGCCCTGTCGGGCCCTGTCGGGCCCTGTCGGGCCCTGTCGGGCCCTGTCGGGCCCTGTCGGGCTCTGTCGGGCTCTGTCGGGCTCTGTCGGGCTCTGTCGGGCTCTGTCGGGCTCTACTGGGCGCTACTGGGCCCTGTTGGGCCCTGTCGGGCTCTGTCGGGCTTTGTCGGGCTCTGTCGGGCTCTGTCGGGCTCTGTCGGGCTCTACTGGGCTCTGTCGGGCTCTGTCGGGCTTTGTCGGGCTCTGTCGGGCTCTACTGGGCCCTGTCGGGCTCTGTCGGGCCCTGTCGGGCTCTGTCGGGCTCTGTCGGGCCCTGTCGGGGTCTGTCGTTCTCTGTCGGGCTCTGTCGGGCTCTACTGGGCTCTGTCGGGCTCTACTGGGCCCTGTCGGGCTCTGTCGGGCTCTGTCGGGCCCTGTCGGGCTCTGTCGGGCCCTGTCGGGACCTGTCGGGCTCTGTCGGTCCCTGTCGGTCCCTGTCGGTCCCTGTCGGGCTCTGTCGGGCTCTGTCGGGCTGTGTCGGGCTCTGTCGGGCTCTGTCGGGCTCTACTGGGCCCTGTCGGGCTCTGTCGGGCTCTGTTGGGCTCTGTGGGGCTCTGTCGGGCTCTGTCGGGCCCTGTCGGGCTCTGTCGGGCTCTGTCGGGCTCTGTCGGGCTCTATCGGGCTCTACTGGGCCCTGTCGGGCCCTGTCGGGCTCTGTCGGGCTCTGTCGGGCCCTGTCGGGCCCTGTCGGGCTCTGTCGGGCTCTGTCGGGCTCTGTCGGGCTCTGTCGGGCTCTACTGGGCCCTGTCGGGCCCTGTCGGGCTCTGTCGGGCCCTGTCGGGCCCTGTCGGGCTCTGTCGGGCTCTGTCGGGCTCTGTCGGGCTCTAATGGGCCCTGTCGGGCCCTGTCGGGCCCTGTCGGGCTCTACTGGGCTCTACTGGGCTCTGTCGGGCTCTTTCGGGCTCTACTGGGCCCTGTCGGGCCCTGTCGGGCTCTGTCGGGCTCTGTCGGGCTCTGTCGGTCCCTGTCGGTCCCTGTCGGGCTCTGTCGGGCTCTGTCGGGCTCTGTCGGGCTCTACTGGGCTCTACTGGGCTCTGTCGGGCTCTGTCGGGCTCTACTGGGCCCTGTCGGGCCCTGTCGGGCCCTGTCGGGCTCTATCGGGCTCTGTCGGGCTCTGTCGGACTCTGTCGGGCCCTGTCGGGCCCTGTCGGGCTCTGTCAGGCTCTGTCGGGCTCTGTCGGGCTCTAATGGGCCCTGTCGGGCCCTGTCGGGCCCTGTCGGGCTCTACTGGGCTCTACTGGGCTCTGTCGGGCTCTTTCGGGCTCTACTGGGCCCTGACGGGCTCTGTCGGGCTCTACTGGGCTCTGTCGGGCTCTGTCGGGCCCTGTCGGGCTCTGTCGGGCTCTGTCGGGCTCTACTGGGCTCTGTCGGGCTCTGTCGGGCTTTGTCGGGCTCTGTCGGGCTCTACTGGGCCCTGTTGGGCTCTGTCGGGCCCTGTCGGGGTCTGTCGTTCTCTGTCGGGCTCTGTCGGGCTCTACTGGGCTCTGTCGGGCTCTACTGGGCCCTGTCGGGCTCTGTCGGGCTCTGTCGGGCTCTGTCGGGCCCTGTCGGGCCCTGTCGGGCCCTGTCGGGCTCTGTCGGGCTCTGTCGGGCCCTGTCGGGCCCTGTCGGGCTCTGTCGGGCTCTGTCGGGCTCTGTCGGGCTCTGTCGGGCTTTGTCGGGCTCTGTCGGGCTCTACTGGGCCCTGTCGGGCTCTGTCGGGCCCTGTCGGGCCCTGTCGGGGTCTGTCGTTCTCTGTCGGGCTCTGTCGGGCTCTACTGGGCTCTGTCGGGCTCTACTGGGCCCTGTCAGGCTCTGTCGGGCTCTGTCGGGCTCTGTCGGGCCCTGTCGGGCTCTGTCGGGCTCTGTCGGGCTCTGTCGGGCCCTGTCGGGACCTGTCGGGACCTGTCGGGCTCTGTCGGTCCCTGTCGGGCTCTGTCGGGCTCTGTCGGGCTCTGTCGGGCTCTGTCGGGCCCTGTCGGGCTCTGTCGGGCTCTGTCGGGCTCTGTCGGGCTCTACTAGGCCCTGTCGGGCTCTGTCGGGCTCTACTGGGCCCTGTCGGGTTCTGTCGGGCTCTGTCGGGCCCTGTCGGGCTCTGTCGGGCTCTGTCGGGCCCTGTCCGCCTCTGTCGGTCTCTGTCGGGCCCTGTCAGGCCCTGTCGGGCTCTGTCGGGCTCTGTCGGGCTCTGTCGGGCTCCACTGGGCTCTGTCGGGCTCTATCGGGCTCTGTCGGGCTCTGTCGGGCTCTACTGGGCCCTGTCGGGCCCTGTCGGGCTCTGTCGGGCCCTGTCGGGCTCTGTCGGGTTCTGTCGGGCTCTGTCGGGCTCTGTCGGGCTCTGTCGGGCTCTACTGGGCCCTGTCGTGCCCTGTCGGGCTCTGTCGGGCTCTGTCGGGCTCTACTGGGCCCTGTCGGGCCCTGTCGGGCCCTGTCGGGCTCTGTCGGGCTCTGTCGGGCTCTGTCGGGCTCTGTCGGGCTCTACTGGGCTCTGTCGGGCTCTGTCGGGCTCTGTCGGGTTCTGTCGGGCTCTGTCGGGCTCTGTCGGGCTCTACTGGGCCCTGTCGGGCCCTGTCGGGCTCTGTCGGGCTCTGTCGGGCTCTGTCGGGCTCTACTGGGCCCTGTCGGGCCCTGTCGGGCCCTGTCGGGCTCTGTCGGGCTCTGTCGGGCTCTGTCGGGCTCTACTGGGCTCTGTCGGGCTCTGTCGGGTTCTGTCGGGCTCTGTCGGGCTCTGTCGGGCTCTACTGGGCTCTGTCGGGCCCTGTCGGGCTCTGTCGGGCTCTGTCGGGCCCTGTCGGGCTCTGTCGGGCTCTGTCGGGCTCTGTCGGGCTCTGTCGGGCTCTATCGGGCTCTACTGGGCCCTGTCGGGCCCTGTCGGGCCCTGTCGGGCTCTGTCGGGCTCTGTCGGGCCCTGTCGGGCCCTGTCGGGCCCTGTCGGGCCCTGTCGGGCTCTGTCGGGCTCTGTCGGGCTCTGTCGGGCTCTACTGGGCCCTGTCGGGCTCTGTCGGGCCCTGTTGGGCCCTGTCGGGCTCTGTCAGGCTCTGTCGGGCTCTGTCGGGCTCTAATGGGCCCTGTCGGGCCCTGTCGGGCCCTGTCGGGCTCTACTGGACTCTGTCGGGCCCTGTCGGGCTCTGTCGGGCTCTGTCGGGCTCTGTCGGGCCCTGTCGGGCCCTGTCGGGCCCTGTCGGGCTCTGTCGGGCTCTGTCGGGCCCTGTCGGGCTCTGTCGGGCTCTGTCGGGCTCTGTCGGGCTCTACTGGGCCCTGTCGGGCTCTGTCGGGCTCTGTCGGGCTCTGTCGGGCTCTGTCGGGCCCTGTCGGGCTCTGTCGGGCTCTACTGGGCCCTGTCGGGCCCTGTCGGGCCCTATCGGGCTCTGTCGGGCTCTGTCGGGCTCTGTCGGGCTCTACTAGGCTCTACTGGGCTCTGTCGGGCTCTACTGGGCCCTGTCGGGCTCTGTCGGGCTCTGTCGGGCCCTGTCGGGCTCTGTCGGGCTCTGTCGGGCTCTGTCGGGCTCTGTCGGGCTCTACTGGGCCCTGTCGGGCTCTGTCGGGCCCTGTCGGGCCCTGTCGGGCCCTGTCGGGCTCTGTCGGGCTCTGTCGGGCTCTGTCGGGCTCTAATGGGCCCTGTCGGGCCCTGTCGGGCCCTGTCGGGCTCTACTGGGCTCTACTGGGCTCTTTCGGGCTCTACTGGGCCCTGTCGGGCCCTGTCGGGCTCTGTCGGACCCTGTCGGGCCCTGTCGTTCTCTGTCGGGCTCTGTCGGGCTCTACTGGGCTCTGTCGGGCTCTACTGGGCCCTGTCGGGCTCTGTCGGGCTCTGTCGGGCCCTGTCGGGCTCTGTCGGGCCCTGTCGGGCTCTGTCGGGCCCTGTCGGGACCTGTCGGGCTCTGTCGGTCCCTGTCGGTCCCTGTCGGGCTCTGTCGGGCTCTGTCGGGCTCTGTCGGGCTCTGTCGGGCTCTACTGGGCCCTGTCGGGCTCTGTCGGGCTCTGTTGGGCTCTGTGGGGCTCTGTCGGGCTCTGTCGGGCCCTGTCGGGCTCTGTCGGGCTCTGTCGGGCTCTATCGGGCTCTACTGGGCCCTGTCGGGCCCTGTCGGGCCCTGTCGGGCTCTGTCGGGCTCTGTCGGGCCCTGTCGGGCTCTGTCGGGCTCTGTCGGGCTCTGTCGGGCTCTGTCGGGCTCTGTCGGGCTCTACTGGGCCCTGTCGGGCTCTGTCGGGCTCTGTCGGGCCCTGTCGGGCCCTGTCGGGCTCTGTCGGGCTCTGTCGGGCTCTGTCGGGCTCTAATGGGCCCTGTCGGGCCCTGTCGGGCCCTGTCGGGCTCTACTGGGCTCTACTGGGCTCTGTCGGGCTCTTTCGGGCTCTACTGGGCCCTGTCGGGCCCTGTCGGGCTCTGTCGGGCTCTGTCGGGCTCTGTCGGGCTCTGTCGGTCCCTGTCGGTCCCTGTCGGGCTCTGTCGGGCTCTGTCGGGCTCTGTCGGGCTCTGTCGGGCTCTGTCGGGCTCTGTCGGGCTCTACTGGGCTCTACTGGGCTCTGTCGGGCTCTGTCGGGCTCTACTGGGCCCTGTCGGGCCCTGTCGGGCCCTGTCGGGCTCTATCGGGCTCTGTCGGGCTCTGTCGGACTCTGTCGGGCCCTGTCGGGCCCTGTCGGGCTCTGTCAGGCTCTGTCGGGCTCTGTCGGGCTCTAATGGGCCCTGTCGGGCCCTGTCGGGCCCTGTCGGGCTCTGTCGGGCTCTGTCGGGCCCTGTCCGCCTCTGTCGGGCTCTGTCGGGCTCTGTCGGGCCCTGTCGGGCTCTGTCGGGCTGTGTCGGGCTCTGTCGGGCTCCACTGGGCTCTGTCGGGCTCTATCGGGCTCTGTCGGGCTCTGTCGGGCTCTACTGGGCCCTGTCGGGCTCTGTCAGGCTCTGTCGGGCCCTGTCGGGCTCTGTCGGGTTCTGTCGGGCTCTGTCGGGCTCTGTCGGGCTCTGTCGGGCTCTACTGGGCCCTGTCGTGCCCTGTCGGGCTCTGTCGGGCTCTGTCGGGCTCTACTGGGCCCTGTCGGGCCCTGTCGGGCCCTGTCGGGCTCTGTCGGGCTCTGTCGGGCTCTGTCGGGCTCTACTGGGCTCTGTCGGGCCCTGTCGGGCCCTGTCGGGCTCTGTCGGGCTCTGTCGGGCTCTGTCGGGCTCTGTCGGGTTCTGTCGGGCTCTGTCGGGCTCTGTCGGGCTCTACTGGGCCCTGTCGGGCCCTGTCGGGCTCTGTCGGGCTCTGTCGGGCTCTGTCGGGCTCTACTGGGCCCTGTCGGGCCCTGTCGGGCCCTGTCGGGCTCTGTCGGGCTCTGTCGGGCTCTGTCGGGCTCTGTCGGGCTCTACTGGGCTCTGTCGGGCTCTGTCGGGTTCTGTCGGGCTCTGTCGGGTTCTGTCGGGCTCTGTCGGGCTCTGTCGGGCTCTACTGGGCTCTGTCGGGCCCTGTCGGGCTCTGTCGGGCTCTGTCGGGCTCTGTCGGGCTCTGTCGGGCTCTGTCGGGCTCTACTGGGCCCTGTCGGGCCCTGTCGGGCCCTGTCGGGCTCTGTCGGGCTCTGTCGGGCTCTGTCGGGCTCTGTCGGGCTCTACTGGGCTCTGTCGGGCTCTGTCGGGTTCTGTCGGGCTCTGTCGGGTTCTGTCGGGCTCTGTCGGGCTCTGTCGGGCTCTACTGGGCTCTGTCGGGCCCTGTCGGGCTCTGTCGGGCCCTGTCGGGCCCTGTCGGGCTCTGTCGGGCTCTGTCGGGCTCTGTCGGGCTCTATCGGGCTCTACTGGGCCCTGTCGGGCCCTGTCGGGCCCTGTCGCGCCCTGTCGGGCTCTGTCGGGCTCTGTCGGGCCCTGTCGGGCCCTGTCGGGCCCTGTCGGGCCCTGTCGGGCCCTGTCGGGCTCTGTCGGGCTCTGTCGGGCTCTGTCGGGCTCTACTGGGCCCTGTCGGGCTCTGTCGGGCTCTGTCGGGCCCTGTCGGGCCCTGTCGGGCTCTGTCAGGCTCTGTCGGGCTCTGTCGGGCTCTAATGGGCCCTGTCGGGCCCTGTCGGGCACTGTCGGGCCCTGTCGGGCTCTGTCGGGCTCTGTCGGGCCCTGTCGGGCTCTGTCGGGCTCTGTCGGGCTCTGTCGGGCCCTGTCGGGCCCTGTCGGGCCCTGTCGGGCTCTGTCGGGCTCTGTCGGGCCCTGTCGGGCTCTGTCGGGCTCTGTCGGGCTCTGTCGGGCTCTACTGGGCCCTGTCGGGCTCTGTCGGGCTCTGTCGGGCTCTGTCGGGCCCTGTCGGGCTCTGTCGGGCTCTGTCGGGCCCTGTCGGGCTCTGTCGGGCTCTACTGGGCCCTGTCGGGCTCTGTCGGGCCCTGTCGGGCCCTGTCGGGCCCTGTCGGGCCCTGTCGGGCCCTGTCGGGCTCTGTCGGGCCCTGTCGGGCCCTGTCGGGCCCTGTCGGGCTCTGTCGGGCTCTGTCGGGCTCTACTGGGCTCTACTGGGCTCTGTCGGGCTCTGTCGGGCTCTACTGGGCCCTGTCGGGCCCTGTCGGGCCCTGACGGGCTCTGTCGGGCTCTACTGGGCTCTGTCGGGCTCTGTCGGGCCCTGTCGGGCTCTGTCGGGCTCTGTCGGGCTCTACTGGGCTCTGTCGGGCTCTGTCGGGCTTTGTCGGGCTCTGTCGGGCTCTACTGGGCCCTGTCGGGCTCTGTCGGGCCCTGTCGGGCTCTGTCGGGCTCTGTCGGGCCCTGTCGGGGTCTGTCGTTCTCTGTCGGGCTCTGTCGGGCTCTACTGGGCTCTGTCGGGCTCTACTGGGCCCTGTCGGGCTCTGTCGGGCTCTGTCGGGCCCTGTCGGGCTCTGTCGGGCCCTGTCGGGACCTGTCGGGCTCTGTCGGTCCCTGTCGGTCCCTGTCGGGCGCTGTCGGGCTCTGTCGGGCTCTGTCGGGCTCTGTCGGGCTCTGTCGGGCTCTACTGGGCCCTGTCGGGCTCTGTCGGGCTCTGTTGGGCTCTGTGGGGCTCTGTCGGGCTCTGTCGGGCCCTGTCGGGCTCTGTCGGGCTCTGTCGGGCTCTATCGGGCTCTACTGGGCCCTGTCGGGCCCTGTCGGGCCCTGTCGGGCTCTGTCGGGCTCTGTCGGGCCCTGTCGGGCTCTGTCGGGCTCTGTCGGGCTCTGTCGGGCTCTGTCGGGCTCTACTGGGCCCTGTCGGGCTCTGTCGGGCTCTGTCGGGCCCTGTCGGGCCCTGTCGGGCTCTGTCGGGCTCTGTCGGGCTCTGTCGGTCTCTAATGGGCCCTGTCGGGCCCTGTCGGGCCCTGTCGGGCTCTATCGGGCTCTGTCGGGCTCTGTCGGGCTCTACTGGGCCCTGTCGGGTTCTGTCGGGCTCTGTCGGGCCCTGTCGGGCTCTGTCGGGCTCTGTCGGGCCCTGTCCGCCTCTGTCGGTCTCTGTCGGGCCCTGTCGGGCCCTGTCGGGCTCTGTCGGGCTCTGTCGGGCTCTGTCGGGCTCCACTGGGCTCTGTCGGGCTCTATCGGGCTCTGTCGGGCTCTGTCGGGCTCTACTGGGCCCTGTCGGGCTCTGTCAGGCTCTGTCGGGCCCTGTCGGGCTCTGTCGGGTTCTGTCGGGCTCTGTCGGGCTCTGTCGGGCTCTGTCGGGCTCTACTGGGCCCTGTCGTGCCCTGTCGGGCTCTGTCGGGCTCTGTCGGGCTCTACTGGGCCCTGTCGGGCCCTGTCGGGCCCTGTCGGGCCCTGTCGGGCTCTGTCGGGCTCTGTCGGGCTCTGTCGGGCTCTACTGGGCTCTGTCGGGCTCTGTCGGGCTCTGTCGGGTTCTGTCGGGCTCTGTCGGGCTCTGTCGGGCTCTACTGGGCCCTGTCGGGCCCTGTCGGGCTCTGTCGGGCTCTGTCGGGCTCTGTCGGGCTCTACTGGGCCCTGTCGGGCCCTGTCGGGCCCTGTCGGGCTCTGTCGGGCTCTGTCGGGCTCTGTCGGGCTCTACTGGGCTCTGTCGGGCTCTGTCGGGTTCTGTCGGGCTCTGTCGGGCTCTGTCGGGCTCTACTGGGCTCTGTCGGGCCCTGTCGGGCTCTGTCGGGCTCTGTCGGGCCCTGTCGGGCTCTGTCGGGCTCTGTCGGGCTCTGTCGGGCTCTATCGGGCTCTACTGGGCCCTGTCGGGCTCTGTCGGGCTCTGTCGGGCCCTGTCGGGCCCTGTCGGGCCCTGTCGGGCCCTGTCGGGCTCTGTCGGGCTCTGTCGGGCTCTGTCGGGCTCTACTGGGCCCTGTCGGGCTCTGTCGGGCTCTGTCGGGCCCTGTCGGGCCCTGTCGGGCTCTGTCAGGCTCTGTCGGGCTCTGTCGGGCTCTAATGGGCCCTGTCGGGCCCTGTCGGGCTCTGTCGGGCCCTGTCGGGCTCTGTCGGGCTCTGTCGGGCCCTGTCCGCCTCTGTCGGTCTCTGTCGGGCTCTGTCGGGCCCTGTCGGGCCCTGTCGGGCTCTGTCGGGCTCTGTCGGGCTCTGTCGGGCTCCACTGGGCTCTGTCGGGCTCTATCGGGCTCTGTCGGGCTCTGTCGGGCTCTACTGGGCCCTGTCGGGCTCTGTCAGGCTCTGTCGGGCCCTGTCGGGCTCTGTCGGGCTCTGTCGGGCTCTGTCGGGCTCTGTCGGGCTCTACTGGGCCCTGTCGTGCCCTGTCGGGCTCTGTCGGGCTCTGTCGGGCTCTACTGGGCCCTGTCGGGCCCTGTCGGGCCCTGTCGGGCCCTGTCGGGCTCTGTCGGGCTCTGTCGGGCTCTACTGGGCTCTGTCGGGCTCTGTCGGGCTCTGTCGGGCTCTGTCGGGCTCTGTCGGGCTCTGTCGGGCTCTACTGGGCCCTGTCGGGCCCTGTCGGGCTCTGTCGGGCTCTGTCGGGCTCTGTCGGGCTCTACTGGGCCCTGTCGGGCCCTGTCGGGCCCTGTCGGGCTCTGTCGGGCTCTGTCGGGCTCTACTGGGCTCTGTCGGGCTCTGTCGGGTTCTGTCGGGCTCTGTCGGGCTCTGTCGGGCTCTACTGGGCTCTGTCGGGCTCTGTCGGGCTCTGTCGGCCTCTGTCGGCCTCTGTCGGGCTCTATCGGGCTCTACTGGGCCCTGTCGGGCCCTGTCGGGCCCTGTCGGGCTCTGTCGGGCTCTGTCGGGCTCTGTCGGGCCCTGTCGGGCCCTGTCGGGCCCTGTCGGGCTCTGTCGGGCTCTGTCGGGCTCTGTCGGGCTCTACTGGGCCCTGTCGGGCTCTGTCGGGCCCTGTCGGGCCCTGTCGGGCTCTGTCTGGCTCTGTCGGGCTCTGTCGGGCTCTAATGGGCCCTGTCGGGCCCTGTCGGGCCCTGTCGGGCTCTACTGGACTCTGTCGGGCCCTGTCGGGCTCTGTCGGGCTCTGTCGGGCTCTGTCGGGCCCTGTCGGGCCCTGTCGGGCCCTGTCGGGCTCTGTCGGGCTCTGTCGGGCCCTGTCGGGCTCTGTCGGGCTCTGTCGGGCTCTGTCGGGCTCTACTGGGCCCTGTCGGGCTCTGTCGGGCTCTGTCGGGCTCTGTCGGGCTCTGTCGGGCTCTGTCGGGCCCTGTCGGGCTCTGTCGGGCTCTGTCGGGCCCTGTCGGGCCCTGTCGGGCTCTGTCGGGCTCTACTGGGCCCTGTCGGGCCCTGTCGGGCTCTGTCGGGCTCTGTCGGGCCCTGTCGGGCCCTGTCGGGCCCTGTCGGGCCCTGTCGGGCCCTGTCGGGCTCTGTCGGGCCCTGTCGGGCCCTGTCGGGCTCTGTCGGGCTCTGTCGGGCTCTACTGGGCTCTACTGGGCTCTGTCGGGCTCTGTCGGGCTCTACTGGGCCCTGTCGGGCCCTGTCGGGCCCTGACGGGCTCTGTCGGGCTCTACTGGGCTCTGTCGGGCTCTGTCGGGCCCTGTCGGGCTCTGTCGGGCTCTGTCGGGCTCTACTGGGCTCTGTCGGGCTCTGTCGGGCTTTGTCGGGCTCTGTCGGGCTCTACTGGGCCCTGTCGGGCTCTGTCGGGCCCTGTCGGGCTCTGTCGGGCTCTGTCGGGCCCTGTCGGGGTCTGTCGTTCTCTGTCGGGCTCTGTCGGGCTCTACTGGGCTCTGTCGGGCTCTACTGGGCCCTGTCGGGCTCTGTCGGGCTCTGTCGGGCCCTGTCGGGCTCTGTCGGGCCCTGTCGGGACCTGTCGGGCTCTGTCGGTCCCTGTCGGTCCCTGTCGGGCTCTGTCGGGCTCTGTCGGGCTCTGTCGGGCTCTGTCGGGCTCTACTGGGCCCTGTCGGGCTCTGTCGGGCTCTGTTGGGCTCTGTGGGGCTCTGTCGGGCTCTATCGGGCTCTACTGGGCCCTGTCGGGCCCTGTCGGGCCCTGTCGGGCTCTGTCGTACCCTGTCGGGCCCTGTCGGGCTCTGTCGGGCTCTGTCGGGCTCTATCGGGCTCTACTGGGCCCTGTCGGGCCCTGTCGGGCCCTGTCGGGCTCTGTCGGGCCCTGTCGGGCCCTGTCGGGCTCTGTCGGGCTCTGTCGGGCTCTGTCGGGCTCTGTCGGGCTCTACTGGGCCCTGTCGGGCCCTGTCGGGCCCTGTCGGGCTCTGTCGGGCTCTGTCGGGCTCTGTCGGGCTCTAATGGGCCCTGTCGGGCCCTGTCGGGCCCTGTCGGGCTCTACTGGGCTCTACTGGGCTCTGTCGGGCTCTTTCGGGCTCTACTGGGCCCTGTCGGGCTCTGTCGGGCTCTGTCGGTCCCTGTCGGTCCCTGTCGGGCTCTGTCGGGCTCTGTCGGGCTCTGTCGGGCTCTGTCGGGCTCTGTCGGGCTCTGTCGGGCTCTGTCGGGCTCTACTGGGCTCTACTGGGCTCTGTCGGGCTCTGTCGGGCTCTGTCGGGCTCTGTCGGGCCCTGTCGGGCTCTGTCGGGCTCTACTGGGCCCTGTCGGGCCCTGTCGGACCCTATCGGGCTCTGTCGGGCTCTGTCGGGCTCTGTCGGGCTCTACTGGGCTCTACTGGGCTCTGTCGGGCTCTACTGGGCTCTGTCGGGCTCTGTCGGGCCCTGTCGGGCTCTGTCGGGCTCTGTCGGGCTCTGTCGGGCTCTGTCGGGCTCTACTGGGCCCTGTCGGGCTCTGTCGGGCTCTGTCGGGCCCTGTCGGGCCCTGTCGGGCTCTGTCGGGCTCTGTCGGGCTCTGTCGGGCTCTAATGGGCCCTGTCGGGCCCTGTCGGGCCCTGTCGGGCTCTACTGGGCTCTACTGGGCTCTGTCGGGCTCTTTCGGGCTCTACTGGGCCCTGTCGGGCCCTGTCGGGCTCTGTCGGACCCTGTCGGGCCCTGTCGGGCTCTGTCGGGCTCTGTCGGGCTCTACTGGGCTCTACTGGGCTCTGTCGGGCTCTGTCGGGCTCTACTGGGCCCTGTCGGGCCCTGTCGGGCCCTGTCGGGCTCTATCGGGCTCTGTCGGGCTCTACTGGGCCCTTTCGGGCTCTGTCGGGCCCTGTCGTGCTCTGTCGGGCTCTACTGGGCTCTGTCGGTCCCTGTCGGGCTCTGTCGGGCTCTGTCGGGCTCTGTCGGGCTCTACTGGGCTCTGTCGGGCTCTGTCGGGCTCTGTCGGGCTCTGTCGGGCTCTACTGGGCCCTGTCGGGCTCTGTCGGGCTCTGTCGGGCACTGTCGGGCTCTGTCGGGCCCTGTCGGGCCCTGTCGGGCTCTGTCGGGCTCTGTCGGGCTCTGTCGGGCTCTACTGGGCCCTGTCGGGCTCTGTCGGGCTCTGTCGGGCTCTGTCGGGCCCTGTTGGGCTCTGTCGGGCTCTACTGGGCCCTGTCGGGCCCTGTCGGGCCCTGTCGGGCTCTGTCGGGCTCTGTCGGGCTCTACTGGGCCCTGTCGGGCGCTGTCGGGCTCTGTCGGGCTCTGTCGGGCTCTGTCGGGCCCTGTCGGGCTCTGTCGGGCTCTACTGGGCCCTGTCGGGTTCTGTCGGGCTCTCTCGGGCTCTGTCGGTCTCTACTGGGCCCTGTCCGGCTCTGTCGGGCTCTGTCGGGCCCTGTCGGGCTCTGTCGGGCTCTGTCGGGCCCTGTCGGGCCCTGTCGGGCTCTGTCGGGCTCTGTCGGGCTCTGTCGGGCTGTGTCGGGCTCTGTCGGGCTCTACTGGGCTCTACTGGGCTCTGTCGGGCTCTGTCGGGCTCTGTCGGGCTCTACTGGGACCTGTCGGGCCCTGTCGGGCTCTGTCGGGCTCTGTCGGGCTCTGTCGGGCTCTACTGGGCCCTGTCGGGCCCTGTCGGGCTCTGTCGTACCCTGTCGGGCCCTGTCGGGCCCTGTCGGGCCCTGTCGGGCCCTGTCGGGCTCTGTCGGGCTCTGTCGGGCCCTGTCGGGCTCTGTCGGGCTCTGTCGGGCTCTGTCGGGCTCTGTCGGGCTCTGTCGGGCTCTACTGGGCCCTGTCGGGCCCTGTCGGGCCCTGTCGGGCTCTGTCGGGCTCTGTCGGGCTCTGTCGGGCTCTACTGGGCCCTGTCGGGCCCTGTCGGGCCCTGTCGGGCTCTGTCGGGCTCTGTCGGGCTCTGTCGGGCTCTACTGGGCCCTGTCGGGCCCTGTCGGGCCCTGTCGGGCTCTGTCGGGCTCTGTCGGGCTCTGTCGGGCTCTGTCGGGCTCTACTGGGCTCTGTCGGGCCCTGTCGGGCTCTGTCGGGCTCTGTCGGGCCCTGTCGGGCCCTGTCGGGCTCTGTCGGGCTCTGTCGGGCTCTGTCGGGCTCTGTCGGGCTCTGTCGGGCTCTGTCGGGCTCTACTGGGCCCTGTCGGGCTCTGTCGGGCCCTGTCGGGCTCTGTCGGGCTCTGTCGGGCTCTGTCGGGCTCTGTCGGGCTCTACTGGGCTCTGTCGGGCTCTGTCGGGCTCTGTCGGGCTCTACTGGGCTTTGTCGGGCTCTTTCGGGCTCTGTGGGGCCCTGTAGGGCTCTGTCGGGCCCTGTCGGGCCCTGTCGGGCCCTGTCGGGCCCTGTCGGGCTCTGTCGGGCTCTGTCGGGCCCTGTCGGGCTCTGTCGGGCTCTGTCGGGCCCTGTCGGGCTCTACTGGGCCCTGTCGGGCTCTGTCGGGCTCTGTGGGGCCCTGTCGGGCTCTGTCGGGCTCTGTCGGGCCCTGTCGGGCTCTGTCGGGCTCTACTGGGCCCTGTCGGGCCCTGTCGGGCTCTGTCGGGCCCTGTCGGGCTCTGTCGGGCCCTGTCGGGCCCTGTCGGGCTCTGTCGGGCTCTGTCGGGCTCTGTCGGGCTCTACTGGGCCCTGTCGGGCCCTGTCGGGCCCTGTCGGGCCCTGTCGGGCTCTGTCGGGCTCTGTCGGGCTCTACTGGGCTCTACTGGGCTCTGTCGGGCTCTGTCGGGCTCTACTGGGCCCTGTCGGGCCCTGTCGGGCCCTGACGGGCTCTGTCGGGCTCTGTCGGGCTCTGTCGGGCTCTGTCGGGCCCTGTCGGGCTCTGTCGGGCTCTGTCGGGCTCTACTGGGCTCTGTCGGGCTCTGTCGGGCTTTGTCGGGCTCTGTCGGGCTCTACTGGGCCCTGTCGGGCTCTGTCGGGCCCTGTCGGGCTCTGTCGGGCTCTGTCGGGCCCTGTCGGGGTCTGTCGTTCTCTGTCGGGCTCTGTCGGGCTCTACTGGGCTCTGTCGGGCTCTACTGGGCCCTGTCGGGCTCTGTCGGGCTCTGTCGGGCCCTGTCGGGCTCTGTCGGGCCCTGTCGGGACCTGTCGGGCTCTGTCGGTCCCTGTCGGTCCCTGTCGGGCTCTGTCGGGCTCTGTCGGGCTCTGTCGGGCTCTGTCGGGCTCTACTGGGCCCTGTCGGGCTCTGTCGGGCTCTGTCGGGCTCTGTGGGGCTCTGTCGGGCTCTGTCGGGCCCTGTCGGGCTCTGTCGGGCTCTGTCGGGCTCTATCGGGCTCTACTGGGCCCTGTCGGGCCCTGTCGGGCCCTGTCGGGCTCTGTCGGGCTCTGTCGGGCCCTGTCGGGCTCTGTCGGGCTCTGTCGGGCTCTGTCGGGCTCTACTGGGCCCTGTCGGGCTCTGTCGGGCTCTGTCGGGCTCTAATGGGCCCTGTCGGGCCCTGTCGGGCCCTGTCGGGCTCTACTGGGCTCTACTGGGCTCTGTCGGGCTCTTTCGGGCTCTACTGGGCCCTGTCGGGCCCTGTCGGGCTCTGTCGGGCTCTGTCGGGCTCTGTCGGGCTCTGTCGGTCCCTGTCGGTCCCTGTCGGGCTCTGTCGGGCTCTGTCGGGCTCTGTCGGGCTCTGTCGGGCTCTACTGGGCTCTACTGGGCTCTGTCGGGCTCTGTCGGGCTCTACTGGGCCCTGTCGGGCCCTGTCGGGCCCTGTCGGGCTCTATCGGGCTCTGTCGGGCTC
This sequence comes from Caloenas nicobarica, assembly GCF_036013445.1. Lineage (NCBI taxonomy): Eukaryota > Metazoa > Chordata > Aves > Columbiformes > Columbidae > Caloenas > Caloenas nicobarica. The sequence continues at coordinate 230,871 of NW_027017000.1, forward strand.
TGTCGGACTCTGTCGGGCTCTACTGGGCTCTGTCGGGCTCTGTCGGGCTTTGTCGGGCTCTGTCGGGCTCTACTGGGCCCTGTCGGGCTCTGTCGGGCCCTGTCGGGCCCTGTCGGGGTCTGTCGTTCTCTGTCGGGCTCTGTCGGGCTCTACTGGGCTCTGTCGGGCTCTACTGGGCCCTGTCGGGCTCTGTCGGGCTCTGTCGGGCTCTGTCGGGCCCTGTCGGGCTCTGTCGGGCCCTGTCGGGCCCTGTCGGGCCCTGTCGGGCTCTGTCGGGCTCTGTCGGGCTCTGTCGGGCTTTGTCGGGCTCTGTCGGGCTCTACTGGGCCCTGTCGGGCTCTGTCGGGCCCTGTCGGGCCCTGTCGGGGTCTGTCGTTCTCTGTCGGGCTCTGTCGGGCTCTACTGGGCTCTGTCGGGCTCTACTGGGCCCTGTCGGGCTCTGTCGGGCTCTGTCGGGCCCTGTCGGGCTCTGTCGGGCTCTGTCGGGCTCTGTCGGGCCCTGTCGGGACCTGTCGGGACCTGTCGGGCTCTGTCGGTCCCTGTCGGGCTCTGTCGGGCTCTGTCGGGCTCTGTCGGGCTCTGTCGGGCCCTGTCGGGCTCTGTCGGGCTCTGTGGGGCCCTGTCGGGCTCTGTCGGGCTCTGTCGGGTTCTGTCGGGCTCTATCGGGCTCTACTGGGCCCTGTCGGGCCCTGTCGGGCCCTGTCGGGCTCTGTCGGGCCCTGTCGGGCTCTGTCGGGCCCTGTCGGGCTCTGTCGGGCTCTGTCGGGCCCTGTCGGGCCCTGTCGGGCCCTGTCGGGCTCTGTCGGGCTCTGTCGGGCTCTGTCGGGCTCTACTGGGCCCTGTCGGGCTCTGTCGGGCTCTGTCGGGCCCTGTCGGGCCCTGTCGGGCTCTGTCAGGCTCTGTCGGGCTCTGTCGGGCTCTAATGGGCCCTGTCGGGCCCTGTCGGGCCCTGTCGGGCTCTACTGGGCTCTGTCGGGCCCTGTCGGGCTCTGTCGGGCTCTGTCGGGCCCTGTCGGGCTCTGTCGGGCTCTGTCGGGCTCTGTTGGGCTCTGTCGGGCTCTGTCGGGCCCTGTCGGGCTCTGTCGGGCTCTACTGGGCCCTGTCGGGCCCTGTCGGGCTCTGTCGGGCTCTGTCGGGCTCTACTGGGCCCTGTCGGGCTCTGTCGGGCTCTGTCGGGCCCTGTCGGGCTCTGTCGGGCTCTGTCGGGTTCTGTCGGGCCCTGTCGGGCCCTGTCGGGCCCTGTCGGGCTCTATCGGGCCCTGTCGGGCCCTGTCGGGCCCTGTCGGGCCCTGTCGGGCCCTGTCGGGCTCTGTCGGGCCCTGTCGGGCTCTGTCGGGCCCTGTCGGGCCCTGTCGGGCCCTGTCGGGCCCTGTCGGGCCCTGTCGGGCTCTGTCGGGCCCTGTCGGGCCCTGTCGGGCTCTGTCGGGCCCTGTCGGGCCCTGTCGGGCCCTGTCGGGCTCTGTCGGGCTCTGTCGGGCTCTACTGGGCCCTGTCGGGCTCTGTCGGACTCTGTCGGGCCCTGTCGGGCCCTGTCGGGCTCTGTCAGGCTCTGTCGGGCTCTGTCGGGCTCTAATGGGCCCTGTCGGGCCCTGTCGGGCCCTGTCGGGCTCTACTGGGCTCTACTGGGCTCTGTCGGGCTCTTTCGGGCTCTACTGGGCCCTGTCGGGCTCTGTCGGGCTCTGTCGGGCCCTGTCGGGCTCTGTCGGGCTCTGTCGGGCCCTGTCGGGCTCTGTCGGGCTCTGTCAGGCTCTGTCGGGCTCTGTCGGGCTCTACTGGGCCCTGTCGGGCTCTGTCGGGCCCTGTCGGGCCCTGTCGGGCCCTGTCGGGCTCTGTCAGGCTCTGTCGGGCTCTGTCGGGCTCTAATGGGCCCTGTCGGGCCCTGTCGGGCCCTGTCGGGCTCTACTGGGCTCTACTGGGCTCTGTCGGGCTCTGTCGGGCTCTACTGGGCTCTGTCGGGCCCTGTCGGGCCCTGTCGGGCTCTGTCGGGCCCTGTCGGGCTCTGTCGGGCCCTGTCGGGCTCTGTCGGGCTCTGTCGGGCTCTACTGGGCTCTGTCGGGCTCTGTCGGGCTCTACTGGGCCCTGTCGGGCTCTGTCGGACTCTGTCGGGCCCTGTCGGGCTCTATCGGGCTCTGTCGGGCTCTGTCGGGCTCTGCTGGGCTCTGTCGGGCTCTGTCGGGCTCTACTGGGTCCTGTCGGGCTCTGTCGGGCTCTGTGGGGCCCTGTCGGGCTCTGTCGGGCTCTGTCGGGCTCTGTCGGGCTCTGTCGGGCTCTGTCGGGCTCTTCTGGGCCCTGTCGGGCCCTGTCGGGCTCTGTCTGGCTCTGTCGGGCTCTGTCGGGCTCTACTGGGCCCTTTCGGGACCTGTCGGGCCCTGTCGGGCTCTGTCGGGCTCTGTCGGGCTCTACTGGGCTCTGTCGGGCTCTGTCGGGCTCTGTCGGGTTCTGTCGGGCTCTGTCGGGCTCTGTTCGGCTCTACTGGGCCCTGTCGGGCCCTGTCGGGCCCTGTCGGGATCTGTCGGGCTCTGTCGGGCTCTGTCGGGCTCTACTGGGCCCTGTCGGGCCCTGTCTGGCCCTGTCTGGCCCTGTCGGGCCCTGTCGGGCTCTGTCGGGCCCTGTCGGGCCCTGTCGGGCTCTGTCGGGCTCTGTCGGGCTCTGTCGGGCTCTACTGGGCTCTACTGGGCTCTGTCGGGCTCTGTCGGGCTCTACTGGGCCCTGTCGGGCCCTGTCGGGCCCTGACGGGCTCTGTCGGGCTCTACTGGGCTCTGTCGGGCTCTGTCGGGCTCTGTCGGGCCCTGTCGGGCTCTGTCGGGCCCTGTCGGGCTCTGTCGGGTTCTACTGGGCTCTGTCGGGCTCTGTCGGGCTCTGTCGGGCTCTGTCGGGCTCTACTGGGCTCTGTCGGGCCCTGATGGGCTCTGTCGGGCTCTGCTGGGCTCTGTCGGGCTCTGTCGGGTTCTGTCGGGCTCTGTCGGGCTCTGTCGGGCTCTGTCGGGCTCTACTGGGCTCTGTCGGGCCCTGTCGGGCCCTGTCGGGCTCTGTCGGGCCCTGTCGGGCTCTGTCGGGCCCTGTCAGACCCTGTCGGGCTCTGTCGGGCTCTGTCGGGCTCTACTGGGCCCTGTCGGGCCCTGTCGGGCCCTGTCGGTCTCTGTCGGGCCCTGTCGGGCTCTGTCGGGCTCTGTCGGGCTCTGTCGGGCTCTGTCGGGCTCTACTGGGCTCTACTGGGCTCTGTCGGGCTCTGTCGGGCTCTACTGGGCCCTGTCGGGCCCTGTCGGGCCCTGACGGGCTCTGTCGGGCTCTACTGGGCTCTGTCGGGCTCTGTCGGGCCCTGTCGGGCTCTGTCAGGCTCTGTCGGGCTCTGTCGGGCTCTACTGGGCCCTGTCGGGCTCTGTCGGGCCCTGTCGGGCTCTGTCGGGCCCTGTCGGGCTCTGTCGGGCTCTGTCGGGCTCTGTCGGGCTCTGTCGGGCTCTACTGGGCCCTGTCGGGCCCTGTCGGGCCCTGTCGGGCTCTGTCGGGCCCTGTCGGGCCCTGTCGGGCCCTGTCGGGCTCTGTCGGGCCCTGTCGGGCCCTGTCGGGCTCTGTCGGGCTCTACTGGGCCCTGTCGGGCCCTGTCGGGCCCTGTCGGGCTCTGTCGGGCTCTGTAGGGCTCTGTCGGGCTCTACTGGGCCCTGTCGGGCCCTGTCGGGCCCTGTCGGGCTCTGTCGGGCTCTGTCGGGCCCTGTCGGGCCCTGTCGGGCTCTGTCGGGCTCTGTCGGGCTCTGTCGGGCTCTACTGGGCCCTGTCGGGCTCTGTCGGGCCCTGTCGGGCCCTGTCGGGCCCTGTCGGGCTCTGTCGGGCTCTGTCGGGCTCTGTCGGGCTCTACTGGGCTCTGTCGGGCTCTGTCGGGCTCTGTCGGGCTCTGTCGGGCTCTACTGGGCTTTGTCGGGCTCTTTCGGGCTCTGTGGGGCCCTGTCGGGCCCTGTCGGGCTCTGTCGGGCCCTGTCGGGCTCTGTCGGGCCCTGTCGGGCCCTGTCGGGCTCTGTCGGGCCCTGTCGGGCCCTGTCGGGCTCTGTCGGGCTCTGTCGGGCTCTGTCGGGCTCTGTCGGGCCCTGTCGGGCTCTGTCGGGCCCTGTCGGGCTCTGTCGGGCTCTGTCGGGCTCTGTCGGGCCCTGTCGGGCTCTGTCGGGCTCTACTGGGCCCTGTCGGGCCCTGTCGGGCCCTGTCGGGCTCTGTCGGGCTCTGTCGGGTTCTACTGGGCTCTACTGGGCTCTGTCGGGCTCTACTGGGCCCTGTCGGGCTCTGTCGGGCTCTGTCGGGCCCTGTCGGGCTCTGTCGGGCTCTGTCGGGCTCTGTCGGGCTCTGTCGGGCTCTGTCGGGCTCTACTGGGCCCTGTCGGGCTCTTTCGAGCTCTGTGGGGCCCTGTCGGGCTCTGTCGGGCCCTGTCGGGCTCTGTCGGGCCCTGTCGGGCTCTGTCGGGCTCTGTCGGGCTCTGTCGGGCTCTACTGGGCCCTGTCGGGCCCTGTCGGGCTCTGTCGGGCCCTGTCGGGCCCTGTCGGGCTCTGTCGGGCTCTGTCGGGCTCTGTCGGGCTCTACTGGGCCCTGTCGGGCCCTGTCGGGCCCTGACGGGCTCTGTCGGGCTCTACTGGGCTCTGTCGGGCTCTGTCGGGCCCTGTCGGGCTCTGTCGGGCTCTGTCGGGCTCTACTGGGCTCTGTCGGGCTCTGTCGGGCTTTGTCGGGCTCTGTCGGGCTCTACTGGGCCCTGTCGGGCTCTGTCGGGCCCTGTCGGGCCCTGTCGGGGTCTGTCGTTCTCTGTCGGGCTCTGTCGGGCACTACTGGGCTCTGTCGGGCTCTACTGGGCCCTGTCGGGCTCTGTCGGGCTCTGTCGGGCTCTGTCGGGCCCTGTCGGGCCCTGTCGGGCCCTGTCGGGCTCTGTCGGGCTCTCTCGGGCCCTGTCGGGCCCTGTCGGGCTCTGTCGGGCTCTGTCGGGCTCTGTCGGGCTTTGTCGGGCTCTGTCGGGCTCTACTGGGCCCTGTCGGGCTCTGTCGGGCCCTGTCGGGCCCTGTCGGGGTCTGTCGTTCTCTGTCGGGCTCTGTCGGGCTCTACTGGGCTCTGTCGGGCTCTACTGGGCCCTGTCAGGCTCTGTCGGGCTCTGTCGGGCTCTGTCGGGCCCTGTCGGGCTCTGTCGGGCTCTGTCGGGCTCTGTCGGGCCCTGTCGGGACCTGTCGGGACCTGTCGGGCTCTGTCGGTCCCTGTCGGGCTCTGTCGGGCTCTGTCGGGCTCTGTCGGGCTCTGTCGGGCCCTGTCGGGCTCTGTCGGGCTCTGTCGGGCTCTGTCGGGCTCTGTCGGGCTCTGTTGGGCTCTGTCGGGCTCTATCGGGCTCTACTGGGCCCTGTCGGGCCCTGTCGGGCTCTGTCGGGCCCTGTCGGGCTCTGTCGGGCCCTGTCGGGCCCTGTCGGGCCCTGTCGGGCTCTGTCGGGCTCTGTCGGGCTCTGTCGGGCTCTACTGGGCCCTGTCGGGCTCTGTCGGGCTCTGTCGGGCTCTACTGGGCCCTGTCGGGCTCTGTCGGGCTCTGTCGGGCCCTGTCGGGCCCTGTCGGGCTCTGTCAGGCTCTGTCGGGCTCTGTCGGGCTCTAATGGGCCCTGTCGGGCTCTGTCGGGCCCTGTCGGGCTCTGTCGGGCTCGGTCGGGCTCTGTCGGGCTCTACTGGGCTCTACTGGGCTCTGTCGGGCTCTGTCGGGCTCTGTCGGGCTCTGTCGGGCTCTGTCGGGCTCTATCGGGCTCTACTGGGCCCTGTCGGGCCCTGTCGGGCTCTGTCGGGCCCTGTCGGGCTCTGTCGGGCCCTGTCGGGCCCTGTCGGGCCCTGTCGGGCTCTGTCGGGCTCTGTCGGGCTCTGTCGGGCTCTACTGGGCCCTGTCGGGCTCTGTCGGGCTCTGTCGGGCCCTGTCGGGCCCTGTCGGGCTCTGTCAGGCTCTGTCGGGCTCTGTCGGGCTCTAATGGGCCCTGTCGGGCTCTGTCGGGCTCTGTCGGGCTCTTTCGGGCTCTACTGGGCCCTGTTGGGCCCTGTCGGGCTCTGTCGGGCCCTGTCGGGCCCTGTCGGGCTCTGTCGGGCCCTGTCGGGCTCTGTCGGGCTCTACTGGGCCCTGTCGGGTTCTGTCGGGCTCTGTCGGGCTCTGTCGGGCTCTACTGGGCCCTGTCGGGCTCTGTCGGGCCCTGTCGGGCCCTGTCGGGCCCTGTCGGGCTCTGTCGGGCTCTGTCGGGCCCTGTCGGGCTCTGTCGGGCCCTGTCGGGCTCTGTCGGGCTCTACTGGGCCCTGTCGGGTTCTGTCGGGCTCTGTCGGGCCCTGTCGGGCTCTGTCGGGCCCTGTCGGGCCCTGTCGGGCTCTGTCGGGCCCTGTCGGGCTCTGTCGGGCTCTGTCGGGCTCTGTCGGGCTCTGTCGGGCTCTGTCGGGATCTACTGGGCCCTGTCGGGCCCTGTCGGGCTCTGTCGGGCTCTGTCGGGCTCTACTGGGCTCTGTCGGGCCCTGTCGGGCCCTGTCGGGCCCTGTCGGGCCCTGTCGGGTTCTGTCGGGCTCTGTCGGGCTCTGTCGGGCTCTACTGGGCCCTGTCGGGCCCTGTCGGGCTCTGTCGGGCTCTGTCGGGCTCTACTGGGCTCTGTCGGGCCCTGTCGGGCCCTGTCGGGCTCTGTCGGGCTCTGTCGGGCTCTGTCGGGCTCTACTGGGCCCTGTCGGGCCCTGTCGGGCTCTGTCGGGCTCTGTCGGGCTCTGTCGGGCTCTGTCGGGCTCTACTGGGCTCTGTCAGGCCCTGTCGGGCCCTGTCGGGCTGTGTCGGGCCCTGTCGGGCCCTGTCGGGCCCTGTCGGGCTCTGTCGGGCTCTGTCGGACTCTGTCGGGCTCTACTGGGCCCTGTCGGGCTCTGTCGGGCCCTGTCGGGCCCTGTCGGGCTCTGTCGGGCTCTGTCGGGCCCTGTCGGGCTCTGTCGGGCTCTGTCGGGCTCTGTCGGGCTCTGTCGGGCTCTGTCGGGCTCTACTGGGCCCTGTCGGGCTCTTTCGAGCTCTGTGGGGCCCTGTCGGGCTCTGTCGGGCTCTGTCGGGCCCTGTCGGGCCCTGTCGGGCTCTGTCGGGCCCTGTCGGGCCCTGTCGGGCTCTGTCGGGCTCTGTCGGGCCCTGTCGGGCTCTGTCGGGCTCTGTCGGGCTCTGTCGGGCTCTATTGGGCCCTGTCGGGCTCTGTCGGGCCCTGTCGGGCCCTGTCGGGCTCTGTCGGGCTCTGTCGGGCTCTGTCGGGCCCTGTCGGGCTCTGTCGGGCTCTGTCGGGCTCTATCGGGCTCTACTGGGCCCTGTCGGGCCCTGTCGGGCTCTGTCGGGCTCTGTCGGGCTCTGTCGGGCTCTGTCGGGCTCTACTGGGCTCTACTGGGCTCTGTCGGGCTCTTTCGGGCTCTACTGGGCCCTGTCGGGCCCTGTCGGGCCCTGTCGGGCTCTGTCGGGCTCTGTCGGGCCCTGTCGGGCTCTGTCGGGCTCTGTCGGGCTCTACTGGGCTCTACTGGGCTCTGTCGGGCTCTGTCGGGCTCTACTGGGCCCTGTCGGGCCCTGTCGGGCTCTATCGGGCTCTGTCAGGCTCTACTGGGCCCTGTCGGGCTCCGTCGGGCCCTGTCGGGCTCTGTCGGGCTCTGTCGGGCCCTGTCGGGCCCTGTCGGGCTCTGTCGGGCCCTGTCGGGCTCTGTCGGGCTCTGTCGGGCTCTACTGGGCTCTGTCGGGCTCTGTCGGGCTCTGTCGGGCTCTACTGGGCCCTGTCGGGCTCTGTCGGGCTCTGTCGGGCCCTGTCGGGCTCTGTCGGGCTCTGTCAGGCTCTGTCGGGCTCTGTCGGGCTCTGTCGGGCTCTGTCGGGCCCTGTCGGGCCCTGTCGGGCTCTACTGGGCTCTACTGGGCTCTGTCGGGCTCTTTCGGGCTCTACTGGGCCCTGTCGGGCCCTGTCGGGCCCTGTCGGGCTCTGTCGGGCCCTGTCGGGCCCTGTCGGGCTCTGTCGGGCCCTGTCGGGCCCTGTCGGGCTCTGTCGGGCTCTGTCGGGCTCTGTCGGGCTCTGTCGGGCTCTACTGGGCTCTACTGGGCTCTGTCGGGCTCTGTCGGGCTCTACTGGGCCCTGTCGGGCCCTGTCGGGCCCTGTCGGGCTCTATCGGGCTCTACTGGGCTCTGTCGGGCTCTGTCGGGCCCTGTCGGGCTCTGTCGGGCCCTGTCGGGCCCTGTCGGGCCCTGTCGGGCCCTGTCGGGCTCTGTCGGGCCCTGTCGGCCTCTGTCGGGCTCTGTCGGGCTCTGTCGGGCTCTACTGGGCTCTGTCGGGCTCTGTCGGGCTCTGTCGGGCTCTGTCGGGCTCTACTGGGCCCTGTCGGGCTCTGTCGGGCTCTGTCGGGCTCTGTCGGGCTCTACTGGGCTCTACTGGGCTCTGTCGGGCTCTGTCGGGCTCTACTGGGCCCTGTCGGGCCCTGTCGGGCTCTATCGGGCTCTGTCGGGCTCTACTGGGCCCTGTCGGGCTCTGTCGGGCTCTGTCGGGCTCTGTCGGGCCCTGTCGGGCTCTGTCGGGCTCTGTCGGGCTCTACTGGGCTCTGTCGGGCTCTGTCGGGCTCTGTCGGGCTCTACTGGGCCCTGTTGGGCCCTGTCGGGCCCTGTCGGGCCCTGTCGGGCCCTGTCGGGCTCTGTCGGGCTCTGTCGGGCTCTGTCGGGCCCTGTCGGGCTCTGTCGGGCTCTGTCGGGCTCTGTCAGGCTCTGTCGGGCTCTGTCGGGCTCTGTCGGGCCCTGTCGGGCCCTGTCGGGCTCTGTCGGGCTCTGTCGGGCTCTAATGGGCCCTGTCGGGCCCTGTCGGGCCCTGTCGGGCTCTACTGGGCTCTACTGGGCTCTGTCGGGCTCTGTCGGGCTCTACTGGGCCCTGTCAGGCCCTGTCGGGCCCTGTCGGGCTCTATCGGGCTCTGTCGGGCTCTACTGGGCCCTGTCGGGCTCTGTCGGGCCCTGTCGGGCTCTGTCGGGCTCTACTGGGCCCTGTCGGGCCCTGTCGGGCTCTGTCGGGCCCTGTCGGGCCCTGTCGGGTTCTGTCGGGCCCTGTCGGCCTCTGTCGGTCTCTGTCGGGCTCTGTCGGGCTCTACTGGGCTCTGTCGGGCTCTGTCGGGCTCTGTCGGGCTCTGTCGGGCTCTACTGGGCCCTGTCGGGCCCTGTCGGGCTCTGTCGGGCCCTGTCGGGCTCTGTCGGGCTCTGTCGGGCCCTGTCGGGCTCTGTCGGGCCCTGTCGGGCTCTGTCGGGCTCTGTCGGGCTCTACTGGGCCCTGTCGGTCTCTGTCGGGCTCTGTCGGGCCCTGTTGGGCTCTGTCGGGCTCTACTGGGCCCTGTCGGGCCCTGTCGGGCTCTGTCGGGCTCTGTCGGGCCCTGTCGGGCTCTGTCGGGCTCTGTCGGGCTCTGTCGGGCTCTACTGGGCCCTGTCTGGCGCTGTCGGGCTCTGTCGGGCTCTGTCGGGCTCTGTCGGGCCCTGTCGGGCTCTGTCGGGCTCTACTGGGCCCTGTCGGGCTCTGTCGGGCTCTGTCGGGCTCTGTCGGGCTCTGTCGGGCCCTGTCGGGCTCTGTCGGGCTCTGTCGGGCTGTGTCGGGCTCTGTCGGGCTCTACTGGGCTCTACTGGGCTCTGTCGGGCTCTGTCGGGCTCTGTCGGGCTCTACTGGGCCCTGTCGGGCCCTGTCGGGCTCTGTCGGGCTCTGTCGGGCTCTACTGGGCCCTGTCGGGCCCTGTCGGGCTCTGTCGTACCCTGTCGGGCCCTGTCGGGCTCTGTCGGGCCCTGTCGGGCCCTGTCGGGCTCTGTCGGGCTCTGTCGGGCCCTGTCGGGCTCTGTCGGGCTCTGTCGGGCTCTGTCGGGCTCTACTGGGCCCTGTCGGGCCCTGTCGGGCCCTGTCGGGCTCTGTCGGGCTCTGTTGGGCTCTGTCGGGCTCTACTGGGCTCTGTCGGGCCCTGTCGGGCCCTGTCGGGCCCTGTCGGGCTCTGTCGGGCTCTGTCGGGCTCTGTCGGGCTCTGTCGGGCTCTACTGGGCCCTGTCGGGCCCTGTCGGGCCCTGTCGGGCCCTGTCGGGCTCTGTCGGGCTCTACTGGGCTCTGTCGGGCCCTGTCGGGCCCTGTCGGGCTCTGTCGGGCTCTGTCGGGCCCTGTCGGGCCCTGTCGGGCTCTGTCGGGCTCTGTCGGGCTCTACTGGGCTCTGTCGGGCTCTGTCGGGCCCTGTCGGGCCCTGTCGGGCTCTGTCGGGCTCTGTCGGGCTCTACTGGGCTTTGTCGGGCTCTTTCGGGCTCTGTGGGGCCCTGTAGGGCTCTGTCGGGCTCTGTCGGGCCCTGTCGGGCTCTGTCGGGCCCTGTCGGGCTCTGTCGGGCTCTGTCGGGCCCTGTCGGGCTCTGTCGGGCTCTGTCGGGCTCTGTCGGGCTCTACTGGGCCCTGTCGGGCTCTGTCGGGCTCTGTCGGGCCCTGTCGGGCTCTGTCGGGCTCTGTCGGGCCCTGTCGGGCTCTGTCGGCCTCTACTGGGCCCTGTCGGGCCCTGTCGGGCCCTGTCGGGCTCTGTCGGGCTCTGTCGGGCTCTACTGGGCTCTACTGGGCCCTGTCGGGCTCTACTGGGCCCTGTCGGGCTCTGTCGGGCTCTGTCGGGCCCTGTCGGGCTCTGTCGGGCTCTGTCGGGCCCTGTCGGGCTCTGTCGGGCTCTGTCGGGCCCTGTCGGGCTCTATTGGGCCCTGTCGGGCCCTGTCGGGCCCTGTCGGGCCCTGTCGGGCTCTGTCGGGCCCTGTCGGGCTCTGTCGGGCTCTGTCGGGCTCTATCGGGCTCTACTGGGCCCTGTCGGGACCTGTCGGGCCCTGTCGGGCTCTGTCGGGCTCTGTCGGGCTCTACTGGGCCCTGTCGGGCTCTGTCGGACTCTGTCGGGCCCTGTCGGGCCCTGTCGGGCTCTGTCAGGCTCTGTCGGCCTCTGTCGGGCTCTAATGGGCCCTGTCGGGCCCTGTCGGGCCCTGTCGGGCTCTACTGGGCTCTACTGAGCTCTGTCGGGCTCTTTCGGGCTCTACTGGGCCCTGTCGGGCTCTGTCGGGCTCTGTCGGGCTCTGTCGGGCCCTGTCGGGCTCTGTCGGGCTCTGTCGGGCTCTGTCGGGCTCTACTGGGCTCTACTGGGCTCTGTCGTTCTCTGTCGGGCTCTACTGGGCCCTGTCGGGCCCTGTCGGGCTCTATCGGGCTCTGTCGGGCTCTACTGGGCCCTGTCGGGCTCTGTCGGGCCCTGTCGGGCTCTGTCGGGCTCTGTCGGGCTCTACTGGGCTCTGTCGGGCTCTGTCGGGCTCTGTCGGGCTCTACTGGGCCCTGTCGGGCTCTGTCGGGCTCTGTCGGGCCCTGTCGGGCTCTGTCGGGCTCTGTCGGGCTCTGTCGGGCTCTACTGGGCCCTGTCGGGCTCTGTCGGGCTCTGTCGGGCTCTGTCGGGCCCTGTTGGGCTCTGTCGGGCTCTACTGGGCCCTGTCGGGCTCTGTCGGGCTCTGTCGGGCCCTGTCGGGCTCTGTCGGGCTCTGTCGGGCTCTACTGGGCCCTGTCGGGCGCTGTCGGGCTCTGTCGGGCTCTGTCGGGCCCTGTCGGGCTCTGTCGGGCTCTGTCGGGCTCTGTCGGGCTCTACTGGGCCCTGTCGGGTTCTGTCGGGCTCTGTCGGGCTCTGTCAGGCTCTACTGGGCCCTGTCGGGCTCTGTCGGGCTCTGTCGGGCCCTGTCGGGCCCTGTCGGGCTCTGTCGGGCTCTGTCGGGCTCTGTCGGGCCCTCTCGGCTCTGTCGGGCTCTACTGGGCTCTGTCGGGCTCTGTCGGGCTCTACTGGGCCCTGTCGGGGCCTGTCGGGCCCTGACGGGCTCTGTCGGGCTCTACTGGGCTCTGTCGGGCTCTGTCGGGCTCTGTCGGGCTCTGTCGGGCTCTGTCGGGCTCTACTGGGCTCTGTCGGGCTCTGTCGGGCTCTGTCGGGCTCTGTCGGGCTCTGTCGGGCTCTGTCGGGCTCTACTGGGCTCTGTCGGGTTCTGTCGGGCTCTGTCGGGCTCTGTCGGGCTCTGTCGGGCTCTACTGGGCTCTGTCGGGCCCTGTCGGGCCCTGTCGGGCTCTGTCGGGCCCTGTCGGACCCTGTCGGGCTCTGTCGGGCTCTGTCGGGCTCTACTGGGCCCTGTCGGGATCTGTCGGGCCCTGTCGGGCCCTGTCGGGCTCTGTCGGGCTCTGTCGGGCTCTGTCGGGCTCTACTGGGCTCTGTCGGGTTCTACTGGGCTCTACTGGGCCCTGTCGGGCTCTGTCGGGCTCTGTCGGGCTCTCTCGGGCCCTGTCGGGCTCTGTCGGGCTCTGTCGGGCCCTGTCGGGCCCTGTCGGGCCCTGTCGGGCCCTGTCGGGCTCTGTCGGTCCCTGTCGGGCTCTGTCGGGCTCTGTCGGGCCCTGTCGGTCCCTGTCGGGCCCTGTCGGTCCCTGTCGGGCTCTGTCGGGCTCTGTCGGGCTCTGTCGGGCTGTACTGGGCCCTGTCGGGCTCTGTCGGGCTCTGTCGGGCCCTGTCGGGCTCTGTCGGGCCCTGTCGGGCTCTGTCGGGCTCTGTCGGGCTGTGTCGGGCTCTGTCGGGCTCTACTGGGCTCTACTGGGCTCTGTCGGGCTCTGTCGGGCTCTGTCGGACTCTACTGGGCCCTGTCGGGCCCTGTCGGGCTCTGTCGGGCTCTGTCGGGCTCTACTGGGCCGTGTCGGGCCCTGTCGGGCTCTGTCGTGCCCTGTCGGGCCCTGTCGGGCCCTGTCGGGCCCTCTCGGGCCCTGTCGGGCTCTGTCGGGCTCTGTCGGGCCCTGTCGGGCTCTGTCGGGCTCTACTGGGCCCTGTCGGGCCCTGTCGGGCCCTGTCAGGCTCTGTCGGGCTCTGTCGGGCTCTGTCGGGCTCTACTGGGCTCTGTCGGGCCCTGTCGGGTCCTGTCGGGCCCTGTCGGGCTCTGTCGGGCTCTGTCGGGCTCTACTGGGCTCTGTCGGGCTCTGTCGGGCTCTACTGGGCACTGTCGGGCTCTGTCGGACTATGTCGGGCCCTGTCGGGCTCTGTCGGGCTCTGTCGGGCTCTGTCGGGCTCTGCTGGGCTCTGTCGGGCTCTGTCGGGCTCTACTGGGCCCTGTCGGGCTCTGTGGGGCCCTGTCGGGCTCTGTCGGGCTCTGTCGGGCCCTGTCGGGCTCTGTCGGGCTCTGTCGGGCTCTATCGGGCTCTACTGGGCCCTGTCGGGCCCTGTCGGGCCCTGTCGGGCTCTGTCGGGCTCTGTCGGGCTCTACTGGGCCCTGTCGGGCTCTGTCGGACTCTGTCGGGCCCTGTCGGGCCCTGTCGGGCTCTGTCAGGCTCTGTCGGCCTCTGTCGGGCTCTAATGGGCCCTGTCGGGCCCTGTCGGGCCCTGTCGGGCTCTACTGGGCTCTACTGAGCTCTGTCGGGCTCTTTCGGGCTCTACTGGGCCCTGTCGGGCTCTGTCGGGCTCTGTCGGGCTCTGTCGGGCCCTGTCGGGCTCTGTCGGGCTCTGTCGGGCTCTGTCGGGCTCTGTCGGGCTCTACTGGGCTCTACTGGGCTCTGTCGTTCTCTGTCGGGCTCTACTGGGCCCTGTCGGGCCCTGTCGGGCTCTATCGGGCTCTGTCGGGCTCTACTGGGCCCTGTCGGGCTCTGTCGGGCCCTGACGGGCTCTGTCGGGCTCTGTCGGGCTCTGTCGGGCTCTGTCGGGCTCTACTGGGCTCTGTCGGGCTCTGTCGGGCTCTGTCGGGCTCTACTGGGCCCTGTCGGGCTCTGTCGGGCTCTGTCGGGCCCTGTCGGGCCCTGTCGGGCTCTGTCGGGCTCTGTCGGGCTCTGTCGGGCTCTACTGGGCCCTGTCGGGCTCTGTCGGGCTCTGTCGGGCTCTGTCGGGCCCTGTTGGGCTCTGTCGGGCTCTACTGGGCCCTGTCGGGCTCTGTCGGGCTCTGTCGGGCCCTGTCGGGCTCTGTCGGGCTCTGTCGGGCTCTACTGGGCCCTGTCGGGCGCTGTCGGGCTCTGTCGGGCTCTGTCGGGCCCTGTCGGGCTCTGTCGGGCTCTGTCGGGCTCTGTCGGGCTCTACTGGGCCCTGTCGGGCCCTGTCGGGCCCTGTCGGGCCCTGTCGGGTTCTGTCGGGCTCTGTCGGGCTCTGTCAGGCTCTACTGGGCCCTGTCGGGCCCTGTCGGGCCCTGTCGGGCTCTGTCGGGCTCTGTCGGGCTCTGTCGGGCCCTCTCGGCTCTGTCGGGCTCTACTGGGCTCTGTCGGGCTCTGTCGGGCTCTACTGGGCCCTGTCGGGGCCTGTCGGGCCCTGACGGGCTCTGTCGGGCTCTACTGGGCTCTGTCGGGCTCTGTCGGGCTCTGTCGGGCTCTGTCGGGCTCTACTGGGCTCTGTCGGGCTCTGTCGGGCTTTGTCGGGCTCTGTCGGGCTCTGTCGGGCTCTGTCGGGCTCTACTGGGCTCTGTCGGGTTCTGTCGGGCTCTGTCGGGCTCTGTCGGGCTCTGTCGGGCTCTACTGGGCTCTGTCGGGCCCTGTCGGGCCCTGTCGGGCTCTGTCGGGCCCTGTCGGACCCTGTCGGGCTCTGTCGGGCTCTGTCGGGCTCTACTGGGCCCTGTCGGGATCTGTCGGGCCCTGTCGGGCCCTGTCGGGCTCTGTCGGGCTCTGTCGGGCTCTGTCGGGCTCTACTGGGCTCTGTCGGGTTCTACTGGGTTCTACTGGGCCCTGTCGGGCTCTGTCGGGCTCTGTCGGGCTCTGTCGGGCCCTGTCGGGCCCTGTCGGGCCCTGTCGGGCTCTGTCGGTCCCTGTCGGGCTCTGTCGGGCTCTGTCGGGCCCTGTCGGTCCCTGTCGGGCTCTGTCGGGCTCTGTCGGGCTCTGTCGGGCTGTACTGGGCCCTGTCGGGCTCTGTCGGGCCCTGTCGGGCTCTGTCGGGCCCTGTCGGGCTCTGTCGGGCTCTGTCGGGCTGTGTCGGGCTCTGTCGGGCTCTACTGGGCTCTACTGGGCTCTGTCGGGCTCTGTCGGGCTCTGTCGGACTCTACTGGGCCCTGTCGGGCCCTGTCGGGCTCTGTCGGGCTCTACTGGGCCCTGTCGGGCCCTGTCGGGCTCTGTCGTGCCCTGTCGGGCCCTGTCGGGCCCTGTCGGGCCCTCTCGGGCCCTGTCGGGCTCTGTCGGGCTCTACTGGGCCCTGTCGGGCCCTGTCGGGCCCTGTCAGGCTCTGTCGGGCTCTGTCGGGCTCTGTCGGGCTCTACTGGGCCCTGTCGGGCCCTGTCGGGCCCTGTCGGGCTCTGTCGGGCCCTGTCGGGCTCTGTCGGGTTCTACTGGGCTCTGTCGGGCTCTGTCGGGCTCTGTCGGGCTCTACTGGGCTCTGTCGGGCCCTGATGGGCTCTGTCGGGCTCTGCCGGGCTCTGTCGGGCTCTGTCGGGCTCTGTCGGGCTCTGTCGGGCTCTGTCGGGCTCTGTCGGGCTCTACTGGGCTCTGTCGGGCCCTGTCGGGCCCTGTCGGGCTCTGTCGGGCCCTGTCGGACCCTGTCGGGCTCTGTCGGGCTCTGTCGGGCTCTACTGGGCCCTGTCGGGCCCTGTCGGGCCCTGTCGGTCTCTGTCGGGCCCTGTCGGGCTCTGTCGGGCTCTGTCGGGCTCTGTCGGGCTCTGTCGGGCTCTACTGGGCTCTACTGGGCTCTGTCGGGCTCTGTCGGGCTCTACTGGGCCCTGTCGGGCCCTGTCGGGCCCTGACGGGCTCTGTCGGGCTCTACTGGGCTCTGTCGGGCTCTGTCGGGCCCTGTCGGGCTCTGTCAGGCTCTGTCGGGCTCTACTGGGCTCTGTCGGGCTCTGTCGCGCTTTGTCGGGCTCTGTTGGGCTCTACTGGGCCCTGTCGGGCTCTGTCGGGCCCTGTCGGGCTCTGTCGGGCTCTGTCGGGCTCTGTCGGGCTCTACTGGGCTCTGTCGGGTTCTACTGGGCTCTACTGGGCCCTGTCGGGCTCTGTCGGGCCCTGTCGGGCTCTATTGGGCCCTGTCGGGCTCTGTCGGGCCCTGTCGGGCCCTGTCGGGCTCTGTCGGGCCCTGTCGGGCTCTGTCGGGCTCTGTCGGGCTCTATCGGGCTCTACTGGGCCCTGTCGGGACCTGTCGGGCCCTGTCGGGCTCTGTCGGGCTCTGTCGGGCTCTACTGGGCCCTGTCGGGCTCTGTCGGACTCTGTCGGGCCCTGTCGGGCCCTGTCGGGCTCTGTCAGGCTCTGTCGGCCTCTGTCGGGCTCTAATGGGCCCTGTCGGGCCCTGTCGGGCCCTGTCGGGCTCTACTGGGCTCTACTGAGCTCTGTCGGGCTCTTTCGGGCTCTACTGGGCCCTGTCGGGCTCTGTCGGGCTCTGTCGGGCTCTGTCGGGCCCTGTCGGGCTCTGTCGGGCTCTGTCGGGCTCTGTCGGGCTCTACTGGGCTCTACTGGGCTCTGTCGTTCTCTGTCGGGCTCTACTGGGCCCTGTCGGGCCCTGTCGGGCTCTATCGGGCTCTGTCGGGCTCTACTGGGCCCTGTCGGGCTCTGTCGGGCCCTGTCGGGCTCTGTCGGGCTCTGTCGGGCTCTACTGGGCTCTGTCGGGCTCTGTCGGGCTCTGTCGGGCTCTACTGGGCCCTGTCGGGCTCTGTCGGGCTCTGTCGGGCCCTGTCGGGCTCTGTCGGGCTCTGTCGGGCTCTGTCGGGCTCTACTGGGCCCTGTCGGGCTCTGTCGGGCTCTGTCGGGCTCTGTCGGGCCCTGTTGGGCTCTGTCGGGCTCTACTGGGCCCTGTCGGGCTCTGTCGGGCTCTGTCGGGCCCTGTCGGGCTCTGTCGGGCTCTGTCGGGCTCTACTGGGCCCTGTCGGGCGCTGTCGGGCTCTGTCGGGCTCTGTCGGGCCCTGTCGGGCTCTGTCGGGCTCTGTCGGGCTCTGTCGGGCTCTACTGGGCCCTGTCGGGTTCTGTCGGGCTCTGTCGGGCTCTGTCAGGCTCTACTGGGCCCTGTCGGGCTCTGTCGGGCTCTGTCGGGCCCTGTCGGGCCCTGTCGGGCTCTGTCGGGCTCTGTCGGGCTCTGTCGGGCCCTCTCGGCTCTGTCGGGCTCTACTGGGCTCTGTCGGGCTCTGTCGGGCTCTACTGGGCCCTGTCGGGGCCTGTCGGGCCCTGACGGGCTCTGTCGGGCTCTACTGGGCTCTGTCGGGCTCTGTCGGGCTCTGTCGGGCTCTGTCGGGCTCTGTCGGGCTCTACTGGGCTCTGTCGGGCTCTGTCGGGCTCTGTCGGGCTCTGTCGGGCTCTGTCGGGCTCTGTCGGGCTCTACTGGGCTCTGTCGGGTTCTGTCGGGCTCTGTCGGGCTCTGTCGGGCTCTGTCGGGCTCTACTGGGCTCTGTCGGGCCCTGTCGGGCCCTGTCGGGCTCTGTCGGGCCCTGTCGGACCCTGTCGGGCTCTGTCGGGCTCTGTCGGGCTCTACTGGGCCCTGTCGGGATCTGTCGGGCCCTGTCGGGCCCTGTCGGGCTCTGTCGGGCTCTGTCGGGCTCTGTCGGGCTCTACTGGGCTCTGTCGGGTTCTACTGGGCTCTACTGGGCCCTGTCGGGCTCTGTCGGGCTCTGTCGGGCTCTCTCGGGCCCTGTCGGGCTCTGTCGGGCTCTGTCGGGCCCTGTCGGGCCCTGTCGGGCCCTGTCGGGCCCTGTCGGGCTCTGTCGGTCCCTGTCGGGCTCTGTCGGGCTCTGTCGGGCCCTGTCGGTCCCTGTCGGGCCCTGTCGGTCCCTGTCGGGCTCTGTCGGGCTCTGTCGGGCTCTGTCGGGCTGTACTGGGCCCTGTCGGGCTCTGTCGGGCTCTGTCGGGCCCTGTCGGGCTCTGTCGGGCCCTGTCGGGCTCTGTCGGGCTCTGTCGGGCTGTGTCGGGCTCTGTCGGGCTCTACTGGGCTCTACTGGGCTCTGTCGGGCTCTGTCGGGCTCTGTCGGACTCTACTGGGCCCTGTCGGGCCCTGTCGGGCTCTGTCGGGCTCTGTCGGGCTCTACTGGGCCGTGTCGGGCCCTGTCGGGCTCTGTCGTGCCCTGTCGGGCCCTGTCGGGCCCTGTCGGGCCCTCTCGGGCCCTGTCGGGCTCTGTCGGGCTCTGTCGGGCCCTGTCGGGCTCTGTCGGGCTCTACTGGGCCCTGTCGGGCCCTGTCGGGCCCTGTCAGGCTCTGTCGGGCTCTGTCGGGCTCTGTCGGGCTCTACTGGGCTCTGTCGGGCCCTGTCGGGTCCTGTCGGGCCCTGTCGGGCTCTGTCGGGCTCTGTCGGGCTCTACTGGGCTCTGTCGGGCTCTGTCGGGCTCTACTGGGCACTGTCGGGCTCTGTCGGACTATGTCGGGCCCTGTCGGGCTCTGTCGGGCTCTGTCGGGCTCTGTCGGGCTCTGCTGGGCTCTGTCGGGCTCTGTCGGGCTCTACTGGGCCCTGTCGGGCTCTGTGGGGCCCTGTCGGGCTCTGTCGGGCTCTGTCGGGCCCTGTCGGGCTCTGTCGGGCTCTGTCGGGCTCTATCGGGCTCTACTGGGCCCTGTCGGGCCCTGTCGGGCCCTGTCGGGCTCTGTCGGGCTCTGTCGGGCTCTACTGGGCCCTGTCGGGCTCTGTCGGACTCTGTCGGGCCCTGTCGGGCCCTGTCGGGCTCTGTCAGGCTCTGTCGGCCTCTGTCGGGCTCTAATGGGCCCTGTCGGGCCCTGTCGGGCCCTGTCGGGCTCTACTGGGCTCTACTGAGCTCTGTCGGGCTCTTTCGGGCTCTACTGGGCCCTGTCGGGCTCTGTCGGGCTCTGTCGGGCTCTGTCGGGCCCTGTCGGGCTCTGTCGGGCTCTGTCGGGCTCTGTCGGGCTCTGTCGGGCTCTACTGGGCTCTACTGGGCTCTGTCGTTCTCTGTCGGGCTCTACTGGGCCCTGTCGGGCCCTGTCGGGCTCTATCGGGCTCTGTCGGGCTCTACTGGGCCCTGTCGGGCTCTGTCGGGCCCTGACGGGCTCTGTCGGGCTCTGTCGGGCTCTGTCGGGCTCTGTCGGGCTCTACTGGGCTCTGTCGGGCTCTGTCGGGCTCTGTCGGGCTCTACTGGGCCCTGTCGGGCTCTGTCGGGCTCTGTCGGGCCCTGTCGGGCCCTGTCGGGCTCTGTCGGGCTCTGTCGGGCTCTGTCGGGCTCTACTGGGCCCTGTCGGGCTCTGTCGGGCTCTGTCGGGCTCTGTCGGGCCCTGTTGGGCTCTGTCGGGCTCTACTGGGCCCTGTCGGGCTCTGTCGGGCTCTGTCGGGCCCTGTCGGGCTCTGTCGGGCTCTGTCGGGCTCTACTGGGCCCTGTCGGGCGCTGTCGGGCTCTGTCGGGCTCTGTCGGGCCCTGTCGGGCTCTGTCGGGCTCTGTCGGGCTCTGTCGGGCTCTACTGGGCCCTGTCGGGCCCTGTCGGGCCCTGTCGGGCCCTGTCGGGTTCTGTCGGGCTCTGTCGGGCTCTGTCAGGCTCTACTGGGCCCTGTCGGGCCCTGTCGGGCCCTGTCGGGCTCTGTCGGGCTCTGTCGGGCTCTGTCGGGCCCTCTCGGCTCTGTCGGGCTCTACTGGGCTCTGTCGGGCTCTGTCGGGCTCTACTGGGCCCTGTCGGGGCCTGTCGGGCCCTGACGGGCTCTGTCGGGCTCTACTGGGCTCTGTCGGGCTCTGTCGGGCTCTGTCGGGCTCTGTCGGGCTCTACTGGGCTCTGTCGGGCTCTGTCGGGCTTTGTCGGGCTCTGTCGGGCTCTGTCGGGCTCTGTCGGGCTCTACTGGGCTCTGTCGGGTTCTGTCGGGCTCTGTCGGGCTCTGTCGGGCTCTGTCGGGCTCTACTGGGCTCTGTCGGGCCCTGTCGGGCCCTGTCGGGCTCTGTCGGGCCCTGTCGGACCCTGTCGGGCTCTGTCGGGCTCTGTCGGGCTCTACTGGGCCCTGTCGGGATCTGTCGGGCCCTGTCGGGCCCTGTCGGGCTCTGTCGGGCTCTGTCGGGCTCTGTCGGGCTCTACTGGGCTCTGTCGGGTTCTACTGGGTTCTACTGGGCCCTGTCGGGCTCTGTCGGGCTCTGTCGGGCTCTGTCGGGCCCTGTCGGGCCCTGTCGGGCCCTGTCGGGCTCTGTCGGTCCCTGTCGGGCTCTGTCGGGCTCTGTCGGGCCCTGTCGGTCCCTGTCGGGCTCTGTCGGGCTCTGTCGGGCTCTGTCGGGCTGTACTGGGCCCTGTCGGGCTCTGTCGGGCCCTGTCGGGCCCTGTCGGGCTCTGTCGGGCCCTGTCGGGCTCTGTCGGGCTCTGTCGGGCTGTGTCGGGCTCTGTCGGGCTCTACTGGGCTCTACTGGGCTCTGTCGGGCTCTGTCGGGCTCTGTCGGACTCTACTGGGCCCTGTCGGGCCCTGTCGGGCTCTGTCGGGCTCTGTCGGGCTCTACTGGGCCCTGTCGGGCCCTGTCGGGCTCTGTCGTGCCCTGTCGGGCCCTGTCGGGCCCTGTCGGGCCCTCTCGGGCCCTGTCGGGCTCTGTCGGGCTCTACTGGGCCCTGTCGGGCCCTGTCGGGCCCTGTCAGGCTCTGTCGGGCTCTGTCGGGCTCTGTCGGGCTCTACTGGGCCCTGTCGGGCCCTGTCGGGCCCTGTCGGGCTCTGTCGGGCCCTGTCGGGCTCTGTCGGGTTCTACTGGGCTCTGTCGGGCTCTGTCGGGCTCTGTCGGGCTCTGTCGGGCTCTACTGGGCTCTGTCGGGCCCTGATGGGCTCTGTCGGGCTCTGCCGGGCTCTGTCGGGCTCTGTCGGGCTCTGTCGGGCTCTGTCGGGCTCTGTCGGGCTCTGTCGGGCTCTACTGGGCTCTGTCGGGCCCTGTCGGGCCCTGTCGGGCTCTGTCGGGCCCTGTCGGACCCTGTCGGGCTCTGTCGGGCTC
Organism: Caloenas nicobarica; assembly: GCF_036013445.1. Taxonomy (NCBI): domain Eukaryota; kingdom Metazoa; phylum Chordata; class Aves; order Columbiformes; family Columbidae; genus Caloenas; species Caloenas nicobarica. Next base: position 251,677 of record NW_027017000.1, read on the forward strand.
TGTCGGGCTCTACTGGGCCCTGTCGGGCCCTGTCGGGCCCTGTCGGTCTCTGTCGGGCCCTGTCGGGCTCTGTCGGGCTCTGTCGGGCTCTGTCGGGCTCTGTCGGGCTCTACTGGGCTCTACTGGGCTCTGTCGGGCTCTGTCGGGCTCTACTGGGCCCTGTCGGGCCCTGTCGGGCCCTGACGGGCTCTGTCGGGCTCTACTGGGCTCTGTCGGGCTCTGTCGGGCCCTGTCGGGCTCTGTCAGGCTCTGTCGGGCTCTACTGGGCTCTGTCGGGCTCTGTCGCGCTTTGTCGGGCTCTGTTGGGCTCTACTGGGCCCTGTCGGGCTCTGTCGGGCCCTGTCGGGCTCTGTCGGGCTCTGTCGGGCTCTGTCGGGCTCTACTGGGCTCTGTCGGGTTCTACTGGGCTCTACTGGGCCCTGTCGGGCTCTGTCGGGCTCTGTCGGGCCCTGTCGGGCCCTGTCGGGCTCTGTCGGGCTCTGTCGGGCCCTGTCGGGCCCTGTCGGGCTCTGTCGGGCTCTGTCGGTCCCTGTCGGTCCCTGTCGGGCTCTGTCGGGCTCTGTCGGGCTCTACTGGGCCCTGTCGGGCTCTGTCGGGCCCTGTCGGGCTCTGTCGGGCCCTGTCGGGCTCTGTCGGGCCCTGTCGGGCTCTGTCGGGCTCTGTCGGGCTGTGTCGGGCTCTGTCGGGCTCTACTGGGCTCTACTGGGCTCTGTCGGGCTCTGTCGGGCTCTACTGGGCCCTGTCGGGCCCTGTCGGGCTCTGTCGGGCTCTGTCGGGCTCTGTCGGGCTCTACTGGGCCCTGTCGGACCCTGTCGGGCTCTGTCGGGCTCTGTCGGGCCCTGTCGGGCTCTGTCGGGCCCTGTCGGGCTCTGTCGGGCTCTGTCGGGCTCTGTCGGGCTCTACTGGGCCCTGTCGGGCCCTGTCGGGCCCTGTCGGGCTCTGTCGGGCTCTACTGGGCTCTGTCGGGACCTGTCGGGCCCTGTCGGGCTCTGTCGGGCTCTGTCGGGCCCTGTCGGGCCCTGTCGGGCTCTGTCGGGCTCTACTGGGCTCTGTCGGGCTCTGTCGGGCTCTGTCGGGCTCTACTGGGCCCTGTCGGGCTCTGTCGGGCTCTGTCGGGCTCTGTCGGGCCCTGTCGGGCCCTGTCGGGCTCTGTCGGGCTCTACTGGGCTCTGTCGGGCTCTGTCGGGCTCTGTCGGGCTCTGTCGGGCTCTGTCGGGCTCTACTGGGCCCTGTCGGGCTCTTTCGGGCTCTGTGGGGCCCTGTCGGGCTTTGTCGGGCTCTGTCGGGCTCTGTCGGGCCCTGTCGGGCTCTGTCGGGCCCTGTCGGGCTCTGTCGGGCTCTGTCGGGCCCTGTCGGGCTCTGTCGGGCTCTACTGGGCCCTGTCAGGCCCTGTCGGGCCCTGTCGGGCCCTGTCGGGCTCTGTCGGGCTCTGTCGGGCCCTGTCGGGCTCTGTCGGGCTCTACTGGGCCCTGTCGGGCCCTGTCGGGCCCTGTCGGGCTCTGTCGGGCTCTGTCGGGCCCTTTCGGGCTCTGTCGGGCTCTGTCGGGCTCTGTCGGGCTCTACTGGGCTCTACTGGGCTCTGTCGGGCTCTGTCGGGCTCTACTGGGCCCTGTCGGGCCCTGTCGGGCCCTGACGGGCTCTGTCGGGCTCTACTGGGCTCTGTCGGGCTCTGTCGGGCCCTGTCGGGCCCTGTCGGGCTCTGTCGGGCTCTACTGGGCTCTGTCGGGCTCTGTCGGGCTTTGTCGGGCTCTGTCGGGCTCTACTGGGCCCTGTCGGGCTCTGTCGGGCTCTGTCGGGCTCTGTCGGGCTCTACTGGGCCCTGTCGGGTTCTGTCGGGCTCTGTCGGGCTCTGTCAGGCTCTACTGGGCCCTGTCGGGCTCTGTCGGGCCCTGTCGGGCCCTGTCGGGCCCTGTCGGGCTCTGTCGGGCTCTGTCGGGCTCTGTCGGGCCCTCTCGGCTCTGTCGGGCTCTACTGGGCTCTGTCGGGCTCTGTCGGGCTCTACTGGGCCCTGTCGGGGCCTGTCGGGCCCTGACGGGCTCTGTCGGGCTCTACTGGGCTCTGTCGGGCTCTGTCGGGCTCTGTCGGGCTCTGTCGGGCTCTGTCGGGCTCTACTGGGCTCTGTCGGGCTCTGTCGGGCTTTGTCGGGCTCTGTCGGGCTCTACTGGGCCCTGTCGGGCTCTGTCGGGCCCTGTCGGGCCCTGTCGGGCTCTGTCGGGCTCTGTCGGGCTCTGTCGGGCTCTACTGGGCTCTGTCGGGTTCTACTGGGCTCTACTGGGCCCTGTCGGGCTCTGTCGGGCTCTGTCGGGCTCTCTCGGGCCCTGTCGGGCTCTGTCGGGCTCTGTCGGGCCCTGTCGAGCCCTGTCGGGCCCTGATGGGCCCTGTCGGGCTCTGTCGGTCCCTGTCGGGCTCTGTCGGGCTCTGTCGGGCCCTGTCGGTCCCTGTCGGGCTCTGTCGGGCTCTGTCGGGCTCTGTCGGGCTGTACTGGGCCCTGTCGGGCTCTGTCGGGCTCTGTCGGGCCCTGTCGGGCTCTGTCGGGCCCTGTCGGGCTCTGTCGGGCTCTGTCGGGCTGTGTCGGGCTCTGTCGGGCTCTACTGGGCTCTACTGGGCTCTGTCGGGCTCTGTCGGGCTCTGTCGGACTCTACTGGGCCCTGTCGGGCCCTGTCGGGCTCTGTCGGGCTCTGTCGGGCTCTACTGGGCCCTGTCGGGCCCTGTCGGGCTCTGTCGTGCCCTGTCGGGCCCTGTCGGGCCCTGTCGGGCCCTGTCGGGCTCTGTCGGGCTCTGTCGGGCCCTGTCGGGCTCTGTCGGGCTCTACTGGGCCCTGTCGGGCCCTGTCGGGCCCTGTCAGGCTCTGTCGGGCTCTGTCGGGCTCTGTCGGGCTCTACTGGGCTCTGTCGGGCCCTGTCGGGCCCTGTCGGGCTCTGTCGGGCCCTGTCGGGCCCTGTCGGGCCCTGTCGGGCTCTGTCGGGCTCTGTCGGGCTCTGTCGGGCTCTGTCGGGCTCTGTCGGGCTCTACTGGGCCCTGTCGGGCTCTGTCGGACTCTGTCGGGCCCTGTCGGGCTCTGTCGGGCTCTGTCGGGCTCTGTCGGGCTCTGTCGGGGTCTGTCGGGCTCTGCTGGGCTCTGTCGGGCTCTGTCGGGCTCTACTGGGCCCTGTCGGGCTCTGTCGGGCTCTGTGGGGCCCTGTCGAGCTCTGTCGGGCCCTGTCGGGCTCTGTCGGGCTCTGTCGGGCTCTGTCGGGCTCTGTCGGGCTCTGTCGGGCTCTTCTGGGCCCTGTCGGGCCCTGTCGGGCTCTGTCGGGCTCTGTCGGGCTCTGTCGGGCTCTACTGGTCCCTTTCGGGACCTGTCGGGCCCTGTCGGGCTCTGTCGGGCTCTGTCGGGCTCTGTCGGGCTCTGTCGGGCTCTGTCGGGCTCTGTCGGGCTCTGTCGGGTTCTGTCGGGCTCTGTCGGGCTCTGTCGGGCTCTACTGGGCCCTGTCGGGCCCTGTCGGGCCCTGTCGGGCTCTGTCGGGCTCTGTCGGGCTCTGTCGGGCTCTACTGGGCCCTGTCGGGCCCTGTCGGGCCCTGTCTGGCCCTGTCGGGCCCTGTCGGGCTCTGTCGGGCTCTGTCGGGCCCTGTCGGGCTCTGTCGGGCTCTGTCGGGCTCTGTCGGGCTCTACTGGGCTCTACTGGGCTCTGTCGGGCTCTGTCGGGCTCTACTGGGCCCTGTCGGGCCCTGTCGGGCCCTGACGGGCTCTGTCGGGCTCTACTGGGCTCTGTCGGGCTCTGTCGGGCTCTGTCGGGCCCTGTCGGGCTCTGTCGGGCCCTGTCGGGCTCTGTCGGGCTCTACTGGGCTCTGTCGGGCTCTGTCGGGCTCTGTCGGGCTCTGTCGGGCTCTACTGGGCTCTGTCGGGCCCTGATGGGCTCTGTCGGGCTCTGCTGGGCTCTGTCGGGCTCTGTCGGGTTCTGTCGGGCTCTGTCGGGCTCTGTCGGGCTCTGTCGGGCTCTACTGGGCTCTGTCGGGCCCTGTCGGGCCCTGTCGGGCTCTGTCGGGCCCTGTCGGACCCTGTCGGGCTCTGTCGGGCTCTGTCGGGCTCTACTGGGCCCTGTCGGGCCCTGTCGGGCTCTGTCGGGCCCTGTCGGGCTCTGTCGGGCTCTGTCGGGCTCTGTCGGGCTCTGTCGGGCTCTACTGGGCTCTACTGGGCTCTGTCGGGCTCTGTCGGGCTCTACTGGGCCCTGTCGGGCCCTGTCGGGCCCTGACGGGCTCTGTCGGGCTCTACTGGGCTCTGTCGGGCTCTGTCTGGCCCTGTCGGGCTCTGTCAGGCTCTGTCGGGCTCTACTGGGCTCTGTCGGGCTCTGTCGGGCTTTGTCGGGCTCTGTTGGGCTCTACTGGGCCCTGTCGGGCTCTGTCGGGCCCTGTCGGGCTCTGTCGGGCTCTGTCGGGCTCTGTCGGGCTCTACTGGGCTCTGTCGGGTTCTACTGGGCTCTACTGGGCCCTGTCGGGCTCTGTCGGGCTCTGTCGGGCTCTGTCGGGCCCTGTCGGGCTCTGTCGGGCTCTGTCGGGCTCTGTCGGGCCCTGTCGGGCCCTGTCGGGCTCTGTCGGGCTCTGTCGGTCCCTGTCGGGCTCTGTCGGGCTCTGTCGGGCTCTACTGGGCCCTGTCGGGCTCTGTCGGGCTCTGTCGGGCTCTGTCGGGCCCTGTCGGGCTCTGTCGGGCCCTGTCGGGCTCTGTCGGGCTCTGTCGGGCTGTGTCGGGCTCTGTCGGGCTCTACTGGGCTCTACTGGGCTCTGTCGGGCTCTGTCGGGCTCTACTGGGCCCTGTCGGGCCCTGTCGGGCTCTGTCGGGCTCTGTCGGGCTCTACTGGGCCCTGTCGGACCCTGTCGGGCTCTGTCGGGCTCTGTCGGGCCCTGTCGGGCTCTGTCGGGCCCTGTCGGGCTCTGTCGGGCTCTGTCGGGCTCTGTCGGGCTCTACTGGGCCCTGTCGGGCCCTGTCGGGCCCTGTCGGGCTCTACTGGGCTCTGTCGGGACCTGTCGGGCCCTGTCGGGCTCTGTCGGGCTCTGTCGGGCCCTGTCGGGCCCTGTCGGGCTCTGTCGGGCTCTACTGGGCTCTGTCGGGCTCTGTCGGGCTCTGTCGGGCTCTGTCGGGCTCTACTGGGCCCTGTCGGGCTCTGTCGGGCTCTGTCGGGCTCTGTCGGGCCCTGTCGGGCCCTGTCGGGCTCTGTCGGGCTCTACTGGGCTCTGTCGGGCTCTGTCGGGCTCTGTCGGGCTCTGTCGGGCTCTGTCGGGCTCTACTGGGCCCTGTCGGGCTCTTTCGGGCTCTGTGGGGCCCTGTCGGGCTTTGTCGGGCTCTGTCGGGCTCTGTCGGGCCCTGTCGGGCTCTGTCGGGCCCTGTCGGGCTGTGTCGGGCTCTGTCGGGCCCTGTCGGGCTCTGTCGGGCTCTGTCGGGCTCTGTCGGGCTCTACTGGGCCCTGTCGGGCCCTGTCGGGCCCTGTCGGGCCCTGTCGGGCTCTGTCGGGCTCTGTCGGGCCCTGTCGGGCTCTGTCGGGCTCTACTGGGCCCTGTCGGGCCCTGTCGGGCCCTGTCGGGCTCTGTCGGGCTCTGTCGGGCCCTTTCGGGCTCTGTCGGGCTCTGTCGGGCTCTGTCGGGCTCTACTGGGCTCTACTGGGCTCTGTCGGGCTCTGTCGGGCTCTACTGGGCCCTGTCGGGCCCTGTCGGGCCCTGACGGGCTCTGTCGGGCTCTACTGGGCTCTGTCGGGCTCTGTCGGGCTCTGTCGGGCCCTGTCGGGCTCTGTCGGGCTCTACTGGGCTCTGTCGGGCTCTGTCGGGCTTTGTCGGGCTCTGTCGGGCTCTACTGGGCCCTGTCGGGCCCTGATGGGCTCTGTCGGGCTCTGCTGGGCTCTGTCGGGCTCTGTCGGGTTCTGTCGGGCTCTGTCGGGCTCTACTGGGCTCTGTCGGGCCCTGTCGGGCCCTGTCGGGCTCTGTCGGGCTCTGTCGGGCTCTGTCGGGCTCTACTGGGCCCTGTCGGGCCCTGTCGGGCTCTGTCGGGCCTAGTCGGGCCCTGTCGGGCTCTGTCGGGCTCTGTCGGGCCCTGTCGGGCTCTACTGGGCCCTGTCAGGCCCTGTCGGGCCCTGACGGGCTCTGTCGGGCTCTGTCGGGCTCTACTGGGCCCTGTCAGGCCCTGTCGGGCCCTGACGGGCTCTGTCGGGCTCTGTCGGGCCCTGTCGGGCTCTGTCGGGCTCTGTCGGGCTCTGTCGGGCCCTGTCGGGCTCTGTCGGGCTCTACTGGGCTCTGTCGGGCTCTGTCGGGCTTTGTCGGGCTCTGTCGGGCTCTACTGGGCCCTGTCGGGCTCTGTCGGGCCCTGTCGGGCTCTGTCGGGCTCTGTCGGGCTCTGTCGGGCTCTACTGGGCTCTGTCGGGTTCTACTGGGCTCTACTGGGCCCTGTCGGGCTCTGTCGGGCTCTGTCGGGCTCTGTCGGGCTCTGTCTGGCTCTGTCGGGCCCTGTCGGGCCCTGTCGGGCCCTGTCGGGCTCTGTCGGGCTCTGTCGGGCTCTGTCGGTCCCTGTCGGGCTCTGTCGGGCTCTGTCGGGCTCTGTCGGGCTCTACTGGGCCCTGTCGGGCTCTGTCGGGCTCTACTGGGCTCTACTGGGCTCTGTCGGGCTCTGTCGGGCTCTGTCGGGCTCTACTGGGCCCTGTCGGGCCCTGTCGGGCTCTGTCGGGCTCTGTCGGGCTCTGTCGGGCTCTACTGGGCCCTGTCGGGCCCTGTCGGGCTCTGTCGTGCCCTGTCGGGCCCTGTCGGGCCCTGTCGGGCCCTGTCGGGCTCTGTCGGGCCCTGTCGGGCTCTGTTGGGCTCTGTCGGGCTCTGTCGGGCCCTGTCGGGCTCTGTCGGGCTCTGTCGGGCTCTACTGGGCCCTGTCGGGCCCTGTCGGGCTCTGTCGGGCTCTGTCGGGCTCTGTCGGGCTCTACTGGGCTCTGTCGGGCCCTGTCGGGCCCTGTCGGGCTCTGTCGGGCTCTGTCGGGCCCTGTCGGGCCCTGTCGGGCTCTGTCGGGCTCTGTCGGGCTCTACTGGGCTCTGTCGGGCTCTGTCGGGCTCTGTCGGGCTCTACTGGGCCCTGTCGGGCCCTGTCGGGCCCTGTCGGGCTCTGTCGGGCTCTGTCGGGCTCTGTCGGGCTCTGTCGGGCTCTGTCGGGCTCTGTCGGGCTCTACTGGGCTCTGTCGGGCTCTGTCGGGCTCTGTCGGGCTCTGTCGGGCTCTACTGGGCCCTGTCGGGCTCTGTCGGGCTCTGTCGGGCCCTGTCGGGCTCTGTCGGGCTCTGTCGGGCTCTACTGGGCCCTGTCGGGCTCTGTCGGGCTCTGTCGGGCCCTGTCGGGCTCTGTCGGGCTCTGTCGGGCTCTGTCGGGCTCTACTGGGCCCTGTCGGGCGCTGTCGGGCGCTGTCGGGCTCTGTCGGGCTCTGTCGGGCCCTGTCGGGCTCTGTCGGGCTCTACTGGGCCCTGTCGGGTTCTGTCGCGCTCTGTCGGGCTCTGTCGGGCTCTACTGGGCTCTGTCGGGCTCTGTCGGGCTCTGTCGGGCCCTGTCGGGCCCTGTCGGGCTCTGTCGGGCCCTGTCGGGCTCTGTCGGGCTCTGTCGGGCTCTACTGGGCTCTGTCGGGCTCTGTCGGGCCCTGTCGGGCTCTGTCGGGCTCTGTCGGGCTCTACTGGGCTCTGTCGGGCTCTGTCGGGCTTTGTCGGGCTCTGTCGGGCTCTACTGGGCCCTGTCGGGCTCTGTCGGGCCCTGTCGGGCTCTGTCGGGTTCTGTCGGGCCCTGTCGGGCTCTGTCGGGCTCTGTCGGGCTCTGTCGGGCTCTACTGGGCTCTGTCGGGTTCTACTGGGCTCTACTGGGCCCTGTCGGGCTCTGTCGGGCCCTGTCGGGCCCTGTCGGGCCCTGTCGGGCCCTGTCGGGCCCTGTCGGGCCCTGTCGGGCTCTGTCGGGCCCTGTCGGGCTCTGTCGGGCTCTGTCGGGCTCTGTCGGGCCCTGTCGGGCTCTGTCGGGCTCTGTCGGGCTCTACTGGGCTCTGTCGGGCCCTGTCAGGCCCTGTCGGGCTCTGTCGGGCTCTGTCGGGCCCTGTCGGGCCCTGTCGGGCTCTGTCGGGCTCTGTCGGGCTCTACTGGGCTCTGTCGGGCTCTGTCGGGCTCTGTCGGGCTCTACTGGGCCCTGTCGGGCTCTGTCGGGCCCTGTCGGGCCCTGTCGGGCTCTGTCGGGCTCTGTCGGGCTCTGTCGGGCTCTACTGGGCTCTGTCGGGCTCTGTCGGGCTCTGTCGGGCTCTGTCGGGCTCTACTGGGCCCTGTCGGGCTCTGTCGGGCCCTGTCGGGCCCTGTCGGGCTCTGTCGGGGTCTGTCGGGCTCTGTCGGGCTATACTGGGCCCTGTCGGGCTCTGTCGGGCTCTGTCGGGCTCTGTCGGGCCCTGTTGGGCTCTGTCGGGCTCTACTGGGCCCTGTCGGGCCCTGTCGGGCTCTGTCGGGCCCTGTCGGGCTCTGTCGGGCTCTGTCGGGCTCTGTCGGGCTCTACTGGGCCCTGTCGGGCGCTGTCGGGCTCTGTCGGGCTCTGTCGGGCTCTGTCGGGCTCTGTCGGGCCCTGTCGGGCTCTGTCGGGCTCTACTGGGCCCTGTCGGGTTCTGTCGCGCTCTGTCGGGCTCTGTCGGGCTCTACTGGGCCCTGTCGGGCTCTGTCGGGCCCTGTCGGGCCCTGTCGGGCTCTGTCGGGCCCTGTCGGGCTCTGTCGGGCTCTGTCGGGCTCTGTCGGGCTGTGTCGGGCTGTGTCGGGCTCTGTCGGGCTCTACTGGGCTCTACTGGGCTCTGTCGGGCTCTGTCGGGCTCTGTCGGGCTCTACTGGGCCCTGTCGGGCCCTGTCGGGCTCTGTCGGGCTCTGTCGGGCTCTGTCGGGCTCTACTGAGCCCTGTCGGGCCCTGTCGGGCTCTGTCGGGCCCTGTCGGGCCCTGTCGGGCTCTGTCGCGCCCTGTCGGGCCCTGTTGGGCTCTGTCGGGCTCTGTCGGGCTCTATCGGGCTCTGTCGGGCTCTGTCGGGCTCTACTGGGCCCTGTCGGGCTCTGTCGGGCCCTGTCGGGCCCTGTCGGGCTCTGTCGGGCTCTGTCGGGCTCTGTCGGGCTCTGTCGGGCTCTACTGGGCCCTGTCGGGCCCTGTCGGGCCCTGTCGGGCCCTGTCGGGCTCTGTCGGGCTCTGTCGGGCTCTACTGGGCTCTGTCGGGCCCTGTCGGGCCCTGTCGGGCCCTCTCGGTCTCTGTCGGGCCCTGTCGGGCTCTGTCGGGCTCTGTCGGGCTCTACTGGGCCCTGTCGGGCCCTGTCGGGCCCTGTCGGGCTCTGTCGGGCTCTGTCGGGCTCTGTCGGGCTCTACTGGGCTCTGTCGGGCTCTGTCGGGCTCTGTCGGGCCCTGTCGGGCCCTGTCGGGCTCTGTCGGGCTCTGTCGGGCTCTGTCGGGCTCTACTGGGCCCTGTCGGGCTCTGTCGGGCTCTGTCGGGCTCTGTCGGGCCCTGTCGGGCCCTGTCGGGCTCTGTCGGGCTCTGTCGGGCTCTACTGGGCTCTGTCGGGCTCTGTCGGGCTCTGTCGGGCTCTGTCGGGCTCTGTCGGGCTCTACTGGGCCCTGTCGGGCTCTTTCGGGCTCTGTGGGGCTCTGTCGGGCTCTGTCGGGCTCTGTCGGGCCCTGTCGGGCTCTGTTGGGCCCTGTTGGGCCCTGTCGGGCTCTGTCGGGCTCTGTCGGGCCCTGTCGGGCTCTGTCGGGCTCTGTCGGGCTCTGTCGGGCTCTACTGGGCCCTGTCGGGCTCTGTCGGGCCCTGTCGGGCCCTGTCGGGCTCTGTCGGGCTCTGTCGGGCCCTGTCGGGCTCTGTCGGGATCTACTGGGCCCTGTCGGGCCCTGTCGGGCCCTGTCGGGCTCTTTCGGGCTCTGTCGGGCTCTGTCGGGCTCTACTGGGCTCTACTGGGCTCTGTCGGGCTCTACTGGGCCCTGTCGGGCTCTGTCGGGCTCTGTCGGGCTCTGTTGGGCCCTGTCGGGCTCTGTCGGGCTCTGTCGGGCCCTGTCGGGCTCTATCGGGCCCTGTAGGGCTCTGTCGGGCCCTGTCGGGCCCTGTCGGGCTCTGTCGGGCTCTGTCGGGCCCTGTCGGGCTCTGTCGGGCTCTGTCGGGCTCTATCGGTCTCTACTGGGCCCTGTCGGGCCCTGTCGGGCCCTGTCGGGCTCTGTCGGGCTCTGTCGGGCTCTACTGGGCCCTGTCGGGCTCTGTCGGACTCTGTCGGGCCCTGTCGGGCCCTGTCGGGCTCTGTCAGGCTCTGTTGGGCTCTGTCGGGCTCTAATGGGCCCTGTCGGGCCCTGTCGGGCCCTGTCGGGCTCTACTGGGCTCTACTGGGCTCTGTCGGGCTCTTTCGGGCTCTACTGGGCCCTGTCGGGCCCTGTCGGGCCCTGTCGGGCTCTGTCGGGCCCTGTCGGGCCCTGTCGGGCTCTGTCGGGCTCTGTCGGGCTCTGTCGGGCTCTACTGGGCTCTACTGGGCTCTGTCGGGCTCTGTCGGGCTCTACTGGGCCCTCTCGGGCCCTGTCGGGCTGTGTCGGGCTCTGTCGGGCTCTACTGGGCTCTACTGGGCTCTGTCGGGCTCTGTCGGGCTCTGTGGGGCTCTACTGAGCCCTGTCGGGCCCTGTCGGGCTCTGTCGGGCTCTGTCGGGCTCTGTCGGGCTCTACTGGGCCCTGTCGGGCCCTGTCGGGCTCTGTCGTGCCCTGTCGGGACCTGTCGGGCCCTGTCGGGCCCTGTCGGGCTCTGTTGGGCTCTGTCGGGCTCTGTCGGGCTCTACTGGGCCCTGTCGGGCTCTGTCGGGCTCTGTCGGGCTCTGTCGGGCCCTGTCGGGCTCTGTCGGGCTCTGTCGGGCTCTACTGGGCTCTGTCGGGCTCTGTCGGGCTCTGTCGGGCTCTGTCGGACTCTACTGGGCCCTGTCGGGCTCTGTCGGGCTCTGTCGGGCCCTGTCGGGCTCTGTCGGGCTCTGTCGGGCTCTACTGGGCCCTGTCGGGCTCTGTCGGGCTCTGTCGGGCTCTGTCGGGCCCTGTTGGGCTCTGTCGGGCTCTACTGGGCCCTGTCGGGCCCTGTCGGGCTCTGTCGGGCCCTGTCGGGCTCTGTCAGGCTCTGTCGGGCTCTGTCGGGCTCTACTGGGCCCTGTCGGGCGCTGTCGGGCGCTGTCGGGCTCTGTCGGGCTCTGTCGGGCCCTGTCGGGCTCTGTCGGGCTCTACTGGGCCCTGTCGGGTTCTGTCGCGCTCTGTCGGGCTCTGTCGGGCTCTACTGGGCCCTGTCGGGCTCTGTCGGGCTCTGTCGGGCCCTGTCGGGCTCTGTCGGGCTCTGTCGGGCCCTGTCGGGCCCTGTCGGGCTCTGTCGGGCTCTGTCGGGCCCTGTCGGGCTCTGTCGGGCTCTGTCGGGCTCTACTGGGCTCTGTCGGGCTCTGTCGGGCCCTGTCGGGCCCTGTCGGGCTCTGTCGGGCTCTGTCGGGCTCTACTGGGCTCTGTCGGTCTCTGTCGGGCTTTGTCGGGCTCTGTCGGGCTCTACTGGGCCCTGTCGGGCCCTGTCGGGCCCTGTCGGGCTCTGTCGGGCCCTGTCGGGCCCTGTCGGGCCCTGTCGGGCTCTGTCGGGCTCTGTCGGGCTCTGTCGGGCTCTACTGGGCTCTGTCGGGTTCTACTGGGCTCTACTGGGCCCTGTCGGGCTCTGTCGGGCTCTGTCGGGCTCTGTCGGGCTCTGTCGGGCCCTGTTGGGCTCTGTCGGGCCCTCTCGGGCCCTGTCGGGCCCTGTCGGGCTCTGTCGGGCTCTGTCGGTCCCTGTCGGGCTCTGTCGGGCTCTGTCGGGCTCTGTCGGGCTCTGTCGGGCTCTACTGGGCCTTGTCGGGCTCTGTCGGGCTCTGTCGGGCACTGTCGGGCCCTGTCGGGCTCTGTCGGGCCCTGTCGGGCTCTGTCGGGCTCTGTCGGGCTCTGTCGGGCTCTACTGGGCTCTACTGGGCTCTGTCGGGTTCTTTCGGGCTCTGTCGGGCTCTACTGGGCCCTGTCGGGCCCTGTCGGGCTCTGTCGGGCTCTGTCGGGCTCTGTCGGGCTCTACTGGGCCCTGTCGGGCCCTGTCGGGCTCTGTCGTGCCCTTTCGGGCCCTGTCGGGCCCTGTCGGGCCCTGTCGGGCTCTGTCGGGCCCTGTCGGGCTCTGTCGGGCTCTGTCGGGCTCTGTCGGGCCCTGTCGGGCTCTGTCGGGCTCTGTCGGGCTCTACTGGGCCCTGTCGGGCCCTGTCGGGCTCTGTCGGGCTCTGTCGGGCTCTGTCAGGCTCTACTGGGCTCTGTCGGGCTCTGTCGGGGTCTGTCGGGCCCTGTCGGGCTCTGTCGGGGTCTGTCGGGCTCTGTCGGGCTATACTGGGCCCTGTCGGGCTCTGTCGGGCTCTGTCGGGCTCTGTCGGGCCCTGTTGGGCTCTGTCGGGCTCTACTGGGCCCTGTCGGGCCCTGTCGGGCTCTGTCGGGCCCTGTCGGGCTCTGTCGGGCTCTGTCGGGCTCTGTCGGGCTCTACTGGGCCCTGTCGGGCGCTGTCGGGCTCTGTCGGGCTCTGTCGGGCTCTGTCGGGCCCTGTCGGGCTCTGTCGGGCTCTACTGGGCCCTGTCGGGTTCTGTCGCGCTCTGTCGGGCTCTGTCGGGCTCTACTGGGCCCTGTCGGGCTCTGTCGGGCTCTGTCGGGCCCTGTCGGGCTCTGTCGGGCCCTGTCGGGCTCTGTCGGGCTCTGTCGGGCTCTGTCGGGCTGTGTCGGGCTGTGTCGGGCTCTACTGGGGTCTACTGGGCTCTGTCGGGCTCTGTCGGGCTCTGTCGGGCTCTACTGGGCCCTGTCGGGCCCTGTCGGGCTCTGTCAGGCTCTGTCGGGCTCTGTCGGGCTCTACTGAGCCCTGTCGGGCCCTGTCGGGCCCTGTCGGGCTCTGTCGCGCCCTGTCGGGCCCTGTCGGGCTCTATCGGGCTCTGTCGGGCCCTGTCGGGCCCTGTCGGGCCCTGTCGGGCCCTGTCGGGCCCTGTCGGGCCCTGTCGGGCCCTGTCGGGCTCTGTCGGGCTCTGTCGGGCTCTGTCGGGCTCTGTCGGGCTCTACTGGGCCCTGTCGGGCCCTGTCGGGCTCTGTCGGGCTCTGTCGGGCTCTGTCGGGCTCTACTGGGCTCTGTCGGGCCCTGTCGGGCCCTGTCGGGCCCTCTCGGTCTCTGTCGGGCCCTGTCGGGCTCTGTCGGGCTCTGTCGGGCTCTGTCGGGCTCTACTGGGCCCTGTCGGGCCCTGTCGGGCCCTGTCGGGCTCTGTCGGGCTCTGTCGGGCTCTGTCGGGCTCTACTGGGCTCTGTCGGGCTCTGTCGGGCTCTGTCGGGCCCTGTCGGGCCCTGTCGGGCTCTGTCGGGCTCTGTCGGGCTCTACTGGGCTCTGTCGGGCTCTGTCGGGCTCTGTCGGGCTCTACTGGGCCCTGTCGGGCTCTGTCGGGCTCTGTCGGGCTCTGTCGGGCCCTGTCGGGCCCTGTCGGGCTCTGTCGGGCTCTGTCGGGCTCTACTGGGCTCTGTCGGGCTCTACTGGGCCCTGTCGGGCCCTGTCGGGCTCTGTCGTGCCCTGTCGGGACCTGTCGGGCCCTGTCGGGCCCTGTCGGGCTCTGTTGGGCTCTGTCGGGCTCTGTCGGGCTCTACTGGGCCCTGTCGGGCTCTGTCGGGCTCTGTCGGGCTCTGTCGGGCCCTGTCGGGCTCTGTCGGGCTCTGTCGGGCTCTACTGGGCTCTGTCGGGCTCTGTCGGGCTCTGTCGGGCTCTGTCGGACTCTACTGGGCCCTGTCGGGCTCTGTCGGGCTCTGTCGGGCCCTGTCGGGCTCTGTCGGGCTCTGTCGGGCTCTACTGGGCCCTGTCGGGCTCTGTCGGGCTCTGTCGGGCTCTGTCGGGCCCTGTTGGGCTCTGTCGGGCTCTACTGGGCCCTGTCGGGCCCTGTCGGGCTCTGTCGGGCCCTGTCGGGCTCTGTCAGGCTCTGTCGGGCTCTGTCGGGCTCTACTGGGCCCTGTCGGGCGCTGTCGGGCGCTGTCGGGCTCTGTCGGGCTCTGTCGGGCCCTGTCGGGCTCTGTCGGGCTCTACTGGGCCCTGTCGGGTTCTGTCGCGCTCTGTCGGGCTCTGTCGGGCTCTACTGGGCCCTGTCGGGCTCTGTCGGGCTCTGTCGGGCCCTGTCGGGCTCTGTCGGGCTCTGTCGGGCCCTGTCGGGCCCTGTCGGGCTCTGTCGGGCTCTGTCGGGCCCTGTCGGGCTCTGTCGGGCTCTGTCGGGCTCTACTGGGCTCTGTCGGGCTCTGTCGGGCCCTGTCGGGCCCTGTCGGGCTCTGTCGGGCTCTGTCGGGCTCTACTGGGCTCTGTCGGTCTCTGTCGGGCTTTGTCGGGCTCTGTCGGGCTCTACTGGGCCCTGTCGGGCCCTGTCGGGCCCTGTCGGGCTCTGTCGGGCCCTGTCGGGCCCTGTCGGGCCCTGTCGGGCTCTGTCGGGCTCTGTCGGGCTCTGTCGGGCTCTACTGGGCTCTGTCGGGTTCTACTGGGCTCTACTGGGCCCTGTCGGGCTCTGTCGGGCTCTGTCGGGCTCTGTCGGGCTCTGTCGGGCCCTGTTGGGCTCTGTCGGGCCCTCTCGGGCCCTGTCGGGCCCTGTCGGGCTCTGTCGGGCTCTGTCGGTCCCTGTCGGGCTCTGTCGGGCTCTGTCGGGCTCTGTCGGGCTCTGTCGGGCTCTACTGGGCCTTGTCGGGCTCTGTCGGGCTCTGTCGGGCACTGTCGGGCCCTGTCGGGCTCTGTCGGGCCCTGTCGGGCTCTGTCGGGCTCTGTCGGGCTCTGTCGGGCTCTACTGGGCTCTACTGGGCTCTGTCGGGTTCTTTCGGGCTCTGTCGGGCTCTACTGGGCCCTGTCGGGCCCTGTCGGGCTCTGTCGGGCTCTGTCGGGCTCTGTCGGGCTCTACTGGGCCCTGTCGGGCCCTGTCGGGCTCTGTCGTGCCCTTTCGGGCCCTGTCGGGCCCTGTCGGGCCCTGTCGGGCTCTGTCGGGCCCTGTCGGGCTCTGTCGGGCTCTGTCGGGCTCTGTCGGGCCCTGTCGGGCTCTGTCGGGCTCTGTCGGGCTCTACTGGGCCCTGTCGGGCCCTGTCGGGCTCTGTCGGGCTCTGTCGGGCTCTGTCAGGCTCTACTGGGCTCTGTCGGGCTCTGTCGGGGTCTGTCGGGCCCTGTCGGGCTCTGTCGGGGTCTGTCGGGCTCTGTCGGGCTATACTGGGCCCTGTCGGGCTCTGTCGGGCTCTGTCGGGCTCTGTCGGGCCCTGTTGGGCTCTGTCGGGCTCTACTGGGCCCTGTCGGGCCCTGTCGGGCTCTGTCGGGCCCTGTCGGGCTCTGTCGGGCTCTGTCGGGCTCTGTCGGGCTCTACTGGGCCCTGTCGGGCGCTGTCGGGCTCTGTCGGGCTCTGTCGGGCTCTGTCGGGCCCTGTCGGGCTCTGTCGGGCTCTACTGGGCCCTGTCGGGTTCTGTCGCGCTCTGTCGGGCTCTGTCGGGCTCTACTGGGCCCTGTCGGGCTCTGTCGGGCTCTGTCGGGCCCTGTCGGGCTCTGTCGGGCCCTGTCGGGCTCTGTCGGGCTCTGTCGGGCTCTGTCGGGCTGTGTCGGGCTGTGTCGGGCTCTACTGGGGTCTACTGGGCTCTGTCGGGCTCTGTCGGGCTCTGTCGGGCTCTACTGGGCCCTGTCGGGCCCTGTCGGGCTCTGTCAGGCTCTGTCGGGCTCTGTCGGGCTCTACTGAGCCCTGTCGGGCCCTGTCGGGCTCTGTCGGGCCCTGTCGGGCCCTGTCGGGCTCTGTCGCGCCCTGTCGGGCCCTGTCGGGCTCTATCGGGCTCTGTCGGGCCCTGTCGGGCCCTGTCGGGCCCTGTCGGGCCCTGTCGGGCCCTGTCGGGCTCTGTCGGGCTCTGTCGGGCTCTGTCGGGCTCTGTCGGGCTCTACTGGGCCCTGTCGGGCCCTGTCGGGCTCTGTCGGGCTCTGTCGGGCTCTGTCGGGCTCTACTGGGCTCTGTCGGGCCCTGTCGGGCCCTGTCGGGCCCTCTCGGTCTCTGTCGGGCCCTGTCGGGCTCTGTCGGGCTCTGTCGGGCTCTGTCGGGCTCTACTGGGCCCTGTCGGGCCCTGTCGGGCCCTGTCGGGCTCTGTCGGGCTCTGTCGGGCTCTGTCGGGCTCTACTGGGCTCTGTCGGGCTCTGTCGGGCTCTGTCGGGCCCTGTCGGGCCCTGTCGGGCTCTGTCGGGCTCTGTCGGGCTCTACTGGGCTCTGTCGGGCTCTGTCGGGCTCTGTCGGGCTCTACTGGGCCCTGTCGGGCTCTGTCGGGCTCTGTCGGGCTCTGTCGGGCCCTGTCGGGCCCTGTCGGGCTCTGTCGGGCTCTGTCGGGCTCTACTGGGCTCTGTCGGGCTCTGTCGGGCTCTGTCGGGCTCTGTCGGGCTCTGTCGGGCTCTGTCGGGCTCTGTCGGGCTCTACTGGGCCCTCTCGGGCTCTTTCGGGCTCTGTGGGGCTCTGTCGGGCTCTGTCGGGCTCTGTCGGGCCCTGTCGGGCTCTGTTGGGCCCTGTTGGGCTCTGTCGGGCTCTGTCGGGCTCTGTCGGGCCCTGTCGGGCTCTGTCGGGCTCTGTCGGGCTCTGTCGGGCTCTACTGGGCCCTGTCGGGCTCTGTCGGGCCCTGTCGGGCCCTGTCGGGCTCTGTCGGGCTCTGTCGGGCCCTGTCGGGCTCTGTCGGGCTCTACTGGGCCCTGTCGGGCCCTGTCGGGCCCTGTCGGGCTCTGTCGGGCTCTGTCGGGCTCTGTCGGGCTCTACTGGGCTCTACTGGGCTCTGTCGGGCTCTACTGGGCCCTGTCGGGCTCTGTCGGGCTCTGTCGGGCTCTGTCGGGCCCTGTCGGGCCCTGTCGGGCTCTGTCGGGCCCTGTCGGGCTCTATCGGGCCCTGTAGGGCTCTGTCGGGCCCTGTCGGGCCCTGTCGGGCTCTGTCGGGCTCTGTCGGGCCCTGTCGGGCTCTGTCGGGCTCTGTCGGGCTCTATCGGGCTCTACTGGGCCCTGTCGGGCCCTGTCGGGCCCTGTCGGGCTCTGTCGGGCTCTGTCGGGCTCTACTGGGCCCTGTCGGGCTCTGTCGGACTCTGTCGGGCCCTGTCGGGCCCTGTCGGGCTCTGTCAGGCTCTGTTGGGCTCTGTCGGGCTCTAATGGGCCCTGTCGGGCCCTGTCGGGCCCTGTCGGGCTCTACTGGGCTCTACTGGGCCCTGTCGGGCTCTTTCGGGCTCTACTGGGCCCTGTCGGGCCCTGTCGGGCCCTGTCGGGCCCTGTCGGGCCCTGTCGGGCCCTGTCGGGCTCTGTCGGGCTCTGTCGGGCTCTGTCGGGCTCTACTGGGCTCTACTGGGCTCTGTCGGGCTCTGTCGGGCTCTACTGGGCCCTGTCGGGCCCTGTCGGGCTGTGTCGGGCTCTGTGGGGCTCTACTGAGCCCTGTCGGGCCCTGTCGGGCTCTGTCGGCTCTGTCGGGCTCTGTCGGGCTCTACTGGGCCCTGTCGGGCCCTGTCGGGCTCTGTCGTGCCCTGTCGGGACCTGTCGGGCCCTGTCGGGCCCTGTCGGGCCCTGTCGGGCTCTGTCGGGCCCTGTCGGGCTCTGTCGGGCTCTGTCGGGCTCTGTCGGGCTCTGTCGGGCTCTGTCGGGCTCTACTGGGCCCTGTCGGGCCCTGTCGGGCTCTGTCGGGCTCTGTCGGGCTCTGTCGGGCTCTACTGGGCTCTGTCGGGCCCTGTCGGGCCCTGTCGGGCTCTGTCGGGCTCTGTCGGGCCCTGTCGGGCCCTGTCGGGCTCTGTCGGGCTCTGTCGGGCTCTACTGGGCTCTGTCGGGCTCTGTCGGGCTCTGTCGGGCTCTACTGGGCCCTGTCGGGCCCTGTCGGGCTCTGTCGGGCTCTGTCGGGCTCTGTCGGGCTCTACTGGGCCCTGTCGGGCTCTGTCGGGCTCTGTCGGGCCCTGTCGGGCTCTGTCGGGCTCTGTCGGGCTCTACTGGGCCCTGTCGGGCTCTGTCGGGCCCTGTCGGGCTCTGTCAGGCTCTGTCGGGCTCTGTCGGGCTCTACTGGGCCCTGTCGGGCGCTGTCGGGCGCTGTCGGGCTCTGTCGGGCTCTGTCGGGCCCTGTCGGGCTCTGTCGGGCTCTACTGGGCCCTGTCGGGTTCTGTCGCGCTCTGTCGGGCTCTGTCGGGCTCTACTGGGCCCTGTCGGGCTCTGTCGGGCTCTGTCGGGCCCTGTCGGGCTCTGTCGGGCTCTGTCGGGCCCTGTCGGGCCCTGTCGGGCTCTGTCGGGCCCTGTCGGGCTCTGTCGGGCTTCTGTCGGGCTCTGTCGGGCTCTACTGGGCTCTGTCGGGCTCTGTCGGGCCCTGTCGGGCTCTGTCGGGCTCTGTCGGGCTCTACTGGGCTCTGTCGGTCTCTGTCGGGCTTTGTCGGGCTCTGTCGGGCTCTACTGGGCCCTGTCGGGCCCTGTCGGGCCCTGTCGGGCTCTGTCGGGCTCTGTCGGGCCCTGTCGGGCTCTGTCGGGCTCTGTCGGGCTCTGTCGGGCTCTACTGGGCTCTGTCGGGTTCTACTGGGCTCTACTGGGCCCTGTCGGGCTCTGTCGGGCTCTGTCGGGCTCTGTCGGGTTCTGTCGGGCCCTGTTGGGCTCTGTCGGGCCCTCTCGGGCCCTGTCGGGCCCTGTCGGGCTCTGTCGGGCTCTGTCGGTCCCTGTCGGGCTCTGTCGGGCTCTGTCGGGCTCTGTCGGGCTCTGTCGGGCTCTACTGGGCCTTGTCGGGCTCTGTCGGGCACTGTCGGGCCCTGTCGGGCTCTGTCGGGCCCTGTCGGGCTCTGTCGGGCTCTGTCGGGCTCTGTCGGGCTCTACTGGGCTCTACTGGGCTCTGTCGGGTTCTTTCGGGCTCTGTCGGGCTCTACTGGGCCCTGTCGGGCTCTGTCGGGCTCTGTCGGGCTCTGTCGGGCTCTGTCGGGCTCTACTGGGCCCTGTCGGGCCCTGTCGGGCCCTGTCGGGCTCTGTCGGGCTCTGTCGGGCTCTGTCGGGCTCTACTGGGCTCTGTCGGGCCCTGTCGGGCCCTGTCGGGCCCTCTCGGTCTCTGTCGGGCCCTGTCGGGCTCTGTCGGGCTCTGTCGGGCTCTGTCGGGCTCTACTGGGCCCTGTCGGGCCCTGTCGGGCCCTGTCGGGCTCTGTCGGGCTCTGTCGGGCTCTGTCGGGCTCTACTGGGCTCTGTCGGGCTCTGTCGGGCTCTGTCGGGCCCTGTCGGGCCCTGTCGGGCTCTGTCGGGCTCTGTCGGGCTCTACTGGGCTCTGTCGGGCTCTGTCGGGCTCTGTCGGGCTCTGTCGGGCTCTGTCGGGCCCTGTCGGGCCCTGTCGGGCTCTGTCGGGCTCTGTCGGGCTCTACTGGGCTCTGTCGGGCTCTGTCGGGCTCTGTCGGGCTCTGTCGGGCTCTGTCGGGCTCTACTGGGCCCTGTCGGGCTCTTTCGGGCTCTGTGGGGCTCTGTCGGGCTCTGTCGGGCTCTGTCGGGCCCTGTCGGGCTCTGTTGGGCCCTGTTGGGCCCTGTCGGGCTCTGTCGGGCCCTGTCGGGCCCTGTCGGGCTCTGTCGGGCTCTGTCGGGCTCTGTCGGGCTCTACTGGGCCCTGTCGGGCTCTGTCGGGCCCTGTCGGGCCCTGTCGGGCTCTGTCGGGCTCTGTCGGGCCCTGTCGGGCTCTGTCGGGCTCTACTGGGCCCTGTCGGGCCCTGTCGGGCCCTGTCGGGCTCTGTCGGGCTCTGTCGGGCTCTACTGGGCTCTACTGGGCTCTGTCGGGCTCTACTGGGCCCTGTCGGGCTCTGTCGGGCTCTGTCGGGCTCTGTTGGGCCCTGTCGGGCTCTGTCGGGCTCTGTCGGGCCCTGTCGGGCTCTATCGGGCCCTGTAGGGCCCTGTCGGGCCCTGTCGGGCCCTGTCGGGCTCTGTCGGGCTCTGTCGGGCCCTGTCGGGCTCTGTCGGGCTCTGTCGGGCTCTATCGGTCTCTACTGGGCCCTGTCGGGCCCTGTCGGGCCCTGTCGGGCTCTGTCGGGCTCTGTCGGGCTATACTGGGCCCTGTCGGGCTCTGTCGGACTCTGTCGGGCCCTGTCGGGCTCTGTCAGGCTCTGTTGGGCTCTGTCGGGCTCTAATGGGCCCTGTCGGGCCCTGTCGGGCTCTACTGGGCTCTACTGGGCTCTGTCGAGCTCTTTCGGGCTCTACTGGGCCCTGTCGGGCCCTGTCGGGCCCTGTCGGGCTCTGTCGGGCCCTGTCGGGCCCTGTCGGGCTCTGTCGGGCCCTGTCGGGCCCTGTCGGGCTCTGTCGGGCTCTGTCGGGCTCTGTCGGGCTCTACTGGGCTCTACTGGGCTCTGTCGGGCTCTGTCGGGCTCTACTGGGCCCTGTCGGGCCCTGTCGGGCTGTGTCGGGCTCTGTCGGGCTCTACTGGGCTCTACTGGGCTCTGTCGGGCTCTGTCGGGCTCTGTGGGGCTCTACTGAGCCCTGTCGGGCCCTGTCGGGCTCTGTCGGGCTCTGTCGGGCTCTGTCGGGCTCTACTGGGCCCTGTCGGGCCCTGTCGGGCTCTGTCGTGCCCTGTCGGGACCTGTCGGGCCCTGTCGGGCCCTGTCGGGCTCTGTCGGGCCCTGTCGGGCTCTGTCGGGCTCTGTCGGGCTCTGTCGGGCCCTGTCGGGCTCTGTCGGGCTCTGTCGGGCTCTACTGGGCCCTGTCGGGCTCTGTCGGGCTCTGTCGGGCTCTGTCGGGCTCTGTCGGGCTCTACTGGGCTCTGTCGGGCCCTGTCGGGCCCTGTCGGGCTCTGTCGGGCTCTGTCGGGCCCTGTCGGGCCCTGTCGGGCTCTGTCGGGCTCTGTCGGGCTCTACTGGGCTCTGTCGGGCTCTGTCGGGCTCTGTCGGCTCTACTGGGCCCTGTCGGGCCCTGTCGGGCTCTGTCGGGCCCTGTCGGGCTCTGTCGGGCTCTGTCGGGCTCTACTGGGCTCTGTCGGGCTCTGTCGGGCTCTGTCGGGCTCTGTCGGGCTCTACTGGGCCCTGTCGGGCTCTGTCGGGCTCTGTCGGGCCCTGTCGGGCTCTGTCGGGCTCTGTCGGGCTCTACTGGGCCCTGTCGGGCTCTGTCGGGCTCTGTCGGGCTCTGTCGGGCCCTGTTGGGCTCTGTCGGGCTCTACTGGGCCCTGTCGGGCCCTGTCGGGCTCTGTCGGGCCCTGTCGGGCTCTGTCAGGCTCTGTCGGGCTCTGTCGGGCTCTACTGGGCCCTGTCGGGCGCTGTCGGGCGCTGTCGGGCTCTGTCGGGCTCTGTTGGGCCCTGTCGGGCTCTGTCGGGCTCTACTGGGCCCTGTCGGGTTCTGTCGCGCTCTGTCGGGCTCTGTCGGGCTCTACTGGGCCCTGTCGGGCTCTGTCGGGCTCTGTCGGGCCCTGTCGGGCTCTGTCGGGCTCTGTCGGGCCCTGTCGGGCCCTGTCGGGCTCTGTCGGGCCCTGTCGGGCTCTGTCGGGCTCTGTCGGGCTCTACTGGGCTCTGTCGGGCTCTGTCGGGCCCTGTCGGGCTCTGTCGGGCTCTGTCGGGCTCTACTGGGCTCTGTCGGTCTCTGTCGGGCTTTGTCGGGCTCTGTCGGGCTCTACTGGGCCCTGTCGGGCCCTGTCGGGCCCTGTCGGGCTCTGTCGGGCTCTGTCGGGCCCTGTCGGGCTCTGTCGGGCTCTGTCGGGCTCTGTCGGGCTCTACTGGGCTCTGTCGGGTTCTACTGGGCTCTACTGGGCCCTGTCGGGCTCTGTCGGGCTCTGTCGGGCTCTGTCGGGCTCTGTCGGGCCCTGTTGGGCTCTGTCGGGCCCTCTCGGGCCCTGTCGGGCTCTGTCGGGCTCTGTCGGTCCCTGTCGGGCTCTGTCGGGCTCTGTCGGGCTCTGTCGGGCTCTGTCGGGCTCTACTGGGCCTTGTCGGGCTCTGTCGGGCTCTGTCGGGCACTGTCGGGCCCTGTCGGGCTCTGTCGGGCCCTGTCGGGCTCTGTCGGGCTCTGTCGGGCTCTACTGGGCTCTACTGGGCTCTGTCGGGTTCTTTCGGGCTCTGTCGGGCTCTACTGGGCCCTGTCGGGCCCTGTCGGGCTCTGTCGGGCTCTGGCGGGCTCTGTCGGGCTCTACTGGGCCCTGTCGGGCCCTGTCGGGCTCTGTCGTGCCCTTTCGGGCCCTGTCGGGCCCTGTCGGGCCCTGTCGGGCCCTGTCGGGCCCTGTCGGGCTCTGTCTGGCCCTGTCGGGCTCTGTCGGGCTCTGTCGGGCTCTGTCGGGCCCTGTCGGGCTCTGTCGGGCTCTGTCGGGCTCTACTGGGCCCTGTCGGGCCCTGTCGGGCTCTGTCGGGCTCTTTCGGGCTCTGTCGGGCTCTACTGGGCTCTGTCGGGCTCTGTCGGGGTCTGTCGGGCCCTGTCGGGCTCTGTCGGGGTCTGTCGGGCTCTGTCGGGCTATACTGGGCCCTGTCGGGCTCTGTCGGGCTCTGTCGGGCTCTGTCGGGCCCTGTTGGGCTCTGTCGGGCTCTACTGGGCCCTGTCGGGCCCTGTCGGGCTCTGTCGGGCCCTGTCGGGCTCTGTCGGGCTCTGTCGGGCTCTGTCGGGCTCTACTGGGCCCTGTCGGGCGCTGTCGGGCTCTGTCGGGCTCTGTCGGGCTCTGTCGGGCTCTGTCGGGCCCTGTCGGGCTCTGTCGGGCTCTACTGGGCCCTGTCGGGTTCTGTCGCGCTCTGTCGGGCTCTGTCGGGCTCTACTGGGCCCTGTCGGGCTCTGTCGGGCTCTGTCGGGCCCTGTCGGGCTCTGTCGGGCCCTGTCGGGCTCTGTCGGGCTCTGTCGGGCTCTGTCGGGCTGTGTCGGGCTGTGTCGGGCTCTGTCGGGCTCTACTGGGCTCTACTGGGCTCTACTGGGCTCTGTCGGGCTCTGTCGGGCTCTGTCGGGCTCTACTGGGCCCTGTCGGGCCCTGTCGGGCTCTGTCGGGCTCTGTCGGGCTCTGTCGGGCTCTACTGAGCCCTGTCGGGCCCTGTCGGGCTCTGTCGGGCCCTGTCGGGCCCTGTCGGGCTCTGTCGCGCCCTGTCGGGCCCTGTCGGGCTCTGTCGGGCTCTGTCGGGCTCTATCGGGCTCTGTCGGGCTCTGTCGGGCTCTACTGGGCCCTGTCGGGCCCTGTCGGGCCCTGTCGGGCCCTGTCGGGCTCTGTCGGGCTCTGTCGGGCTCTGTCGGGCTCTGTCGGGCTCTACTGGGCCCTGTCGGGCCCTGTCGGGCTCTGTCGGGCTCTGTCGGGCTCTGTCGGGCTCTGTCGGGCTCTACTGGGCTCTGTCGGGCCCTGTCGGGCCCTCTCGGTCTCTGTCGGGCCCTGTCGGGCCCTGTCGGGCTCTGTCGGGCTCTGTCGGGCTCTGTCGGGCTCTACTGGGCCCTGTCGGGCCCTGTCGGGCCCTGTCGGGCTCTGTCGGGCTCTGTCGGGCTCTGTCGGGCTCTGTCGGGCTCTGTCGGGCCCTGTCGGGCCCTGTCGGGCTCTGTCGGGCTCTGTCGGGCTCTACTGGGCTCTGTCGGGCTCTGTCGGGCTCTGTCGGGCTCTACTGGGCCCTGTCGGGCTCTGTCGGGCTCTGTCGGGCTCTGTCGGGCCCTGTCGGGCCCTGTCGGGCTCTGTCGGGCTCTGTCGGGCTCTACTGGGCTCTACTGGGCTCTGTCGGGTTCTTTCGGGCTCTGTCGGGCTCTACTGGGCCCTGTCGGGCCCTGTCGGGCTCTGTCGGGCTCTGTCGGGCTCTGTCGGGCTCTACTGGGCCCTGTCGGGCCCTGTCGGGCTCTGTCGTGCCCTTTCGGGCCCTGTCGGGCCCTGTCGGGCCCTGTCGGGCTCTGTCGGGCCCTGTCGGGCTCTGTCGGGCCCTGTCGGGCTCTGTCGGGCTCTGTCGGGCTCTGTCGGGCCCTGTCGGGCTCTGTCGGGCTCTGTCGGGCTCTACTGGGCCCTGTCGGGCCCTGTCGGGCTCTGTCGGGCTCTTTCGGGCTCTGTCGGGCTCTACTGGGCTCTGTCGGGCTCTGTCGGGGTCTGTCGGGCCCTGTCGGGCTCTGTCGGGGTCTGTCGGGCTCTGTCGGGCTATACTGGGCCCTGTCGGGCTCTGTCGGGCTCTGTCGGGCTCTGTCGGGCCCTGTTGGGCTCTGTCGGGCTCTACTGGGCCCTGTCGGGCCCTGTCGGGCTCTGTCGGGCCCTGTCGGGCTCTGTCGGGCTCTGTCGGGCTCTGTCGGGCTCTACTGGGCCCTGTCGGGCGCTGTCGGGCTCTGTCGGGCTCTGTCGGGCTCTGTCGGGCTCTGTCGGGCCCTGTCGGGCTCTGTCGGGCTCTACTGGGCCCTGTCGGGTTCTGTCGCGCTCTGTCGGGCTCTGTCGGGCTCTACTGGGCCCTGTCGGGCTCTGTCGGGCTCTGTCGGGCCCTGTCGGGCTCTGTCGGGCCCTGTCGGGCTCTGTCGGGCTCTGTCGGGCTCTGTCGGGCTGTGTCGGGCTGTGTCGGGCTCTGTCGGGCTCTACTGGGCTCTACTGGGCTCTACTGGGCTCTGTCGGGCTCTGTCGGGCTCTGTCGGGCTCTACTGGGCCCTGTCGGGCCCTGTCGGGCTCTGTCGGGCTCTGTCGGGCTCTGTCGGGCTCTACTGAGCCCTGTCGGGCCCTGTCGGGCTCTGTCGGGCCCTGTCGGGCCCTGTCGGGCTCTGTCGCGACCTGTCGGGCCCTGTCGGGCTCTGTCGGGCTCTGTCGGGCTCTATCGGGCTCTGTCGGGCTCTGTCGGGCTCTACTGGGCCCTGTCGGGCCCTGTCGGGCTCTGTCGGGCTCTGTCGGGCTCTGTCGGGCTCTGTCGGGCTCTACTGGGCCCTGTCGGGCCCTGTCGGGCTCTGTCGGGCTCTGTCGGGCTCTGTCGGGCTCTGTCGGGCTCTACTGGGCTCTGTCGGGCCCTGTCGGGCCCTCTCGGTCTCTGTCGGGCCCTGTCGGGCCCTGTCGGGCTCTGTCGGGCTCTGTCGGGCTCTGTCGGGCTCTACTGGGCCCTGTCGGGCCCTGTCGGGCCCTGTCGGGCTCTGTCGGGCTCTGTCGGGCTCTGTCGGGCTCTGTCGGGCTCTGTCGGGCCCTGTCGGGCTCTGTCGGGCTCTGTCGGGCTCTACTGGGCTCTGTCGGGCTCTGTCGGGCTCTGTCGGGCTCTACTGGGCCCTGTCGGGCTCTGTCGGGCTCTGTCGGGCTCTGTCGGGCCCTGTCGGGCCCTGTCGGGCTCTGTCGGGCTCTGTCGGGCTCTACTGGGCTCTGTCGGGCTCTGTCGGGCTCTGTCGGGCTCTGTCGGGCTCTGTCGGGCTCTACTGGGCCCTGTCGGGCTCTTTCGGGCTCTGTGGGGCTCTGTCGGGCTCTGTCGGGCTCTGTCGGGCCCTGTCGGGCTCTGTTGGGCCCTGTTGGGCCCTGTCGGGCTCAGGTCGGGCTCTGTCGGGCCCTGTCGGGCTCTGTCGGGCTCTGTCGGGCTCTGTCGGGCTCTACTGGGCCCTGTCGGGCTCTGTCGGGCCCTGTCGGGCCCTGTCGGGCTCTGTCGGGCCCTGTCGGGCTCTGTCGGGCTCTACTGGGCCCTGTCGGGCCCTGTCGGGCCCTGTCTGGCTCTGTCGGGCTCTGTCGGGCTCTGTCGGGCTCTACTGGGCTCTACTGGGCTCTGTCGGGCTCTACTGGGCCCTGTCGGGCTCTGTCGGGCTCTGTCGGGCTCTGTTGGGCCCTGTCGGGCTCTGTCGGGCTCTGTCGGGCCTGTCGGGCTCTATCGGGCCCTGTAGGACTCTGTCGGGCCCTGTCGGGCCCTGTCGGGCTCTGTCGGGCTTCTGTCGGCCCAGGTCGGGGCTCTGTCGGGCTCTGTCCGGGCTCTATCGGGCTCTACTGGGCCCTGTCGGGCCCTGTCGGGCCCTGTCGGGCTCTGTCCTCTGTCGGGCTCTACTGGGCCCTGTCGGGCTCTGTCGGACTCTGTCGGGCCCTGTCGGGCCCTGTCGGGCTCTGTCAGGCTCTGTTGGGCTCTGTCGGGCTCTAATGGGCCCTGTCGGGCCCTGTCGGGCCCTGTCGGGCTCTACTGGGCTCTACTGGGCTCTGTCGGGCTCTTTCGGGCTCTACTGGGCCCTGTCGGGCCCTGTCGGGCCCTGTCGGGCTCTGTCGGGCCCTGTCGGGCCCTGTCGGGCTCTGTCGGGCTCTGTCGGGCTCTGTCGGGCTCTACTGGGCTCTACTGGGCTCTGTCGGGCTCTGTCGGGCTCTACTGGGCCCTGTCGGGCCCTGTCGGGCTGTGTCGGGCTGTGTCGGGCTCTGTGGGGCTCTACTGAGCCCTGTCGGGCCCTGTCGGGCTCTGTCGGGCTCTGTCGGGCTCTGTCGGGCTCTACTGGGCCCTGTCGGGCCCTGTCGGGCTCTGTCGTGCCCTGTCGGGACCTGTCGGGCCCTGTCGGGCCCTGTCGGGCTCTGTCGGGCCCTGTCGGGCTCTGTCGGGCTCTGTCGGGATCTGTCGGGCCCCTGTCGGGCTCTGTCGGGCTCTGTCGGGCTCTACTGGGCCCTGTCGGGCCCTGTCGGGCTCTGTCGGGCTCTGTCGGGCTCTGTCGGGCTCTACTGGGCTCTGTCGGGCCCTGTCGGGCCCTGTCGGGCTCTGTCGGGCTCTGTCGGGCCCTGTCGGGCCCTGTCGGGCTCTGTCGGGCTCTGTCGGGCTCTACTGGGCTCTGTCGGGCTCTGTCGGGCTCTGTCGGGCTCTACTGGGCCCTGTCGGGCCCTGTCGGGCTCTGTCGGGCCCTGTCGGGCCCTGTCGGGCTCTGTCGGGCTCTGTCGGGCTCTACTGGGCCCTGTCGGGCTCTGTCGGGCTCTGTCGGGCCCTGTCGGGCTCTGTCGGGCTCTGTCGGGCTCTACTGGGCCCTGTCGGGCTCTGTCGGGCTCTGTCGGGCTCTGTCGGGCCCTGTTGGGCTCTGTCGGGCTCTACTGGGCCCTGTCGGGCCCTGTCGGGCTCTGTCGGGCCCTGTCGGGCTCTGTCAGGCTCTGTCGGGCTCTGTCGGGCTCTACTGGGCCCTGTCGGGCGCTGTCGGGCGCTGTCGGGCTCTGTCGGGCTCTGTCGGGCCCTGTCGGGCTCTGTCGGGCTCTACTGGGCCCTGTCGGGTTCTGTCGCGCTCTGTCGGGCTCTGTCGGGCTCTACTGGGCCCTGTCGGGCTCTGTCGGGCTCTGTCGGGCCCTGTCGGGCTCTGTCGGGCCCTGTCGGGCCCTGTCGGGCTCTGTCGGGCCCTGTCGGGCTCTGTCGGGCTCTGTCGGGCTCTACTGGGCTCTGTCGGGCCCTGTCGGGCCCTGTCGGGCTCTGTCGGGCTCTGTCGGGCTCTACTGGGCTCTGTCGGTCTCTGTCGGGCTTTGTCGGGCTCTGTCGGGCTCTACTGGGCCCTGTCGGGCCCTGTCGGGCCCTGTCGGGCTCTGTCGGGCTCTGTCGGGCCCTGTCGGGCTCTGTCGGGCTCTGTCGGGCTCTGTCGGGCTCTACTGGGCTCTGTCGGGTTCTACTGGGCTCTACTGGGCCCTGTCGGGCTCTGTCGGGCTCTACTGGGCTCTGTCGGGTTCTGTCGGGCCCTGTTGGGCTCTGTCGGGCCCTCTCGGGCCCTGTCGGGCCCTGTCGGGCTCTGTCGGGCTCTGTCGGTCCCTGTCGGGCTCTGTCGGGCTCTGTCGGGCTCTGTCGGGCTCTGTCGGGCTCTACTGGGCCTTGTCGGGCTCTGTCGGGCTCTGTCGGGCACTGTCGGGCCCTGTCGGGCTCTGTCGGGCCCTGTCGGGCTCTGTCGGGCTCTGTCGGGCTCTGTCGGGCTCTACTGGGCTCTACTGGGCTCTGTCGGGTTCTTTCGGGCTCTGTCGGGCTCTACTGGGCCCTGTCGGGCCCTGTCGGGCTCTGTCGGGCTCTGTCGGGCTCTGTCGGGCTCTACTGGGCCCTGTCGGGCCCTGTCGGGCTCTGTCGTGCCCTTTCGGGCCCTGTCGGGCCCTGTCGGGCCCTGTCGGGCTCTGTCGGGCCCTGTCGGGCTCTGTCGGGCTCTGTCGGGCTCTGTCGGGCCCTGTCGGGCTCTGTCGGGCTCTGTCGGGCTCTACTGGGCCCTGTCGGGCCCTGTCGGGCTCTGTCGGGCTCTGTCGGGCTCTGTCGGGCTCTACTGGGCTCTGTCGGGCCCTGTCGGGCCCTGTCGGGCTCTGTCGGGCTCTGTCGGGCCCTGTCGGGCCCTGTCGGGCTCTGTCGGGCTCTGTCGGGCTCTACTGGGCTCTGTCGGGCTCTGTCGGGCTCTGTCGGGCTCTACTGGGCCCTGTCGGGCTCTGTCGGGCCCTGTCGGGCCCTGTCGGGCTCTGTCGGGCTCTGTCGGGCTCTACTGGGCTCTGTCGGGCTCTGTCGGGCTCTGTCGGGCTCTGTCGGGCTCTACTGGGCCCTGTCGGGCTCTGTCGGGCTCTGTCGGGCCCTGTCGGGCTCTGTCGGGCTCTGTCGGGCTCTGTCGGGCTCTACTGGGCCCTGTCGGGCTCTGTCGGGCTCTGTCGGGCTCTGTCGGGCCCTGTTGGGCTCTGTCGGGCTCTACTGGGCCCTGTCGGGCCCTGTCGGGCTCTGTCGGGCCCTGTCGGGCTCTGTCGGGCTCTGTCGGGCTCTGTCGGGCTCTACTGGGCCCTGTCGGGCGCTGTCGGGCGCTGTCGGGCTCTGTCGGGCTCTGTCGGGCTCTGTCGGGCCCTGTCGGGCTCTGTCGGGCTCTACTGGGCCCTGTCGGGTTCTGTCGCGCTCTGTCGGGCTCTGTCGGGCTCTACTGGGCCCTGTCGGGCTCTGTCGGGCTCTGTCGGGCCCTGTCGGGCTCTGTCGGGCTCTGTCGGGCTCTGTCGGGCTGTGTCGGGCTGTGTCGGGCTCTGTCGGGCTCTACTGGGCTCTACTGGGCTCTGTCGGGCTCTGTCGGGCTCTGTCGGGCTCTACTGGGCCCTGTCGGGCCCTGTCGGGCCCTGTCGGGCTCTGTCGGGCTCTGTCGGGCTCTGTCGGGCTCTACTGAGCCCTGTCGGGCCCTGTCGGGCTCTGTCGGGCCCTGTCGGGCCCTGTCGGGCTCTGTCGGGCCCTGTCGGGCCCTGTCGGGCTCTGTCGGGCTCTGTCGGGCCCTGTCGGGCTCTGTCGGGCTCTGTCGGGCTCTGTCGGGCTCTACTGGGCCCTGTCGGGCCCTGTCGGGCCCTGTCGGGCTCTGTCGGGCTCTGTCGGGCTCTGTCGGGCTCTACTGGGCTCTGTCGGGCCCTGTCGGGCCCTGTCGGGCCCTCTCGGTCTCTGTCGGGCCCTGTCGGGCTCTGTCGGGCTCTGTCGGGCTCTGTCGGGCTCTACTGGGCCCTGTCGGGCCCTGTCGGGCCCTGTCGGGCCCTGTCGGGCTCTGTCGGGCTCTGTCGGGCTCTGTCGGGCTCTGTCGGGCCCTGTCGGGCCCTGTCGGGCTCTGTCGGGCTCTGTCGGGCTCTACTGGGCTCTGTCGGGCTCTGTCGGGCTCTGTCGGGCTCTGTCGGGCTCTACTGGGCCCTGTCGGGCTCTGTCGGGCTCTGTCGGGCTCTGTCGGGCCCTGTCGGGCCCTGTCGGGCTCTGTCGGGCTCTGTCGGGCTCTACTGGGCTCTGTCGGGCTCTGTCGGGCTCTGTCGGGCTCTGTCGGGCTCTACTGGGCCCTGTCGGGCTCTTTCGGGCTCTGTGGGGCTCTGTCGGGCTCTGTCGGGCTCTGCCGGGCCCTGTCGGGCTCTGTTGGGCCCTGTTGGGCCCTGTCGGGCTCTGTCGGGCTCTGTCGGGCCCTGTCGGGCTCTGTCGGGCTCTGTCGGGCTCTGTCGGGCTCTACTGGGCCCTGTCGGGCTCTGTCGGGCCCTGTCGGGCCCTGTCGGGCTCTGTCGGGCTCTGTCGGGCCCTCTCGGGCTCTGTCGGGCTCTACTGGGCCCTGTCGGGCCCTGTCGGGCCCTGTCGGGCTCTGTCGGGCTCTGTCGGGCTCTGTCGGGCTCTACTGGGCTCTACTGGGCTCTGTCGGGCTCTACTGGGCCCTGTCGGGCTCTGTCGGGCTCTGTCGGGCTCTGTTGGGCCCTGTCGGGCTCTGTCGGGCTCTGTCGGGCCCTGTCGGGCTCTATCGGGCCCTGTCGGGCTCTGTCGGGCCCTGTCGGGCCCTGTCGGGCTCTGTCGGGCTCTGTCGGGCCCTGTCGGGCTCTGTCGGGCTCTGTCGGGCTCTATCGGGCTCTACTGGGCCCTGTCGGGCTCTGTCGGGCCCTGTCGGGCCCTGTCGGGCCCTGTCGGGCCCTGTCGGGCTCTGTCGGGCTCTGTCAGGCTCTACTGGGCCCTGTCGGGCTCTGTCGGACTCTGTCGGGCCCTGTCGGGCCCTGTCGGGCTCTGTCAGGCTCTAATGGGCCCTGTCGGGCCCTGTCGGGCCCTGTCGGGCTCTACTGGGCTCTACTGGGCTCTGTCGGGCTCTTTCGGGCTCTACTGGGCCCTGTCGGGCCCTGTCGGGCCCTGTCGGGCTCTGTCGGGCCCTGTCGGGCCCTGTCGGGCTCTGTCGGGCTCTGTCGGGCTCTGTCGGGCTCTACTGGGCTCTACTGGGCTCTGTCGGGCTCTGTCGGGCTCTACTGGGCCCTGTCGGGCCCTGTCGGGCTCTATCGGGCTCTGTCGGGCTCTACTGGGCCCTGTCGGGCCCTGTCGGGCTCTGTCGGGCCCTGTCGGGCCCTGTCGGGCCCTGTCGGGCCCTGTCGGGCTCTGTCGGGCTCTGTCGGGCTCTGTCGGGCTCTACTGGGCTCTGTCGGGCTCTGTCGGGCTCTGTCGGGCTCTGTCGGGCTCTGTCGGGCTCTGCTGGGCCCTGTCGGGCTCTGTCGGGCTCTGTCGGGCCCTGTCGGGCTCTGTCGGGCTCTGTCGGGCCCTGTCGGGCTCTGTCGGGCTCTGTCGGGCCCTGTCGGGCTCTGTCGGGCTCTGTCGGGCTCTGTCGGGCCCTGTCGGGCCCTGTCGGGCTCTGTCAGGCTCTGTCGGGCTCTGTCGGGCTCTAATGGGCCCTGTCGGGCCCTGTCGGGCCCTGTCGGACTCTACTGGGCTCTACTGGGCTCTGTCGGGCTCTGTCGGGCTCTACTGGGCCCTGTCGGGCCCTGTCGGGCCCTGTCGGGCTCTGTCGGGCCCTGTCGGGCCCTGTCGGGCTCTGTCGGGCTCTGTCGGGCCCTGTCGGGCTCTGTCGGGCTCTGTCGGGCTCTGTCGGGCTCTACTGGGCTCTACTGGGCTCTGTCGGGCTCTGTCGGGCTCTACTGGGCCCTGTCGGGCCCTGTCGGGCCCTGTCGGGCTCTATCGGGCTCTGTCGGGCTCTACTGGGCCCTGTCGGGCTCTGTCGGGCTCTGTCGGGCTCTGTCGGGCTCTACTGGGCTCTGTCGGGCCCTGTCGGGCTCTGTCGGGCCCTGTCGGGCCCTGTCGGGCTCTGTCGGGCCCTGTCGGCCTCTGTCGGGCTCTGTCGGGCTCTGTCGGGCTCTACTGGGCTCTGTCGGGATCTGTCGGGCTCTGTCGGGCTCTGTCGGGCTCTACTGGGCCCTGTCGGGCCCTGTCGGGCTCTGTCGGGCCCTGTCGGGCTCTGTCGGGCTCTGTCGGGCCCTGTCGGGCTCTGTCGGGCTCTGTCGGGCTCTGTTGGGCTCTACTGGGCCCTGTCGGGCGCTGTCGGGCTCTGTCGGGCT
Organism: Caloenas nicobarica; assembly: GCF_036013445.1. Classification (NCBI taxonomy): domain Eukaryota; kingdom Metazoa; phylum Chordata; class Aves; order Columbiformes; family Columbidae; genus Caloenas; species Caloenas nicobarica. Next base: position 283,295 of record NW_027017000.1, read on the forward strand.
CTGTCGGGCTCTGTCGGGCCCTGTCGGGCTCTGTCGGGCTCTACTGGGCCCTGTCGGGTTCTGTCGGGTTCTGTCGGGCTCTGTCGGGCTCTGTCGGGCTCTACTGGGCCCTGTCTAGCTCTGTCGGGCTCTGTCGGGCCCTGTCGGGCTCTGTCGGGCTCTGTCGGGCTCTGTCGGGCCCTGTCGGGCTCTGTCGGGCCCTGTCGGGCTCTGTCGGGCTCTGTCGGGCTCTGTCGGGCTCTGTCGGGCTCTACTGGGCTCTACTGGGCTCTGTCGGGCTCTGTCGGGCTCTGTCGGGCTCTACTGGGCCCTGTCGGGCCCTGTCGGGCTCTGTCGGGCTCTGTCGGGCTCTACTGAGCCCTGTCGGGCCCTGTCGGGCTCTGTCGTACCCTGTCGGGCCCTGTCGGGCTCTGTCAGGCCCTGTCGGGCCCTGTCGGGCCCTGTCGGGCTCTGTCGGGCTCTGTCGGGCTCTGTCGGGCTCTGTCGGGCTCTACTGGGCCCTGTCGGGCCCTGTCGGGCCCTGTCGGGCTCTGTCGGGCTCTGTCGGGCTCTGTCGGGCTCTACTGGGCTCTGTCGGGCCCTCTCGGTCTCTGTCGGGCCCTCTCGGTCTCTGTCGGGCCCTGTCGGGCCCTGTCGGGCTCTGTCGGGCTCTGTCGGGCTCTGTCGGGCTCTGTCGGGCTCTACTGGGCCCTGTCGGGCCCTGTCGGGCCCTGTCGGGCTCTGTCGGGCTCTGTCGGGCTCTGTCGGGCTCTACTGGGCCCTGTCGGGCTCTTTCGGGCTCTGTGGGGCTCTGTCGGGCTCTGTCGGGCTCTGTCGGGCCCTGTCGGGCTCTGTTGGGCCCTGTTGGGCCCTGTCGGGCTCTGTCGGGCTCTGTCGGGCCCTGTCGGGCTCTGTCGGGCTCTGTCGGGCTCTGTCGGGCTCTACTGGGCCCTGTCGGGCTCTGTCGGGCCCTGTCGGGCCCTGTCGGGCTCTGTCGGGCTCTGTCGGGCCCTGTCGGGCTCTGTCGGGCTCTACTGGGCCCTGTCGGGCCCTGTCGGGCCCTGTCGGGCTCTGTCGGGCTCTGTCGGGCTCTGTCGGGCTCTACTGGGCTCTACTGGGCTCTGTCGGGCTCTACTGGGCCCTGTCGGGCTCTGTCGGGCTCTGTCGGGCTCTGTTGGGCCTTGTCGGGCTCTGTCGGGCTCTGTCGGGCCCTGTCGGGCTCTGTCGGGCCCTGTCGGGCCCTGTCGGGCTCTGTCGGGCTCTGTCGGGCTCTGTCGGGCTCTACTGGGCCCTGTCGGGCCCTGTCGGGCCCTGTCGGGCTCTGTCGGGCTCTGTCGGGCTCTGTCGGGCTCTACTGGGCTCTGTCGGGCCCTCTCGGTCTCTGTCGGGCCTCTCGGTCTCTGTCGGGCCCTGTCGGGCTCTGTCGGGCTCTGTCGGGCTCTGTCGGGCTCTGTCGGGCTCTACTGGGCCCTGTCGGGCCCTGTCGGGCCCTGTCGGGCTCTGTCGGGCTCTGTCGGGCTCTGTCGGGCTCTACTGGGCCCTGTCGGGCTCTTTTCGGGCTCTGTGGGGCTCTGTCGGGCTCTGTCGGGCTCTGTCGGGCCCTGTCGGGCTCTGTTGGGCCCTGTTGGGCCCTGTCGGGCTCTGTCGGGCTCTGTCGGGCCCTGTCGGGCTCTGTCGGGCTCTGTCCGGGCTCTGTCGGGCTCTACTGGGCCCTGTCGGGCTCTGTCGGGCCCTGTCGGGCCCTGTCGGGCTCTGTCGGGCTCTGTCGGGCCCTGTCGGGCTCTGTCGGGCTCTACTGGGCCCTGTCGGGCCCTGTCGGGCCCTGTCGGGCTCTGTCGGGCTCTGTCGGGCTCTGTCGGGCTCTGTCGGGCTCTACTGGGCTCTGTCGGGCTCTGTCGGGCCCTGTCGGGCTCTGTCGGGCTCTACTGGGCTCTGTCGGGCTCTGTCGGGCCCTGTCGGGCCCTGTCGGGCTCTGTCGGGCTCTGTCGGGCTCTACTGGGCTCTGTCGGGCTCTGTCGGGCTCTGTCGGGCTCTGTCGGGCTCTACTGGGCCCTGTCGGGCTCTGTCGGGCTCTGTCGGGCTCTGTCGGGCCCTGTCGGGCCCTGTCGGGCTCTGTCGGGCTCTGTCGGGCTCTGTCGGGCTCTACTGGGCTCTGTCGGGCTCTGTCGGGCTCTACTGGGCCCTGTCGGGCTCTTTCGGGCTCTGTGGGGCCCTGTCGGGCTCTGTCGGGCCCTGTCGGGCTCTGTCGGGCTCTGTCGGGCCCTGTCGGGCTCTGTCGGGCTCTGTCGGGCTCTGTCGGGCTCTACTGGGCCCTGTCGGGCTCTGTCGGGCCCTGTCGGGCCCTGTCGGGCTCTGTCGGGCTCTGTCGGGCCCTGTCGGGCTCTGTCGGGCTCTACTGGGCCCTGTCGGGCCCTGTCGGGCCCTGTCGGGCTCTGTCGGGCTCTGTCGGGCTCTGTCGGGCTCTACTGGGCTCTACTGGGCTCTGTCGGGCTCTACTGGGCCCTGTCGGGCTCTGTCGGGCTCTGTCGGGCTCTGTCGGGCCCTGTCGGGCCCTGTCGGGCTCTGTCGGGCTCTGTCGTGCCCTGTCGGGCTCTGTCGGGCTCTGTCGGGCTCTATCGGGCCCTGTCGGGCTCTGTCGGGCCCTGTCGGGCCCTGTCGGGCTCTGTCGGGCTCTGTCGGGCCCTGTCGGGCTCTGTCGGGCCCTGTCGGGCTCTGTCGGGCTCTGTCGGGCTCTATCGGGCTATACTGGGCCCTGTCGGGCTCTGTCGGGCCCTGTCGGGCCCTGTCGGGCCCTGTCGGGCTCTGTCGGGCTCTGTCGGGCTCTACTGGGCCCTGTCGGGCTCTGTCGGACTCTGTCGGGCCCTGTCGGGCCCTGTCGGGCTCTGTCGGGCTCTGTCGGGCTCTAATGGGCCCTCTCGGGCCCTGTCGGGCCCTGTCGGGCTCTACTGGGCTCTACTGGGCTCTGTCGGGCTCTTTCGGGCTCTACTGGGCCCTGTCGGGCCCTGTCGGGCCCTGTCGGGCTCTGTCGGGCTCTGTCGGGCCCTGTCGGGCTCTGTCGGGCTCTGTCGGGCTCTACTGGGCTCTACTGGGCTCTGTCGGGCTCTGTCGGGCTCTACTGGGCCCTATCGGGCCCTGTCGGGCTCTATGGGGCTCTGTCGGGCTCTACTGGGCTCTGTCGGGCTCTTTCGGGCCCTGTCGGGCTCTGTCGGGCCCTGTCGGGCCCTGTCGGGCCCTGTCGGGCTCTGTCGGGCTCTGTCGGGCTCTGTCGGGCTCTACTGGGCTCTGTCGGGCTCTGTCGGGCTCTGTCGGGCTCTGTCGGGCTCTGCTGGGCCCTGTCGGGCCCTGTCGGGCCCTGTCGGGCTCTGTCGGGCCCTGTCGGGCTCTGTCGGGCCCTGTCGGGCTCTGTCGGGCTCTGTCGGGCTCTGTCGGGCCCTGTCGGGCCCTGTCGGGCTCTGTCAGGCTCTGTCGGGCTCTGTCGGGCTCTAATGGGCCCTGTCGGGCCCTGTCGGGCCCTGTCGGGCTCTACTGGGCTCTACTGGGCTCTGTCGGGCTCTGTCGGGCTCTACTGGGCCCTGTCGGGCCCTGTCGGGCCCTGTCGGGCCCTGCCGGGCTCTGTCGGGCCCTGTCGGGCCCTGTCGGGCTCTGTCGGGCTCTGTCGGGCCCTGTCGGGCTCTGTCGGGCTCTGTCGGGCTCTGTCGGGCTCTACTGGGCTCTACTGGGCTCTGTCGGGCTCTGTCGGGCTCTACTGGGCCCTGTCGGGCCCTGTCGGGCTCTATCGGGCTCTGTCGGGCTCTACTGGGCCCTGTCGGGCTCTGTCGGGCCCTGTCGGGCTCTGTCGGGCTCTACTGGGCTCTGTCGGGCCCTGTCGGGCTCTGTCGGGCCCTGTCGGGCCCTGTCGGCCTCTGTCGGGCCCTGTCGGCCTCTGTCGGGCTCTGTCGGGCTCTGTCGGGCTCTACTGGGCTCTGTCGGGCTCTGTCGGGCTCTGTCGGGCTCTACTGGGCCCTGTCGGGCTCTGTCGGGCTCTGTCGGGCCCTGTCGGGCTCTGTCGGGCTCTGTCGGGCTCTGTCGGGCTCTACTGGGCCCTGTCGGGCTCTGTCGGGCTCTGTCGGGCTCTGTCGGGCTCTGTCGGGCTCTGTCGGGCCCTGTTGGGCTCTGTCGGGCTCTACTGGGCCCTGTCGGGCCCTGTCGGGCTCTGTCGGGCTCTGTCGGGCCCTGTCGGGCTCTGTCGGGCTCTACTGGGCCCTGTCGGGCCCTGTCGGGCCCTGTCGGGCTCTGTCGGGCTCTGTCGGGCTCTGTCGGGCTCTGTTGGGCCTTGTTGGGCTCTGTCGGGCTCTGTCGGGCCCTGTCGGGCTCTGTCGGGCCCTGTCGGGCCCTGTCGGGCTCTGTCGGGCTCTGTCGGGCTCTGTCGGGCTCTGTCGGGCTCTACTGGGCCCTGTCGGGCCCTGTCGGGCCCTGTCGGGCTCTGTCGGGCTCTGTCGGGCTCTGTCGGGCTCTACTGGGCTCTGTCGGGCCTCTCGGTCTCTGTCGGGCCCTCTCGGTCTCTGTCGGGCCCTGTCGGGCTCTGTCGGGCTCTGTCGGGCTCTGTCGGGCTCTGTCGGGCTCTACTGGGCCCTGTCGGGCCCTGTCGGGCCCTGTCGGGCTCTGTCGGGCTCTGTCGGGCTCTGTCGGGCTCTACTGGGCCCTGTCGGGCTCTTTCGGGCTCTGTGGGGCTCTGTCGGGCTCTGTCGGGCTCTGTCGGGCCCTGTCGGGCTCTGTTGGGCCCTGTTGGGCCCTGTCGGGCTCTGTCGGGCTCTGTCGGGCTCTGTCGGGCTCTGTCGGGCTCTACTGGGCCCTGTCGGGCTCTGTCGGGCCCTGTCGGGCCCTGTCGGGCTCTGTCGGGCTCTGTCGGGCCCTGTCGGGCTCTGTCGGGCTCTACTGGGCCCTGTCGGGCCCTGTCGGGCTCTGTCGGGCTCTGTCGGGCTCTGTCGGGCTCTACTGGGCTCTGTCGGGCTCTGTCGGGCCCTGTCGGGCTCTGTCGGGCCCTGTCGGGCCCTGTCGGGCTCTGTCGGGCTCTGTCGGGCTCTACTGGGCTCTGTCGGGCTCTGTCGGGCTCTGTCGGGCTCTGTCGGGCTCTACTGGGCTCTACTGGGCTCTGTCGGGCTCTACTGGGCCCTGTCGGGCTCTGTCGGGCTCTGTCGGGCTCTGTCGGGCCCTGTCGGGCTCTGTCGGGCTCTGTCGTGCCCTGTCGGGCTCTGTCGGGCTCTGTCGGGCCCTGTCGGGCTCTATCGGGCCCTGTCGGGCTCTGTCGGGCCCTGTCGGGCCCTGTCGGGCTCTGTCGGGCTCTGTCGGGCCCGGTCGGGCTCTGTCGGGCCCTGTCGGGCTCTGTCGGGCTCTGTCGGGCTCTATCGGGCTCTACTGGGCCCTGTCGGGCCCTGTCGGGCCCTGTCGGGCCCTGTCGGGCCCTGTCGGGCTCTGTCGGGCTCTGTCGGGCTCTACTGGGCCCTGTCGGGCTCTGTCGGACTCTGTCGGGCCCTGTCGGGCCCTGTCGGGCTCTGTCGGGCTCTGTCGGGCTCTAATGGGCCCTGTCGGGCCCTGTCGGGCCCTGTCGGGCTCTACTGGGCTCTACTGGGCTCTGTCGGGCTCTTTCGGGCTCTACTGGGCCCTGTCGGGCCCTGTCGGGCCCTGTCGGGCTCTGTCGGGCTCTGTCGGGCCCTGTCGGGCTCTGTCGGGCTCTGTCGGGCTCTACTGGGCTCTACTGGGCTCTGTCGGGCTCTGTCGGGCTCTACTGGGCCCTATCGGGCCCTGTCGGGCTCTATCGGGCTCTGTCGGGCTCTACTGGGCTCTGTCGGGCTCTTTCGGGCCCTGTCGGGCTCTGTCGGGCCCTGTCGGGCCCTGTCGGGCCCTGTCGGGCTCTGTCGGGCTCTGTCGGGCTCTGTCGGGCTCTACTGGGCTCTGTCGGGCTCTGTCGGGCTCTGTCGGGCTCTGTCGGGCTCTGCTGGGCCCTGTCGGGCCCTGTCGGGCTCTGTCGGGCTCTGTCGGGCCCTGTCGGGCTCTGTCGGGCCCTGTCGGGCTCTGTCGGGCTCTGTCGGGCTCTGTCGGGCTCTGTCGGGCCCTGTCGGGCCCTGTCGGGCTCTGTCAGGCTCTGTCGGGCTCTGTCGGGCTCTAATGGGCCCTGTCGGGCCCTGTTGGGCCCTGTCGGGCTCTACTGGGCTCTACTGGGCTCTGTCGGGCTCTGTCGGGCTCTACTGGGCCCTGTCGGGCCCTGTCGGGCCCTGTCGGGCCCTGCCGGGCTCTGTCGGGCCCTGTCGGGCCCTGTCGGGCTCTGTCGGGCTCTGTCGGGCCCTGTCGGGCTCTGTCGGGCTCTGTCGGGCTCTGTCGGGCTCTACTGGGCTCTACTGGGCTCTGTCGGGCTCTGTCGGGCTCTACTGGGCCCTGTCGGGCCCTGTCGGGCTCTATCGGGCTCTGTCGGGCTCTACTGGGCCCTGTCGGGCTCTGTCGGGCCCTGTCGGGCTCTGTCGGGCTCTACTGGGCTCTGTCGGGCCCTGTCGGGCTCTGTCGGGCCCTGTCGGGCCCTGTCGGGCTCTGTCGGGCTCTGTCGGCCTCTGTCGGGCTCTGTCGGGCTCTGTCGGGCTCTACTGGGCTCTGTCGGGGCTCTGTCGGGCTCTGTCGGGCTCTACTGGGCCCTGTCGGGCTCTGTCGGGCTCTGTCGGGCCCTGTCGGGCTCTGTCGGGCTCTGTCGGGCTCTGTCGGGCTCTACTGGGCCCTGTCGGGCTCTGTCGGGCTCTGTCGGGCTCTGTCGGGCTCTGTCGGGCTCTGTCGGGCCCTGTTGGGCTCTGTCGGGCTCTACTGGGCCCTGTCGGGCCCTGTCGGGCTCTGTCGGGCTCTGTCGGGCTCTGTCGGGCTCTGTCGGGCTCTACTGGGCCCTGTCGGGCGCTGTCGGGCTCTGTCGGGCTCTGTCGGGCTCTGTCGGGCTCTGTCGGGCCCTGTCGGGCTCTACTGGGCTCTACTGGGCCCTGTCGGGTTCTGTCGGGCTCTGTCGGGCTCTGTCGGGCTCTACTGGGCCCTGTCGGGCTCTGTCGGGCTCTGTCGGGCCCTGTCGGGCCCTGTCGGGCCCTGTCGGGCTCTGTCGGGCTCTGTCGGGCCCTGTCGGGCTCTGTCGGGCTCTGTCGGGCTCTACTGGGCTCTACTGGGCCCTGTCGGGCTCTGTCGGGCTCTGTCGGGCCCTGTCGGGCTCTGTCGGGCTCTGTCGGGCTCTGTCGGGCTCTACTGGGCCCTGTCGGGCCCTGTCGGGCTCTGTCGTACCCTGTCGGGCCCTGTCGGGCTCTGTCGGGCCCTGTCGGGCTCTGTCGGGCCCTGTCGGGCCCTGTCGGGCTCTGTCGGGCTCTACTGGGCCCTGTCGGGCTCTACTGGGCCCTGTCGGGCCCTGTCGGGCCCTGTCGGGCTCTGTCGGGCTCTGTCGGGCTCTGTCGGGCTCTGTCGGGCTCTGTCGGGCTCTACTGGGCTCTGTCGGGTCCTGTCGGGCCCTGTCGGGCTCTGTCGGGCCCTGTCGGGCCCTGTCGGGCTCTGTCGGGCTCTGTCGGGCTCTGTCGGGCTCTACTGGGCCCTGTCGGGCCCTGTCGGGCCCTGTCGGGCTCTGTCGGGCTCTGTCGGGCTCTGTCGGGCTCTGTCGGGCTCTGTCGGGCTCTACTGGGCTCTGTCGGGCTCTGTCGGGCTTTGTCGGGCTCTGTTGGGCTCTACTGGGCCCTGTCAGGTTCTGTCGGGCCCTGTCGGGCTCTGTCGGGCTCTGTCGGGCTCTGTCGGGCTCTACTGGGCTCTGTCGGGTTCTACTGGGCTCTACTGGGCCCTGTCGGCCTCTGTCGGGCTCTGTCGGGCTCTGTCGGGCCCTGTCGGGCTCTGTCGGGCTCTGTCGGGCCCTGTCGGGCCCTGTCGGGCCCTGTCGGGCTCTGTCGGGCTCTGTCGGTCCCTGTCGGGCTCTGTCGGGCTCTGTCGGGCTCTGTCGGGCTCTACTGGGCCCTGTCGGGCTCTGTCGGGCTCTGTCGGGCTCTGTCGGGCCCTGTCGGGCTCTGTCGGGCCCTGTCGGGCCCTGTCGGGCTCTGTCGGGCTCTGTCGGGCTGTGTCGGGCTCTGTCGGGCTCTACTGGGCCCTGTCGGGCCCTGTCGGGCTCTGTCGGGCTCTGTCGGGCTCTGTCGGGATCTACTGGGCCCTGTCGGGCCCTGTCGGGCCCTGTCGGGCTCTGTCGGGCTCTGTCGGGCTCTGTCGGGCCCTGTCGGGCCCTGTCGGGCTCTGTCAGGCTCTGTCGGGCTCTGTCGGGCTCTAATGGGCCCTGTCGGGCCCTGTCGGGCCCTGTCGGGCTCTACTGGGCTCTACTGGGCTCTGTCGGGCTCTGTCGGGCTCTACTGGGCCCTGTCGGGCCCTGTCGGGCCCTGTCGGGCCCTGCCGGGCCCTGTCGGGCCCTGTCGGGCCCTGTCGGGCTCTGTCGGGCTCTGTCGGGCCCTGTCGGGCTCTGTCGGGCTCTGTCGGGCTCTGTCGGGCTCTACTGGGCTCTACTGGGCTCTGTCGGGCTCTGTCGGGCTCTACTGGGCCCTGTCGGGCCCTGTCGGGCTCTATCGGGCTCTGTCGGGCTCTACTGGGCCCTGTCGGGCTCTGTCGGGCCCTGTCGGGCTCTGTCGGGCTCTACTGGGCTCTGTCGGGCCCTGTCGGGCTCTGTCGGGCCCTGTCGGGCCCTGTCGGGCTCTGTCGGGCCCTGTCGGCCTCTGTCGGGCTCTGTCGGGCTCTGTCGGGCTCTGTCGGGCTCTACTGGGCTCTACTGGGCCCTGTCGGGCGCTGTCGGGCTCTGTCGGGCTCTGTCGGGCTCTGTCGGGCTCTGTCGGGCCCTGTCGGGCTCTGTCGGGCTCTACTGGGCCCTGTCGGGTTCTGTCGGGCTCTGTCGGGCTCTGTCGGGCTCTACTGGGCCCTGTCGGGCTCTGTCGGGCCCTGTCGGGCCCTGTCGGGCTCTGTCGGGCTCTGTCGGGCCCTGTCGGGCTCTGTCGGGCTCTGTCGGGCTCTGTCGGGCTCTACTGGGCTCTACTGGGCCCTGTCGGGCTCTGTCGGGCTCTGTCGGGCCCTGTCGGGCTCTGTCGGGCTCTGTCGGGCTCTGTCGGGCTCTACTGGGCCCTGTCGGGCCCTGTCGGGCTCTGTCGTACCCTGTCGGGCCCTGTCGGGCTCTGTCGGGCCCTGTCGGGCTCTGTCGGGCCCTGTCGGGCCCTGTCGGGCTCTGTCGGGCTCTACTGGGCCCTGTCGGGCTCTACTGGGCCCTGTCGGGCCCTGTCGGGCCCTGTCGGGCCCTGTCGGGCTCTGTCGGGCTCTGTCGGGCTCTGTCGGGCTCTACTGGGCTCTGTCGGGCCCTGTCGGGCCCTGTCGGGCTCTGTCGGGCCCTGTCGGGCCCTGTCGGGCTCTGTCGGGCTCTGTCGGGCTCTGTCGGGCTCTACTGGGCCCTGTCGGGCCCTGTCGGGCCCTGTCGGGCTCTGTCGGGCTCTGTCGGGCTCTGTCGGGCTCTACTGGGCTCTGTCGGGCTCTGTCGGGCTTTGTCGGGCTCTGTTGGGCTCTACTGGGCCCTGTCAGGTTCTGTCGGGCCCTGTCGGGCTCTGTCGGGCTCTGTCGGGCTCTGTCGGGCTCTACTGGGCTCTGTCGGGTTCTACTGGGCTCTACTGGGCCCTGTCGGCCTCTGTCGGGCTCTGTCGGGCTCTGTCGGGCCCTGTCGGGCTCTGTCGGGCTCTGTCGGGCCCTGTCGGGCCCTGTCGGGCCCTGTCGGGCTCTGTCGGGCTCTGTCGGTCCCTGTCGGGCTCTGTCGGGCTCTGTCGGGCTCTGTCGGGCTCTACTGGGCCCTGTCGGGCTCTGTCGGGCTCTGTCGGGCTCTGTCGGGCCCTGTCGGGCCCTGTCGGGCCCTGTCGGGCCCTGTCGGGCTCTGTCGGGCTCTGTCGGGCTGTGTCGGGCTCTGTCGGGCTCTACTGGGCCCTGTCGGGCCCTGTCGGGCTCTGTCGGGCTCTGTCGGGCTCTGTCGGGCTCTACTGGGCCCTGTCGGGCTCTGTCGGGCCCTGTCGGGCCCTGTCGGGCCCTGTCGGGCTCTGTCGGGCTCTGTTGGGCTCTGTCGGGCTCTACTGGGCCCTGTCGGGCCCTGTCGGGCTCTGTCGGGCTCTGTCGGGCTCTGTCGGGCTCTACTGGGCCCTGTCGGGCCCTGTCGGGCTCTGTCGGGCTCTACTGGGCTCTGTCGGGCCCTGTCGGGCCCTGTCGGGCTCTGTCGGGCTCTGTCGGGCCCTGTCGGGCCCTGTCGGGCTCTGTCGGGCTCTGTCGGGCTCTACTGGGCTCTGTCGGGCTCTGTCGGGCTCTGTCGGGCTCTGTCGGGCTCTACTGGGCCCTGTCGGGCTCTTTCGGGCTCTGTGGGGCCCTGTCGGGCTCTGTCGGGCTCTGTCGGGCTCTGTCGGGCCCTGTCGGGCTCTGTCGGGCCCTGTCGGGCTCTGTCGGGCTCTGTCGGGCCCTGTCGGGCTCTGTCGGGCTCTGTCGGGCTCTGTCGGGCTCTACTGGGCCCTGTCGGGCGCTGTCGGGCTCTGTCGGGCTCTGTCGGGCTCTGTCGGGCCCTGTCGGGCTCTGTCGGGCTCTACTGGGCCCTGTCGGGTTCTGTCGGGCTCTTTCGGGCTCTGTCGGGCTCTACTGGGCCCTGTCGGGCTCTGTCGGGCCCTGTCGGGCCCTGTCGGGCTCTGTCGGGCTCTGTCGGGCCCTGTCGGGCCCTGTCGGGCTCTGTCGGGCTCTGTCGGGCTGTGTCGGGCTCTGTCGGGCTCTACTGGGCCCTGTCGGTCTCTGTCGGGCCCTGTCGGGCTCTGTCGGGCTCTGTCGGGCTCTACTGGGCCCTGTCGGGCCCTGTCGGGCCCTGTCGGGCTCTGTCGGGCTCTGTCGGGCTCTGTCGGGCTCTACTGGGCTCTGTCGGGCTCTGTCGGACCCTGTCGGGCTCTGTCGGGCCCTGTCGGGCCCTGTCGGGCCCTGTCGGGCTCTGTCGGGCTCTGTCGGGCTCTACTGGGCTCTGTCGGGCTCTGTCGGGCTCTGTCGGGCTCTACTGGGCCCTGTCGGGCTCTGTCGGGCTCTGTCGGGCCCTGTCGGGCCCTGTCGGGCTCTGTCGGTCTCTGTCGGGCTCTGTCGGGCTCTACTGGGCTCTGTCGGGCTCTGTCGGGCTCCGTCGGGCTCTGTCGGGCTCTACTGGGCCCTGTCGGGCTCTGTCGGGCTCTGTCGGGCTCTATCGGGCTCTACTGGGCCCTGTCGGGCCCTGTCGGGCCCTGTCGGGCTCTGTCGGGCTCTGTCGGGCTCTACTGGGCCCTGTCGGGCTCTGTCGGACTCTGTCGGGCCCTGTCGGGCCCTGTCGGGCTCTGTCAGGCTCTGTCGGGCTCTGTCGGGCTCTAATGGGCCCTGTCGGGCCCTGTCGGGCTCTACTGGGCTCTACTGGGCTCTGTCGGGCTCTTTCGGGCTCTACTGGGCCCTGTCGGGCCCTGTCGGGCCCTGTCGGGCCCTGTCGGGCCCTGTCGGGCCCTGTCGGGCTCTGTCGGGCTCTGTCGGGCTCTGTCGGGCTCTACTGGGCTCTACTGGGCTCTGTCGGGCTCTGTCGGGCTCTACTGGGCCCTGTCGGGCCCTGTCGGGCTCTATCGGGCTCTGTCGGGCTCTACTGGGCCCTGTCGGGCTCTGTCGGGCTCTGTCGGGCTCTGTCGGGCCCTGTCGGGCCCTGTCGGGCCCTGTCGGGCCCTGTCGGGCTCTGTCGGGCTCTGTCGGGCTCTGTCGGGCTCTACTGGGCTCTGTCGGGCTCTGTCGGGCTCTGTCGGGCTCTGTCGGGCTCTGCTGGGCCCTGTCGGGCTCTGTCGGGCTCTGTCGGGCCCTGTCGGGCTCTGTCGGGCTCTACTGGGCCCTGTCGGGTTCTGTCGGGCTCTGTCGGGCTCTGTCGGGCTCTACTGGGCCCTGTCGGGCTCTGTCGGGCCCTGTCGGGCCCTGTCGGGCTCTGTCGGGCTCTGTCGGGCTCTGTCGGGCCCTGTCGGGCCCTGTCGGGCTCTGTCGGGCTCTGTCGGGCTGTGTCGGGCTCTGTCGGGCTCTACTGGGCTCTACTGGGCTCTGTCGGGCTCTGTCGGGCTCTGTCGGGCTCTACTGGGCCCTGTCGGGCCCTGTCGGGCTCTGTCGGGCTCTGTCGGGCTCTGTCGGGCTCTACTGGGCCCTGTCGGGCCCTGTCGGGCCCTGTCGGGCTCTGTCGGGCTCTACTGGGCTCTGTCGGGCCCTGTCGGGCCCTGTCGGGCTCTGTCGGGCTCTGTCGGGCCCTGTCGGGCCCTGTCGGGCTCTGTCGGGCTCTGTCGGGCTCTACTGGGCTCTGTCGGGCTCTGTCGGGCTCTGTCGGGCTCTGTCGGGCTCTACTGGGCCCTGTCGGGCTCTTTCGGGCTCTGTGGGGCCCTGTCGGGCTCTGTCGGGCTCTGTCGGGCTCTGTCGGGCCCTGTCGGGCTCTGTCGGGCCCTGTCGGGCTCTGTCGGGCTCTGTCGGGCCCTGTCGGGCTCTGTCGGGCTCTGTCGGGCTCTGTCGGGCTCTACTGGGCCCTGTCGGGCGCTGTCGGGCTCTGTCGGGCTCTGTCGGGCTCTGTCGGGCCCTGTCGGGCTCTGTCGGGCTCTACTGGGCCCTGTCGGGTTCTGTCGGGCTCTTTCGGGCTCTGTCGGGCTCTACTGGGCCCTGTCGGGCTCTGTCGGGCTCTGTCGGGCCCTGTCGGGCTCTGTCGGGCTCTGTCGGGCTCTGTCGGGCTCTGTCGGGCTCTACTGGGCCCTGTCGGGCTCTGTCGGGCTCTGTCGGGCTCTATCGGGCTCTACTGGGCCCTGTCGGGCTCTGTCGGGCCCTGTCGGGCCCTGTCGGGCCCTGTCGCTCTGTCGGACTCTGTCGGGCCCTGTCGGGCTCTGTCGGGCTCTGTCGGGCTCTACTGGGCCCTGTCGGGCTCTGTCAGGCTCTGTCGGGCTCTGTCGGGCTCTAATGGGCCCTGTCGGGCCCTGTCGGGCTCTACTGGGCTCTACTGGGCTCTGTCGGGCTCTTTCGGGCTCTGTGGGGCCCTGTCGGGCCCTGTCGGGCTCTGTCAGGCTCTGTCGGGCCCTGTCGGGCCCTGTCGGGCCCTGTCGGGCCCTGTCGGGCTCTGTCGGGCTCTGTCGGGCTCTGTCGGGCTCTACTGGGCTCTACTGGGCTCTGTCGGGCTCTGTCGGGCTCTACTGGGCCCTGTCGGGCCCTGTCGGGCTCTATCGGGCTCTGTCGGGCTCTACTGGGCCCTGTCGGGCTCTGTCGGGCTCTGTCGGGCTCTGTCGGGCCCTGTCGGGCCCTGTCGGGCTCTGTCGGGCCCTGTCGGGCTCTGTCGGGCTCTGTCGGGCTCTGTCGGGCTCTACTGGGCTCTGTCGGGCTCTGTCGGGCTCTGTCGGGCTCTGTCGGGCTCTGCTGGGCCCTGTCGGGCTCTGTCGGGCTCTGTCGGGCCCTGTCGGGCTCTGTCGGGCTCTACTGGGCCCTGTCGGGTTCTGTCGGGCTCTGTCGGGCTCTGTCGGGCTCTACTGGGCCCTTTCGGGCTCTGTCGGGCTCTGTCGGGCCCTGTCGGGCTCTGTCGGGCCCTGTCGGGCCCTGTCGGGCCCTGTCGGGCTCTGTCGGGCTCTGTCGGGCTGTGTCGGGCTCTGTCGGGCTCTACTGGGCTCTACTGGGCTCTGTCGGGCTCTGTCGGGCTCTGTCGGGCTCTACTGGGCCCTGTCGGGCCCTGTCGGGCTCTGTCGGGCTCTGTCGGGCTCTGTCGGGCTCTACTGGGCCCTGTCGGGCCCTGTCGGGCCCTGTCGGGCTCTGTCGGGCTCTGTCGGGCTCTGTCGGGCTCTACTGGGCTCTGTCGGGCCCTGTCGGGCCCTGTCGGGCCCTCTCGGTCTCTGTCGGGCCCTGTCGGGCTCTGTCGGGCTCTGTCGGGCTCTGTCGGGCTCTACTGGGCCCTGTCGGGCCCTGTCGGGCCCTGTCGGGCTCTGTCGGGCTCTGTCGGGCTCTGTCGGGCTCTACTGGGCTCTGTCGGGCTCTGTCGGGCCCTGTCGGGCTCTGTCGGGCTCTACTGGGCCCTGTCGGGCCCTGTCGGACCCTGTCGGGCTCTGTCGGGCTCTGTCGGGCTCTGTCGGGCTCTACTGGGCTCTGTCGGGCTCTGTCGGGCCCTGTCGGGCTCTGTCGGGCTCTGTCGGGCCCTGTCGGGCCCTGTCGGGCTCTGTCGGGCTCTGTCGGGCTCTACTGGGCTCTGTCGGGCTCTGTCGGGCTCTGTCGGGCTCTGTCGGGCTCTACTGGGCCCTGTCGGGCTCTGTCGGGCTCTGTCGGGCCCTGTCGGGCCCGGTCGGGCTCTGTCGGGCTCTGTCGGGCTCTGTCGGGCTCTGTCGGGCTCTTTCGGGCTCTGTCGGGCTCTGTCGGGCTCTACTGGGCCCTGTCGGGCTCTTTCGGGCTCTGTGGGGCCCTGTCGGGCTCTGTCGGGCTCTGTCGGGCTCTGTCGGGCCCTGTCGGGCTCTGTCGGGCTCTGTCGGGCTCTACTGGGCCCTGTCGGGCTCTTTCGGGCTCTGTCGGGCTCTGTCGGGCTCTGTCGGGCTCTGTCGGGCCCTATCGGGCTCTGTCGGGCTCTGTCGGGCTCTACTGGGCCCTGTCGGGCTCTGTCGGGCCCTGTCGGGCCCTGTCGGGCTCTGTCGGGCCCTGTCGGGCTCTGTCGGGCTCTACTGGGCCCTGTCGGGCCCTGTCGGGCTCTGTCGGGCTCTGTCGGGCTCTGTCGGGCCCTGTCGGGCTCTGTCGGGCTCTACTGGGCTCTGTCGGGCCCTGTCGGGCCCTGTCGGGCTCTGTCGGGCTCTGTCGGGCTCTGTCGGGCTCTGTTGGGCCCTGTCGGGCCCTGTCGGGCCCTGTCGGGCTCTGTCGGGCTCTGTCGGGCTCTACTGGGCTCTGTCGGGATCTGTCGGGCTCTGTCGGGCTCTACTGGGCCCTGTCGGGCTCTTTCGGGCTCTGTGGGGCCCTGTCGGGCTCTGTCGGGCTCTGTCGGGCTCTGTCGGGCCCTGTCGGGCTCTGTCGGGCCCTGTCGGGCTCTGTCGAGCTCTGTCGGGCCCTGTCGGGCTCTGTCGGGCTCTGTCGGGCTCTGTCGGGCTCTGTCGGGCTCTACTGGGCCCTGTCGGGCTCTGTCGGGCCCTGTCGGGCCCTGTCGGGCCCTGTCGGGCTCTGTCGGGCTCTGTCGGGCTCTACTGGGCCCTGTCGGGCTCTGTCGGGCCCTGTCGGGCCCTGTCGGGCTCTGTCAGGCTCTGTCGGGCTCTGTCGGGCTCTAATGGGCCCTGTCGGGCCCTGTCGGGCCCTGTCGGGCTCTACTGGGCTCTACTGGGCTCTGTCGGGCTCTTTCGGGCTCTACTGGGCCCTGTTGGGCCCTGTCGGGCCCTGTCGGGCTCTGTCGGGCTCTCTCGGGCCCTGTCGGGCTCTGTCGGGCTCTGTCGGGCTCTGTCGGGCTCTACTGGGCTCTACTGGGCTCTGTCGGGCTCTGTCGGGCTCTACTGGGCCCTGTCGGGCCCTGTCGGGCTCTATCGGGCTCTGTCGGGCTCTGTCGGGCTCTGTCGGGCCCTGTCGGGCCCTGTCGGGCTCTGTCGGGCCCTGTAGGTCTCTGTCGGGCACTGTCGGGCTCTGTCGGGCTCTGTCGGGCCCTGTCGGGCCCTGTCGGGCTCTGTCGGGCCCTGTCGGGCTCTGTCGGGCTCTGTCGGGCTCTGTCGGGCTCTACTGGGCTCTGTCGGGCTCTGTTGGGCTCTGTCGGGCTCTGTCGGGCTCTGCTGGGCTCTGCTGGGCCCTGTCGGGCTCTGTCGGGCTCTGTCGGGCTCTGTCGGGCTCTAATGGGCCCTGTCGGGCTCTGTCGGGCTCTGTCGGGCTCTGTCGGGCTCTGCTGGGCTCTGCTGGGCCCTGTCGGGCTCTGTCGGGCTCTGTCGGGCTCTGTCGGGCTCTGTCGGGCTCTGCTGGGCCCTGTCGGGCTCTGTCGGGCTCTGTCGGGCTCTGTCGGGCTCTGTCGGGCTCTGCTGGGCTCTGCTGGGCCCTGTCGGGCTCTGTCGGGCTCTGTCGGGATCTGCTGGGCTCTGCTGGGCTCTGTCGGGCTCTGTCGGGCTCTGTCGGGCTCTACTGGGCTCTGTCGGGCTCTGTCGGGCTCTGTCGGGCTCTGTCGGGCTCTGTCGGGCTCTGCTGGGCCCTGTCGGGCTCTGTCGGGCTCTGTCGGGCTCTGTCGGGCTCTGCTGGGACCTGTCGGGCTCTGTCGGGCTCTACTGGGCCCTGTCGGGCCCTGTCGGGCTCTGTCGGGCTCTGTCGGGCTCTGTCGGGCTCTACTGGGCCCTGTCGGGCCCTGTCGGGCTCTGTCGGGCCCTGTCGGGCTCTGTCGGGCCCTGTCGGGCCCTGTCGGGCTCTGTCGGGCTCTGTCGGGCTCTGTCGGGCTCTACTGGGCCCTGTCGGGCTCTACTGGGCCCTGTCGGGCCCTGTCGGGCTCTGTCGGGCTCTGTCGGGCTCTGTCGGGCTCTACTGGGCTCTGTCGGGCCCTGTCGGGCCCTGTCGGGCCCTGTCGGGCTCTGTCGGGCCCTGTCGGGCCCTGTCGGGCTCTGTCGGGCTCTGTCGGGCTCTACTGGGCCCTGTCGGGCCCTGTCGGGCCCTGTCGGGCTCTGTCGGGCTCTGTCGGGCTCTACTGGGCTCTGTCGGGCTCTGTCGGGCTTTGTCGG